>NC_044039.1:16547270-16902227 GCF_901765095.1 Microcaecilia unicolor
GAAACTGAAGCCTGAACTAGATAAACCCAACTCTCTATTCTTGACTACCAAAGTCTACTCTACCACGAATGAACTTTAACACAATACCACTCTATCTCTAATTCCGAATATGAACTCTTTATACTTGACTGTTTAATCTACTATCTAGCTTATTTTTGAAAGACACCCAAATCGGGAGATGGGCGCCTTTCTCTCATGGGCGCCCAAATCGGTATAATCGAAAGTCGATTTTGGACATCTCAAACTGCAGTCTGTCGCGGGAATGAACAAAGTCGATGGAGGCGTGTTGGAAGCGGGACTGGGGCATGTTTATCGGCCAAGGAGAGATGGGCGCGCTCGGCCAACAATGGAAAAAAGAAGGGCAGCAGTAGTGAGAATTTGGGCCGCTTTTTTTGGACCCTTTTTTTCACGAACAAGTCCCCAAAAAGTGCCCCAGCTGTCCAGATGACCACCGGAGGGAATCGGGGATGACCTCCCCTGACTCTCTCAGTGGTTACTAACCCCCTCCCACCAAAAAAAAAGAACATTCAAAACTTTTTTTCCAGCCTGTATGCCAGCCTCAAATGTCATCCCCAGCTCCATCACAGCAATATGCAGGTCCCTGGAGCAGCTGTTAGTGGGTGCAGTGGATGTCAGCCAGGTGGACCCAGGCCCATCCCTCCCTACCTGTTACACTTGTGCTGGTAAATGGGAACCCTCCAAACCGCACCCAAAACCCACTGTACCCACATCTAGGTGCCCCCCCTTCAGCCATAAGTGCTATGGTAATGGTGTAGACTTGTGGGCAGTGGGTTTTGGGGGGGGGGATTTGGGGGGCTCAGCACCCAAGGGAAGGGAGCTATGAACTTGGGAGGTATTTTAATTGTTTTTTTACTTTTTACAAGTGCCCCCTAGGGTGCCCGGTTGGTGTCCTGGCATATGAGGGGGACCAGTGCACTACGAATCCTGGCCCCTCCCACGACCAAATGCTTTGGAGTTGTTCGTTTTTGAGCTGGGCGTCTTCGGTTTCCATTATCGCTGAAAACCGATACCGCCCAGCTCAAATCCTCCCAAATCCGATGCATTTGCCCTGCACCAACCGTATTATCGAAACAAAAGATGGACACCCATCTTTTTTGAAAATACGGTCTGTCCCGCCCCTTCACGGACCCGTCCTCGGAGATAGTCGCACATGGAGATGGGCGTCCGTGTTCGATTATGCCCCTCCACACCAATCATGATCTCTAATGTAATACCACTTGTATCTCTCACTCCGGAAATGGCGATCGCCATGACGGAACAATGTAAGCCACATTGAGCCTACAAATAGGTGGGAAAATGTGGGATACAAATGCAACAAACAAATAATAAATAAATAAATAAATGTGTGGCAAAATAAAAACCAGCACTTGTCCATTTTCAGTCTGAGACCTCACCGCCACCCATTGACTTAGCGGTAAGGTCTCATGTGCTACCTGGGCGGTAGGCATGCAGTGCATAGCCATCTCTCTCCTCTTCAATCTGTTCAAAATTCTGCTGCACGACTAATATTCCGCCAGTGTCGTTATGCTCATATTAGCCCTCTCCTCAAGTCACTTCACTGGCTTCCTATCCATTTCAGCGTTCAGTTCAAACTCCTCTTATTGACCTATAAGTGCATTTACTCTGCAGCTCCTCAGTACCTCTCCACTCTCATCTCTCCCTACACTCCTCCCTGGGAACTCCGTTCACTGGGTAAATCTCTCTTATCTGCACCCTTCTCCTCCACTGCTAACTCCAGACTCCGTTCCTTTTATCTTGCTGCACCGTATGCCTGGAATAAACTTCCTGAGCCGGTACGTTAAGCTCAATCTCTGACCGTCTTCTAATCTAAGCTAAAAGCCCAACTTTTTGATGCTGCTTTTAACTCCTAACCCTTATTCACTTGTTCAGAACCCTTATTTTATCATCCTCATTTTACTATTCCCTTATCTCTTATTTGTCTTGTTTGTCTGTCCTAATTAGATTGTAAGCTCTGTCGAGCAGGGACTGTCTCTTCATGTTCAAGTGTACAGCGCTGCGTACATCTAGTAGCGCTATAGAAATAAGTAGTAGTAGTGCACACCCACTGATGTTTACCGCCGGGTAAGCTCCAAGTGGTAGAAAAAACAAATATTTCCTACTGCATGTTTTTAGTGCGCGCTACATTCAGAATTACTGCACGGGGAACGCGGTAGCCAGGCGGCAATGCCAATTTGGTGCAATCTGGTTGCACTTAGGCCCTTACACACCTTTGTAAAAGGGCCCCTGACTTAGAGAGCATTTTTTAATATTCCTAATTTGCCATGGGAAATCCAACTAAACTTAATGTGGCTTTGCTTTCAATGGGACTCATTAGTAGGTCATTTCTTTGTGAACCTAAAGAATTGGCCATTCACAGAACCTGCATTAGATTTTTTGGAAAAATTTGCAGACAGGAATGGCTGTTGAATTAGCACAACCCTGGCTGTTGTCCATCCGTGCTCTTATTTTCTTTATGCTTGGATTAGAAATGGTTAGACATTCAGGTTGCAAATTCTTAATGAGTTTCCTTAGGAAATTTAAACATCAAAAGCTCACAGTGTGAATGCCAAGGCATATCTGATCCAAGCATGAGGTAACTAAATGGCAGATGTATTCCACATTTCAGATACATTAAAAAAAAAGGTTTGAATTATAAATATATGTGTAAGATGTAGAAATGAAAAATTACCAGGGCTGAAGTCATGACAACTGGCACTGCTGGCTCATAAGTTCCAAACTTCACTAATTCAACCCCTTTGTGTTTGCTGTCATGTATTCAACACATGCACATGTACTGTTCACTGAGGGCCCCTTATACCAAGCTGAGGTAAAAGGAGCCTGCGCTGGCATCGTCGTGTGCTTTTTGACATGCCGAGGCCCCCTTTTACCGCAGTGGGTAAAAGGTCTTTCTTTTTTTGAGGAAATGTCCATGCGGCAAGTGAAACATTTTGGGCCCGAGACCACTGACTTAGCGGTAAGGTCTCACACGTTAACTGGGCAGTAATCGTCAGCATGCGTACACTGCCGATTACCACCCGGTTAGCGCTGCGCTTTGGAAAATAAAAATATTTTCCAACACACGTATTGGACGCGTGTAAAAAAATGGAATTACTGCCTGGGCCACGCGCTAGCCAGGTGGTAATTCCAAATTGGCGCACGTTGGATGTGCATAGGTGTCTATGTGGCTTAGAAAATGACCCCTTTTAGGTTAGCTCTTAAAGCAGAATTCGGTGTCACGTCCATTTTCAATGGGCAATATACTCCATCACAGGCTTCCTACACAACATTGTACAGGACTGAAATGGTGTTTTCTGACCAATGGGGTACTGAGGGCGGGGCAGCGATGGCGGTCTGCCCCAGTTGCACGCTGCGGGGGGGGGGGTGTAGGGAGCAGCTGCATGACTGTCGGCTCCACCGGTTCCATGCTCCCTCTGATGTTACTTCCTGTTCCAGGGCAGGGAACCGGTGGAGCCGACAGCACCCGGGGGAGGGGAGTGCTGGACCCAGGACGTGCACGGTGGGGGGGGGGGGGGGGGGGGGGGAGGAGTGCAGTGGTGATCCGCCGCAGGTGGCAGCTGACCAAGGAACACCACTGTTTGTGACAATATTACCCTGACACAATGAGGAGTATTTAACTCAAAAGTCTGAAACTTAATAAAAATATTGACATCAGACTAGCTTGCTGACCTTTAAGATCTACAAAGCAATTCCTGAATCAAACGCCTGGTATAAATTCTGAGAGATAATATTCATTAACACTGTCTAGACTAGAGATGAGCAGAAAGTTTGCCAGGCTAAACAAACATGCCGCTCTCTTGTTTGATTAAAATGGATGTTCTTGGTCAGTGTTTCCAAAGTCCAGTCCTGGAGTACCCCCTTGCCAGTCAGGTTTTCAGGATATCCACAATGAATATGCATGAACTTGATTTGCATACACTGCCTCCATTATAAGCAAATCTCTTTCTTGCATTTTCATTGTGGATATCCTGAAAACCTGACTGGCAAGGGAGTACTCCAAGACCGGACTTGGGAAACACTGGTCTTAGATCACTCAGGTCTCTTGTATTGCCCTTATTACTATTGATGAGTTCTTTGGCAAAAAAAGAAAATCTTCACAAAAGCTCCCTAGTGGGAAATATATTGCTAGGTTATTTTTTTAGTTTAATCCAGAACTTCAGATTTTATAACTGAGATTTCAGCACCACTGACAGTAATAAATCTAAAATGTATGTTAAGTGTTTCTATTAACCCCAAATCTTTTCAACCCGTGAAGGGCAAATAGCAGAAATAAAAGTGAGCAGTAAATGCCATTATTTATGATGATCGCAATATATTTTAGGGGAAAACACTGCTTGAAAAAGAATACAAAGCCTGCTGGATGACTAATCACCAGTGTTTTTGTGTGGGGAAATCTTGCCTGACCAATTTACTTCAATTCTTTGAAGGAGTGAACAAACATGTGGACAAAGGGGAGTCGGTTGATATTGTGTATCTGGATTTTCAAAAGGCGTTTGACAAGGTACCTCATGAAAGGCTACAGAGGAAATTGGAGGGTCATGGGATAGGAGGAAATGTCCTATTGTGGATTAAAAACTGGTTGAAGGACAGGAAACAGAGAGTGGGGTTAAATGGGCAGTATTCACAATGGAGAAGGGTAGTTAGGGGTTCCTCAGGGGTCTGTGCTAGGACCGCTGCTTTTTAATATATTTATAAATGATTTAGAGATGGGAGTAACTAGTGAGGTAATTAAATTTGCTGATGACACAAAGTTATTCAAAGTCGTTAACTCGCGACAGGATTGTGAAAAATTACAAGAGGACTTTACGAGACTGGGAGACTGGGCGGCTACATGGCAGATGACGTTTAATGTGAGCAAGTGCAAGGTGATGCATGTGGGAAAAAAAGAACCCGAATTATAGCTACGTCATGCAAGGTTCCACGTTAGGAGTTACGGACCAAGAAAGGGATCTGGGTGTCGTCGTCGATAATACACTGAAACCTTCTGCTCAGTGTGCTGCTGCGGCTAGGAAAGCGAATAGAATGGTGGGTATTATTAGGAAAGGTATGGAAAACAGGTGTGAGGATGTTATAATGCTGTTGTATTGCTCCATGGTGCGACCGCACCTTGAGTATTGTGTTCAATTCTGGTCGCCGCATCTCAAGAAAGATATAGTAGAATTGGAAAAGGTGCAGCGAAGGGCGACTAAAATGATAGCGGGGATGGGACGACTTCCCTATGAAGAAAGACTAAGGAGGCTAGGGCTATTCAGCTTGGAGAAGAGACGGCTGAGGGGAGACATGATAGAGGTATATAAAATAATGAGTGGAGGGGAACAGGTGGATGTGAAGCGTCTGTTCACACTTTCCAAAAATACTAGGACTAGGGGCATGCGATGAAACTACAGTGTAGTAAATGTTAAAACAAATCTGAGAGAATTTTTCTTCACCCAACGTGTAATTAAACTCTGGAATTCATTGCCGGAAAAGTGGTGAAGGCGGTTAGCTTAGCAGAGTTAAAAAAGGGGTTGGACGGTTTCCTAAAGGACAAGTCCATAACCGCTACTAAATGGACTTGGGAAAAATCCAAAATCCCAGGAATAACATGTATAGAATGTTTGTACGTTTGGAAGCTTGCCAGGTGCCCTTGGCCTGGATTGGCCGCTGTCGTGGACAGGATGCTGGGCTCGATGGACCCTTGGTCTTTTCCCAGTATGGCATTACTTATGTACTTATGTACTTATCACACCCCCCACCCCAGCAACACTTCCCTGGCCCACGAACACTGAACTGCCCAAGTATTTATGCACTAGGCAATATTCAGGCTATGGTGGTCAGCATTTATTAAAATGCTGTTTGCCGTGGGCTGATTTAAACATATATACGGCACCTAAAAATCGACTCTGACATCAGTGACGACTGAGTGTGTTCTCTAATCGTGCTGTGTTGCAGCATTGCCGCGTGGCAGCCACCAGCATGGTTTTGTGAAAGGGGGGATTAGTGGAATAGAAAACCCTAGTAACCTAGCATAGCAAGTTGCGAACATCACTGGTGACAAGCCATGACACAGCTATGATCCACCCACGCGTGTGCACCCTAAGAGTTGCATGTTTATTTATTTATTTATTTGTTACATTTGTATCCCACATTTTCCCACCTATTTGCAGGCTCAATGTGGCTTACATTGACCTGTCATGGCGTTCGCCATTCCAGAGTAAAAGATACAAGCGGTATTACATAAAGAACATAAGTGATATAGTATAATTAAGCAAACAGGTATAAAGAGATCAAATTGGAATATAGATACAGTGGTAATGCGTTACAGTTCATATAATACGTCATAAGGAGGTTATGTCCAGTACGAACTTTTATATTGTTGTGTTGCGGGCTTAAGGCATTTAGGTTAGATCGTTAGGGTATGCCTTTTCGAACAGGTTAGTCTTTAGGAGTTTCTGGAAATGTTTAGGTGGTCGTATGTTGTTTTCACGACGATTGGTAGTGCGTACCATAGTTGCGTGGAGAAGCTGGATGCATAGGTTGATTTTGTATTTGAGTCCTTTGCAGCTTGAGTGGTGGAGATTTAGGTATGTCGTGTTGATCTTGTTGTGTTCTGGTTGGTAGGTCTATGAGGTCCTGGTCATGTATCCCAGGGCGTTGCCGTAGATGATTTTACGAACCAGGGTGCAGATTTTGAATGCAATGCGTTAACCCTTTAGTGTCCATGTTCCCATCAATCTGTTCCCATATGGCTTATTACGGGAACATTGGACACTAAAGGGTTTTAAAATGAGTTATGCACACTGGGTCTGATATTCAAAGAGTGATTGGCAGCGCTTTTGCTGTGCGCACCGGCGTTAAACCCGGATATTCAGTACTGGGCTGTTTCCGGCATTGATATCCGGATTTTTTGTAAGCACTAAAAAGTTAACCGGTTATGGGATGTTCAGCGCTATCCGGTTAACTTTTTAGCGGTTAAAGATAAGATTCCTATTTATCCAGTCCTATCTGACCACTAAACTTATCTGGTTAGGTGCCGAATATCGGCCAGAAAAGTCACAAGATATAGCCGGGAGAGAAAAAATGCATTGAACTGATTTCCAATTTTACAACAGTGTATTGTTTCTGTTACTCATCAACGCCTTCATCTGTCAGGGCACAATAAAAGTCACAGCAAAAAAATATGTTGCCAGAATCTGAAAACTGGATACAAGCTCAAAAGAAATAGAAGCAACCATCAGCTAAATTATATGTGTGGGATGAAATCAAATGACAGCGTTTCTTTGCAGACATTTTTCTCTCAAAATATTAAGGTAATATATTTGCTGCTCTAAATTGTTAGCAATAAAGTGTATAGCCAATGAGAGAGATTTCCACACTTTTTATCCAGTTTTCAAAACCTTTTATGCAGGGTCTGGATGAGATGGGGCATTTATACAAGGAAAAGATCCAGTCTGTAAATATAAACGGGCCCTTTTACTAAGGTGCTCCGAAAAATGACCTGCGCTGCTGTAGATGCATGTATTGGACGCGCGCAGGTCCATTTTTCAGCGCACCTGCAAAACAAAAGGGCTCTTTTTTGGGCCGAAAATGGACCTGCCCGCAAAACAAAAATTGGCGCGCATCCATTTGGGGCCTGAGATCTTACCGCCACCCATTGACTTAGCGGTAAGGTCTCACGCGTTAACCGGGCGGTAATCGTCAGTGTGCGTACACTACCAATTACTGCCCCGGTTAGCGCCACACGCTGGAAATTGTTCGGGCACGCAGAGCAGATGAGCATAAAAAATAAAACTACCCCGCCCAGGTCATACGGTGGTAGTTCAAAATTAACTAGCGTAGGACACGTGTTGTGTATGTGCCTAAGCAGCTTAGTAAAAGAGACCCAAGATAAATGGTACCTCTTTTTAAACAGTAAACGTTACTGTAAGGGATTTAGTCAATTAGTTATTAGACAACTAATACGAAATTCAATGTCATTAGCTGGAGAACCAGCAGAATAACTTAAGACAACTTTTCTGCTATTCTAAGTTGTCCAAATAGATATTTGGATATCAGAGTTGAATATTGCCAGTCTCTGGGCGATTCCCAGCTCTGCCCCCAGACTGCTCTGACACTGTCCAGATAGCATTGGGGAATCTGTAGACATTTTCCAGATAATGCCACTGTAAATCCAGGTATGGCCTTGGTCAGTGGCACTTACGTGAGCCGCATTGAGCCTGCTTTTAGTGGGAAAGTGCGGGATACAAATATAATAAATAAATAAACCCTAAGGCTGCTGGATCCAGATTCGCAAGACAGGGTTGATCCAGGCTTGGGTTTATCCCAGTGCATACTGGAACTTGCAGTCTTACTTTTCTTAGGGAATACAATGAGGAAATCAGAGCTACAAATCCATGTATGCGATGTAGTAAACCCAGGACTGTTGACAGCCTTAGTCAATCCGGATAAGTGGCACTGAATACTGAGGTATAAATGTATTACTTCCACCTGTATTTGTAACGTTGTGTCAGATTTTTTTGTCCAGTCCTTTCCTCTGGTTTTTCATGGGTTGGTACCTTTCATGTCCTTGGTGGCATGATATCTAGGTGTGGCTGACTGGCATGCAAATTTATTTATTTACTAGTAAAAAAGGCCCGTTTCTGACACAAATGAAACGGGTGCTAGCAAGGTTTTCCTCGGAGTGTGTATGTTTGAGAGAGTGTGTGTGAGAGTGACTGTGTGTGAGAGAGAGAGTGAATGTGCGAGTGTGTGTGTGAGAGAGAGTGAGTCTGGGTGCGAGTGTGTCTGTGAGAGAGAGAGTGTGTGTGTGAGAATGAGAGTGTGTGCAAGTGCGTATGTGAGACACAGTGTGAGAGAGAGTGTGTTTCACACAGATACACAGTGTGCGAGAGAGAGAGAGTGTGTGTGTGAGACTCTCTGTGAGACTGAGTGTATGAGACCAAGAGAGTGTGTGAGTGACTGTGTGACACATAGAGAGTGAATGTGATACAGTGTGAGACATAGAGTGTGTGAGAGACAGTGTGTGAGAGTGAGAGAGAGAAAGAGAAAGACATTGACTGTGAGAGAGAGAGTATGTGTGAGAGATAGTGTGTGTGTGACAGAGATACCTCCCCCCCCTCTCTGGTGTCTGAGCGTTACTGTGCAGGACGCTGAGCTCTGGCTGTGCTTCAAGGAACTGACCAATCCTATTTAATAGAATGCACCTCCAGCATTCTGAAGCCGAGAAACCTCGAGTGGTTGGTCACTTCTGCTTGTGACGAACCCGGAAGTACGTGATGTCAATTCAGGAGATGGATACAGAGAGCAGGAATACCTCAGCCATGCAGTCAGCTTCAGAATGTTGAAGGTGCGTTTTATTATATAGTATTTGTTACATTTATAGCCCACATTTCCCCACCTATTTGTAGACTCAATGTGGCTTACATAGTACTGGAGAGGCGTTACAGACTCCGGTGTAAACAAATACAAAGTGATGCTGTGGTAAGATAAAGTTCATGTGGCACAGCCACACTAGGGAATCGTACAACGGAAGAGTTGTGTTATGTCCATTACGTTCTTTAGTTTTGTTGTGTTGCAAAGATCAGGCATTTATGTTGGATCGGTTGGGTATGCCTTTTTAATTTAATTTAATTCCATTTCCAATGTGAACAGTTTCTCCCCTTACTCTGGGGTCCTTTTACAAAGCCACGGTAAAAAGTGGCCTGGCTTAGTGTGGGTGCATCTTTTTGGTGCGTGCTGGGCCACTTTTTACCATGGCTGGGGCAAAGTCCCTTTTTTAACGGGACAGGAAATGAGAAAAAATTAAAACTAGTGCGCACCTATTTACGGCCTGAGTTCTTGCCGCCAGCCATTGACCTAGCGCTAAGGGCTCACGCGCTATCTGCACGGTAACCATGCAGCGCACGCCAATGTGACCGCAACCGCTGATTACCACCGGGAACGCCCCCGTGTTAGAAAATAGAAAAAGATATTTTCTACTGCAAGATTCGGCACATGCCAAACTTGGAATTACCACCAGGTACAGACGTTATCCCAGCAGAAGTGCTGATTGGGGCACACGCTATCCGCACGTTAACCCTCCTGTGGCTTTGTTTCTTACCTGTTCCCAAGGGAAGCTTAAGATCACTGTAAATTTGTCATGTTTAAGGAATGGAATAGGATTAATGCAACAATACTATTAACTTAATACAGAACATTAGGCAAGAAAGCTTTGCTTACAGTCAGCACTTCTTCAAATGGCTTCTTAAAAGTTTTCACTTAACCTTTGAAAATGAATGCATTGCGTGCCAAGAAAAATTTTCATGAGTATACGCTCCGTATAACAAGAGAAGTCCAGAGCATTGAATCTTTATAATTTTATGGAGCTTGAAAATGCTTTTTTTTTAATACTTTAAATGAGCCATGAATTCACACACAGGCTGCAAGAAATGAGAATGATGGCATTAATGCATGTGTGCCCCAACTTGCAAATGCAAGTATTATAAGATTTAGAAGACAACTTATGGACAGTTAGCAAAGGGAGGAAGCCGTTCATGTCATAACTGAGATACTGGAGTGTCAGAGTATCTGAGTGTTTCCCAGGGCTTTTTTGAGGGGGTATTCTTAGGGGTACTGAGTACCGGCACCTTTTCCAATGTCTGCTAAAATTGACCCATGGTCCCCAAGTTTTAGGAGGGAGGGGGGGGCTGTTGTGGGAGAGGAGGGCGGGCAGATCAGGCTGGGGTTGGAACTGGAACTCGGGGGCTGAAGGGGCAGGTGAGGTTTGGGGCGAGTCAGTGGACATGGATGGGAGGAGAGGGCAGAGGAACATTGCTGGACATAGATGGGAGGGGAGGGCAGAGGAGAGAGGAGAGTTGCTGAACATGGATGGGTGGAGGGGAGGGAGGGAAGGGGAGAGAGGAGAGTTGCTGGACATGGATGGATGGAGGGGAGGGCAGGAGAAATACTGGACATGGATGGAGGAGAGGGAAGACAGGAAGGAGATACAATGGATGGAAGGGAGAGAGGAGAAATTCTGGACATGTATGGAGGGGAGGGAAGACAGAGGAAGGAGATACACATGGATGGAGGGGAGGAGAGGAGAAATTCTGGACATGGATGGAGGGAAGGGAAGACAGAGGCAGGAGAGGCACATGCTAATTCCAGGCTTCGTCTGGCACCTTATGCCTGGAATGGACTTCCTGAGCCTGTACGCCTAGTGCCATCTCTACCTGTTTTCAAATCTATGCTGAAAACCCACCTTTTCACCACTGCTTTTGGCTCCTAACCACTACTCAATTCCCCTATTTTTGTTCCTTCTCACCCAGTACTTTCCTCGCCCTTAATTGTCTTGTCTGTCTGTATTTTTAGATTGTAAACTCTATCGAGCAGGGACTGTCTCTCTGTGCCAGGTGTTCAGCGCTACATGCGTCTGATAGCGCTATACAAATGTTAATAATAATAATATTCCATGTAGAAGCCTGCCCTTGCAGATGAGCAACGCAGCCGCGCAGGCTTCTGTTTCTGTGAGTCTGACGTCCTGCACGTACGTGCAGGACGTCAGACTCACAGAAACAGAAGCCTGCCGCGGCCGCATTGCTGATCTGCAAGGGCAGGCTTCTACATGGAATGTTGCTAGTGGAGGAGTAGCCTAGTGGTTAGTGCAGTGGAACATGGAATGTTCCTACTATTGAGATTCTACATGGAATGTTGCTACTATTGGAGATTCTAGATGGAATGTTTTGGCTCCTAACCACTACTCAATTCCCCTATCCTTGTTCCTTCTCACCCAGTACTTTCCTCGCCCTTAATTGTCTTGTCTGTATTTTTAGATTGTAAGCTCTATCAAGCAGGGACTGTCTGTCTGTGTCAATTGTTCAGCGCTGCGTGCATCTGGTAGCGCTATCAAATGTTATAATAAATAATGAAAGAGCTCAGGCTCTACACACCAATTCTTCCTTGTCCTAGATTCTGTGACTGGCTGCAGGGGGCCTGGCTATTGTGGGGTGGAACCCTGAGTGTTCACTCCAGCCCTGAAGGGTGGCCTGGCATTTGAGTACCGGCACCTTTCTTGCTAGAAAAAAACGCACTGGTGTTTCCAAAGCACAATGTTTCACTCAGAGAAAGATGTGTCCAGTAAATAGTGGTCTCCGTCTCCGTGGCTGAGCTCCTTGCTTTGATCTGGAGTTACTCATCATGCCTCTTTTCTCCTCTTTTCATGTGCTAGTTATACAAAAGTTCCATCAGTCTTTGATTGTAGCAATCCACAGGGGAAAAAAAAACATTGTGCACTCAAACCATTGTGAGCAATCTTGGACAATTGAAGACTCCAGCCAGCTTTTAGCTTTGGACAAGTGTGTGTGAAATTTTCTTTTCTGTGCAAAGTTGTCAAAAATGAAACCCTTGGACAAAAAGTGCAATATTGTGAAATCACAAAATAGTAGCTTGGTAATAAAGATTAACTTTCCGCTGAAGCAATGACGATAACAATTTCAATGCTGGTTTAGAATTGTTCCCCCACCCCCACCTGCACCTCCACCTCCACCTCCACCATCTGCCTTTACCTCTCTCCCTCCTTCTCTCCAGGTCTGCCCCTGTCTCCCCAACCCCAGCATCCGACCCCTGCCTTTCCTCTTTTTTTCTTTCTTTTACAGAATCAACTCCTCTGCCTTTCTCTTAGCATCTGCCCACCTGGTTTACAAAATCCTGAATGATGTAGAATGATTAGAAGTAAATCGATGTTTTTACTCGCTCCAAAAGTACAAAGACTAGGGGGGCACTAAAGGAAATTACATGAAAATACTTTTAAAACAAATGGGAGGAAATATTTTTTCGCTCAACAAATAGTTAAGCTCTGGAACTATTTGCCAGAGGATGTAGTAACAGCAGTTAGCATATTTGAGTTTATAAAAGGTTTGGACAAATTCCTGGAGGAAAAGTCCATAGTCTGCTATTGAGACAGACATGGGAAGCAACTGCTTGCCCTTGGATTTATAGTATGGAGTGTTGCCACAATTTGGGTTTCTGCCAGGTACTTGTGGCCTGGCTTGGCCATTGTTTGGAAAACAGGATACTGAGCTAGATGGACCATTGGTCTGACCCATTCTTATGTTTTTGGACCTGGCCTTACCAATGCATGACACTATTGTTTGCACATGGCCCCGAGGTTGATGGGGGAGGGAAGGGCCAATGGGATTTGGATAATTGGAGATTTACCTATTGTAATAACAACGATCACCTCTGGGTAAGGGTGGCAAAGTCTTTATTGGGAACCATATGAATGAAGCTTTGCATTATGGGATGGGCCATTATGGGATCGGACAATAGGAGTTAGGGGTGATCAGAGGTGTATGTCATGGGGGGGTTGATGAGTGTGATTGGCAGGGGTACAGGGGATTGCATCAAGGGCGGGCTGGGGTTGAGGACATGGATTTGGGGGGAGGGGCAGATGAGGGGGCATGGCGTGGGATTTCTGATGCGGGAGGGATGTGTATGAGGGAAGCATTGCCATGGCAAAGGGGCAAGACCTGAATAGAATTATCAGTCCAAAAAAAAAAAAAAAGAAAATAACAGAGCTAGCTACTAATGGAGGAGGAGTGGCCTAGTGGTTAGGGTGGTCCTGGGGAACTGAGGAACTGAGTTCAATTCCCACTTCAGGCACAGGCAGCTCCTTGTGACTCTGGGCAAGTCACTTAACCCTCCATTGCCCCATGTAAGCCGCATTGAGCCTGCCATAAGTGGGAAAGCGCAGGGTACAAATGTAACAAAAATAAAATCGATACTACTGGAGATTCTACATGGAATGTTGCTATTCCATGTAGAAGCCTGCGCGGCCACATTGGTGATCTGCAAGGGCCGACTTCTACATGGAATGTTGCTAGTGGAATAGCAACATTCCACGTAGAATCTCAAATAGTAGCAACAGTGGAGGAGTGGCCTAGTGGTTAAGGTGGTGGACTTTGGTCCTGAGGAACTGAGTTCAATTCCCATTTCAGGCACAGGCAGCTCCTTGTGACTCTGGGCAAGTCACTTAACCCTCCATAGCTGCATTGAGCCTGCCATGAGTGGGAAAGCGCGGGGTACAAATGTAACAAAAAAATAAAATAACCCCAATAAGACCTAGGAAATTCAAAATTGTGAAACCTATAATTTTTAAAACAAGTTGCTGTTCTGAATAACAAAGGAAAAAGCCCTTGGTGACCTACCGTAAGAAGCACACAGACGCATTTGAAGAAAAGGAATAGGAAAAAAAAATACCACACTACGTTGAATTATTCTGATGTGCCCATGCAGCTAGACTTGAACGTGTTTGCAAGCTAGCAAAGAGTGAACAAAGACAAACATTTGTCACTGCCTGTTTTCTCTGGGCAACTGTTTTGCGTGTCTGGGGATTTTCTCGCCTCCGGCGCTTTGTTTACGGTTTCCATAGCAACCCTTGCCCTGACTTTTCAGGTACCAGCCATTGCTATGGTACCAGGATGACACTTCCAGGAAAAGCTATTCCTATATTATTAATTGAAAGTTTTTCATTGTCCGGATTTTGTTTTCACGTTCGGAGAGCTGAGAAATCATTTTAAAGTGCTCTATCTAAACACATTGAATTCAAGCTGAACATCAATAAAAGCATTTTGCATTCACTGGACTTTTATTTTCCCCCCTCTGAAGTTTTGATTTGACGGCAATTTGTCATCTTCTTCTGTTGACATGGCATGATATTATCTCCTTAAAAGTTTTGCAAGTTATTTTGTGCCTACAGGGGACCCTTAGATGGGTGTCATAGTGGGAATACCCTAGCCTCCCTCAGGGTACTCAAAGGAGTCTGCGGTCTTCAATCTCTTTGTCGAAATACTTTATGGAGTGTCAAGAACTGAAGGAGTAATATCATATTCAGAACTTTGTGAATGCAATAGCCAGATTATACATTTTGTTAGTTTCTTTAACTTTATTTTGTTTTATTTTGAAGAAAGAAAACCTTCTAAAATTCAACCTCCAAAAGAAAAGAGCGTTGGGCGAGAGAGAAGTAGAGGAAGACAGCTATTTGTTTTCCGAGTCTCATTGGTAGGCTCTATGCATGTGCAGCTTGTGCCCAAATGAGACTACCGTCAGGCCAACACGACCCCCTGGCGGTAATTTCAGATTTGGAGCACGCCCATAACGCGGGGACAAAGTATTTATTTATTTCCTCCCATGTGCGAAATCGGCACTTGGCGAGCGCCGACCGGTCACCGCGTGTGTAGCGTGTGAGCCTTTAACGGCTACATCAATGGGTGGCGTTAAGGGCTCAGGCCGGTTTTGGGAGCACCTTGGTTTTCATTTTTACCGTAGGCCCTTTTCTCGTCCCATTAAAAAAGCGCCGTTTTTTGTAGACGCGGTAAAAACTGGCCCGGTGTGCACCCAATACACGTACCTACACTACTGCAGGCCACGTTTTACTGCAGCTTAGTAAAAGGACCCCATTGTCTTGATGGAGCAGGATCTGTTATACACTTTTATATATCTTTGGTTTTTAGGTATAGCTTGTGTTCTTAAGCCTCAACTTTGCTACTGCTGGGAATAGAGAGCTAGAAATGTAGACAGAACCTACAGACAAGATTCTGAAGGAGCAGTGTAAACAGTTAACCTTTACCTTCAAGACTCTCTGTGGACTGGCCCCATCTTATGTGATTAGTGGGGTGGAATTTGAATGCACACGGCCATAATTTATGATCTACAGGGACATATAAATTGATGATGACTAAGGAGTTTAGTCTAAAGGCTATTTACAATAACCCAGTCTGCTCTGCAGCTTCATTTTCCTGGAATAAGTAAGAGCTACCTTTCGGTATATTTACAGTTGGAACATGGCGATGATTAATTTTGACATAAAACCTTGATCCAGTTCTCATTACAACTTCACATCGTACGTAGTTTTTTAAAAAATGTATTAGTGTTCATTCTACAAAGACACTCAAACGAGGCCATAAGGCATTCACAGAAATAGAATCACAAAAAAATAAAAAAAATACAAAACAAGGGCATACAAAAGAGAACAATCAATTTATATAAATTCCAAGTCAGAGAAAAAAATCTTACTATAATCCCCCAGCCGTGCCTCACCCAAAATATCCCTATGAATCTCATTACCCTAAAAGTTCTGGAACTCGCATTCTACTACGCAATGTACTGTCCAGGATGGAAAAAAAATGAATCCCCTAGTTTATAACCCTTGACTTCAGCCTCAAAAGAAAATACCAGTCTTAAAAAATAAACTAGACCTTGACCTGGACAAATTTAGCTCCCTTCCATCTAATCTCAGCACTATTAAACAAACAGCCATGATTTCAACCAGCATCTAAAAGTCAATACATTTCTTATGAGTAGCCTAATGGTTAATGCAGCGGGTTTTGTCAGGGGTGTAGCTACGGGTGGACCTGGGTGGGCCTAGGCCCGTCCAGTCTTGGTTCAGGCCCACCCAGAAGCGCTACACCCAAACCAATTCCCTCCCTTCCCTCCACCCTCGCATGTCCGGTGCCTCTCTCTCCCCTCCCACAGTTCCGGCACCGCTACCTACGTGTCTTCCTTACCCACCCGCCATCCTTGCCGCGGAACTTGCTCTCTCTCTATGATCGCTGCCCAGCAGGAACTTCAAACAGCGCGTCAGCGCTGTGTCAGAGCCTTCCTCTCTGACGCATCTCACGTAACTTCCTGTTTACGCAGGCTGGGTGGGACGCGGCAGAGAGGATTGATCCTGGCAACGTGGGTTCAATTCCCACCGCAGCTCCTTGTGACCTTGGGCAAGTCACTTAGGGGCCCTTTAACAAAGGTGCGGTGAAAAATGACCTACGGTAGTATAGACGCGTGTTTTGGGTGCGCGCAGAATTATATTTTAGCGCACCTACAAAATAAAAAGCCTTTTTAACCATTTTTGCTGAAAACGGACGTGCGGCAAAATGAAAATTGCCGTGCGTCCATTTTGGGTCTGAGACCTTACCGCAAGCCGTTGACCTAGCGATAAGGTCTCAGACAGTAACCAGGTGGTAATGGCGTACGCGTGTCAAATTCCATCTTCACGCATGTAGCTGCCGCACGTCAGAAAATAAAAAATATTTTTCAGATGCTGTTAGCGGACACGTGCCAAAAGTGAAATTACTGCAAGGGCCACACGGTAACCGGCCAGTAGCTTCAATTCGGAGTGCATTGGGCACACGTAGGGGCCTACGTGGCTTAGTAAAAGGGCCCCTTAACCCTCCATTGCCCCATTTACAGCAAAACCTAGATTGCATATAATGTATACAGTGCTGTGTACATCCAGTAGTGTTGTAGAAATGATTAGCAGTAGTAGTACTTATCGGGGGCGTAACCAGACTTCGGTGGGAGGGGGGTCCAGAGCCCGAGGTTAGGGGCACATTTTAGCCCCCTGGCGCCGCCGACCCCCCCCCCCCCACCATTGCCAACCCCCCCTGCAGCCGCCAACAACAACTTTGACCCCCCCCCCGTCGACGACCATCTCGACCCCCCTCCCGCCGCCAACCCTCCCCCGCCGCAGCTGCCGCCGTCACCTACCTTTGCTGGCGGGGGACCCCAACCCCTGCCAGCCGAGGTCCTCTTCTTCCGGCGCAAGGCTTCGTTCTGTTTCTGTGAGTCTGACATCCTGCATGTACAATGTGCAGGACATCAGACTCAGAAACAGAACGAAGCCTTGTGCCGGAAGAAGAGGACCACATCAGTCAGACTTAAATTTGGAAAAACATGTTTTGACAGCGCCAAACCACTCAGAGAAAAACTGCATTGGCTACCAATCAAAGAACGAATCACATTCAAAATCTGCATGACTGTTCATAAAATCATCTACGGCGAGGCACCTGGATACATGACAGACCTCATTGACCTGCCAACCAGAAATACCACTAAATCTACACGATCATACCTAAACCTCCACTACCCAAGCAACAAAGAACTCAAATATAAATCCACCTCTGCATCCAGCTTTTCCTACTTAAGCGCACAACTATGGAACGCACTGCCAAAAATAGGAAAAACTATGCCAGACCACCTTAATTTCTGGAAATCACTAACAACGGTCCTGTTCAGAAGAGCATACCCCACCGACCCAACATAAAAATACATGGCCACCTACGACACAATGCAACCAAACAACGTAATGGACATTACCTGACTCTTCCTCCCCCCCCCCCCCTTTCTAAGTTCCCCAATCTACACCTACCTTATATGTGCCTCATCTATCACAACATCACCTTGTATTCATTCGTACCATGTATTTGTTCAGACCGGAATCAGCGAACGCCGTTAACAGCAATATGTAAGCCACATTGAGCCTGCAAAAAGGTGGGAAAATGTGGGATACAAATGCAACAAATATGTAAATAAATTTATTTATTTATTTATTTATTTATTGCATTTGTATTCCACATTTTCCCACAGTATAGCAGGTTCAATGTAACATACATATAGTAACATAGTAGATGACGGCAGAAAAAGACCTGCACGGTCCATCCAGTCTGCTGAGGAGGAAGGAGGTGTTTTAGAGAGCTCTGCTGACTTCCAGTGGAAAGGGAGTGAGACCTAGCTCCCTCCCCAAAGATGAGGAGGGTCCCTGGGGAGAAGGCCTCAGGAAAGTCCCAGGCTATGGGGCCTCCTGGGGCCCGGGACCAGAAGGCCGAAAGGAGTGGCTCTCTCCCTGGTTTGACTACCGGGAGAAGGGAAAGGAGTCCAGTGGACCGAAGGGAGAAGCAGCCCAGTGGAGGCCATCAGAGCATTTCCCCCTCCATGGCCCAGCTTGCGGAAGGTAAGCGAGAAGACAGTGGAGGGGGGAGGAAGATAGTACAGGCCCCAGAAGGGCGCTTCCAAGGAAGGGAGAAGGAAGAGGCGATGGAAGTTTGCCAGAAGCCTTTGCTGGAGGCAGCTGAGAGTGAGAGTGAGGAGAGTGGATCGTCAGATGAGGAGTTCCTTGAAGTGAGCTATGACCCTGATGATCCAGCAAGTAGTGTGGTAAATATTGTAAGACGAATTAAGCTGGTGGAAAAAGAAGTAGTGGAGCTAGGAAAACGTCTGAAAATGGCAAGAACTATGTGTAAGTTTGCCCCAGCGGAGCACAGACAAATGTATGTTAAAGAGGAAGCCCGGATATCAAAGTTGTTGGGGAAAAAAGAACACTTGTTGAACTGTTTAAAAAAAGGGCTCTGTGAATCCTTTGAGGGAGCTCTATGTTAACCGAGAAAGGATGGCTTCAATACCACAGTCTGGGGGTTCAGGAACACTACAGTTGCAGCAAGCTTCAGTGTCTTCAGCAGCATTAGACTCAAAAGAGTTGTCTGGGTTCAGAGGTGACCCCACTTTAAAATACATGAGACAGTTGGCAACACAGTCCAGAGCACTTACCCAGCAGCCAGAGGATAAGGAGGCAGCGGCAGGACATGGCTCTGAGGTGGGGGCTGGAGTAGAGATCCTACCTGTGGAGGGGAGGACAGAACTCAGTAACTTTTCAAAACTCCAGATAATGGAGGCAGCAGAGGGAGACGCAGGTAGCAGCCTGTTTTCTACAGAGGTGGTGGTCGAAGTCTCAGAGGGCTTACCTGCAGTTGTGCAAACAGCAGAGACAGTTGCCGTGAAGGAGGCCCTGTTGGAAAAGGGTCAGCAGAGGCAGACTCCGGTATTTTTGGCCGGGTCTGCAATGACTGAAGTGGAAACCGAAGCAGCATGGCATCTGGAGAAGCCCCGCCCACGAAGTCCGGGAGCAGGGGAGGTCTTCCCTGAGCATGGAGTAGCTGGCGGTTTACAGGAGAGGGGTCGGAGAGAGAGGAATAGGAGCGGGCAGCAGCTGGGAGCTCATTTGACCAGCTGTCCATTACAAGAGGTGAAATCGGGGGGTGCTAACAGCCAGCCTGTGGCGGAATCAGGAACAGACAAGCCATGCCCCCGGGAAGCGCCAGCCATTGGGAGAACGCAGGAGGGACTGCACCAGAAGCAAGGGGGAAGTAACCCGATTGTTGAGAGACTTTCGTTGACTACAGAAGTGGACATGGCAAGTCTAACAGATGTGCAGCGGGTGGTGGAGCAGACCTGCCAGCAGGACGGCTGGGAGCGAGGAGCCAAGGGGAGCGGCGGAGTTCCGGAGGCTTCGCCCCTGGTGCCGGAGGTTGGAGGGAGTTCGGGGGCAGAGCGAGCAGGGAGTCTGGTATCGCCAGCTGCAGACCTGACTGGGCAGGTGCCAGAGTATCGCCAGGAGACAGAGGAGAGGAGGCGATTAGCCCAGAGGCTGGAGCCTGCAGTGGCAGGGACGAGCAGGGACGTTCCAGGAAGTGGAGATGGGCAGGACAATCAGTTGGAGGCAGCCCAAGCCGCAGAACTGACTATGGACGTTGCTGGATGTTTGTCTGAGAGGGAAGGGGACGGGGGACAACGGGAGGGGGAGGGGGCGGTGGATATTGAGGAAGGGAGAGGGATGAGGGGAGGGGCAGAGGGACAGAAGGGGGGGGAGGCAGAGGGAAGGGCTGGAACAAGTGTGGAGGGGGGGCGGTGGGGGCTGGGGTCCAAGTCCTTTGCGGCAGTAGTCCAGGGAGGGGGGAGGAGGGAGGGGGGGAGGGAGATCGGGTGGTTTTGAGGGCCCAGGGAGGGGTTGGGGGGGAGCGGGGACAGGGGGTGGACAGCTGCCTAAGCGGCGAAATGTGGTACAGCTGAAATGGATAGGGGAGGGGGCAATGCCCTCCAGGGATCGGGTCTTGAGGCTGGTGATGGGGATGGGGTTTATACCCGAGGACTTTTACGCGTGTATACACCCCATCAACATCCCAGAATATGACTTGAGCTTCATGACCCAGAGGGGGATGGAAATATTCTGGGAAAGGTACGAGGGGGTGAGGGGAAAGGGGGAGTGGCGGGACCTCAGGGCCATTCCAGTCAGCAAGCCGGACCTGGTGCAGATCACCCTGCTCGTGAGAAATGAGTCTATCTCTGGGGCAGATTTAGCCTACTGGCTACAGAGGTACGCGGAGCTGAGATCCCCACTTACAAAGTTACCGGATCCAAGCAGGGTTTGGGCAGGAGGTTGGGGAGCCCTGGTCAAATTGAGACAGGAGAGCCATGTGGTCCAGCACATTCCTTCGGCTGCCTTTATCGGTCGTGACAGGATACTGTGCTTTTACAAGGGGCAGCCGCGGCAGTGCTTCAGATGTGGTTCGTT
Source organism: Microcaecilia unicolor (assembly GCF_901765095.1). NCBI lineage: Eukaryota > Metazoa > Chordata > Amphibia > Gymnophiona > Siphonopidae > Microcaecilia > Microcaecilia unicolor. The sequence goes on from NC_044039.1 coordinate 16,568,446, forward strand.
TAGGCACTTCAGCATGTCATGCCCAGTGGTAAAGTGTGGAAGATGCGGGGATCAGCATGCCACAGAGGACTGCACCGCGATCAGGTGCAACCTCTGCGGCGGGTTAGGCCATGCATATCGGAACTGCCCTAGGGCGGCCCATACGAGTGGGATATGTGGGGGAAGGGACGGGGAGGGGGGGTAATGGAGGAGGGGATAGGGCAGGGGGTGATAGGCAGGGAGGGGCAAGGGGGGGAGAAGGAGGGGATGCAGGAGGGGGAGCGGCAGGGGGCTGGGTCAGGAGTGGAGCAGGGGGGAGAGGGGGAGTGGGTACAAGTGCCACAGAGGAAAGGGAAGTTTCGGAGGGGGGGGGAAACTAGGGGTGGGCAGGGAGGGGTCGCTGCAGGGGAAGAGGGGGGGGAACAGATTTCAGGTGTTGGAGGAGGAGGAGGAGGATAGGGAGGTTGGGAGGGAGGAGGAAGAACAGGGGGAAGGAGAAGAGGTGGAGTTAATGGAGGAAGAGGGGGCGGCAGGGGGGATTGGAGAGGGCAAACGGAAATATGAGGAAGCACTGGAGGAGGGTACTGGTGGTAGGAAGAAGGGCGGGAAGGCTCTGGGGGAAGGGGGGAGGGGTGAGGGAGGAGGAAGAGGGAAGGGAGGGAGGGAGGGGAAAGGGGAGTAAGAGGAAAGCTGAGGGGGCTGGGCAGGTGGTGAAGGCCCAAGTGCAGGCTTGGGGGACAGAGTGGAGCTAGAGGAGGATCTGGAGGACTTGGAGGACTTGGGGGAGGTGGAGGACTCGGTGGAGGAGGTAGGGGGTGGGGGTGAAGAGGGGAGAGGGAGGGATCAGGGGGTGGGTCCGGATAGAGCAAAGAAGAAAGGAAGGAAGAAAGGGGGAGGCGGGGGTAAGGTGCAGACAGGACGGCTGCAGGGGGGGGAGGGGGATGTGGCAGGGGATGATGTAGACCGCATAGCAGAGGACCTGCTTCAGGGTAAGAAGGGGGTATCCCAGGAGATAAGGAAAGAAGTTGGGAGTGAGCAGACCCGTGACTCGCAATGAGGATGGCAGGCTTAGTGTTGACATTTGCCACGCTGAATGTGGCCAGCATCGCCTCTCCGAAGAAGCAGGGTTTAGCGTATGACTGGTTCGCGAGGGTCCAAGCAGATTGCTTCCTGCTCCAGGAGACTCGGCTGCGGTCCATTGAGGTGATCAGGCGGGCAAGGCGGGCCTGGAAGTGGGGTCCCTCGGTGTGGGGGTTGGCGGGGGAGAGGTATGGTGGGGTGGGGATCTTATTTAAGTCCCACCGGGTGAATATTCAGCGAGTGGTGGAGCTGGGGGTGGGGAGATGTCTTGTTGTGGATGCGATTTGGGAGGATAGAGCACTGAGGGTGGTGAATGTGTACGGGCCCCAAAGCAAGAAGGAAAGGGTGCTCCTCTTTGGGAAGATCAAGCCCTACCTATACACTTCGCGCCAAGTAGTCTGGGGGGGAGATTTTAACACCATATTGCGGAAAAAGGATAGTGGGGGATGATCGGTACAGGTGGGCTATGACGGGGTGAGGCTGGCAGGGATCATGCGGGAGGCGGAGCTGGTAGACGCGCATGTGGCCTTCTGTGAGGAACAGGAGGGGTTCACGTTCTTTCGAGGGCAGTGTAAAGTAGAATCGATAGATTCCTGGTAAAGAAGGGGGTTTGTCTGGGGGGTCCACGAACCGTGGACGTGGACTTTTCAGACCACCACATGGTCCTCCTTCAGGTGGGGGGGGGCGGCAGCGCAGAGGCCAGGGAGGGGGCTATGGCGACTAAATTTAAAGTGGTTAGGTAGCGAGCAGGTGCGGGAGGAGTACCGCCGGTTTTTGGAAGATCAGGTGTCAGTGCAGGGGGCATTTCAGTCATTGGGGGAGTGGTGGGATACAGTGAAAAGACGAACGCGGGGATTCTTTCTCAGACAGGCGAGAAGGGAGGGGAGGGAAAGGACAAAGTTGGGCATGGCGATAAAGAAAAAGAGGGACACACTGATTTCACAAGGGGGGAGGGAGGAAGAAATACATGATCTCCAAGCACTCCTGGAACAGGTACAGTACAACCGCTACACCTCCTTGGTGTACGAGCGGGACTTCGGGAAAATGTGTAGCCCGGACCCCTTCGCATGCTGCCGGGAGCGGAGGGCGCGCAGGGTGATGGAGGGGGTACGGGACGCACAGGGGGTCCTGCAGGACACCAGGGAGGGGATTCTGGGGGCAGTGAGGGACCACTTTGCGGCGTTCCTTTCAGCCCAGCAGATTGATATAGAGCAGATGGAGTGTTATGTGGAAGAAACCCCGGGGATAGGTCACGGGGGACCCCAGCTTCAGGCCCTCTTGAACCCGTGGACAGAACAGGAGGTGGAGGAAGCCATCGGGGCGCTCCACAGGAAGACTTCGCCGGGGCCGGATGGGCTAACAACTGAGTTCTACCAGGCCTTTAAGGAGCAGCTGGTGCCGATCCTGGTGAGGGTATGGGGGGCAGCCCAGTTGGAGGGTTCCTTGCCTAGGTCCCTGACGGAGGCGGCTCTTATCCTACTAAGTAAGGGGAAGGACCCGGCGATGCTGGCCAACTGGCGGCCTATAGCACTGCTTAATACAGATCGGAAAATTTTTGCGCGAATGCTATTCCAGAGAATGAGGCAGGTGTCTGGGGATTTGCTGGCAGCCTCACAAGCATGTGGGGTTAAAGGGAGAGGGGTCTTGGAAGCGGCAGCGTGGGTGCGGGAGGGGGTAGAACGCAGTAGAGTGGGAGGGCATGGTAGGCTGTTGGTAACACTCGACCAGGAAAAAGCGTTTGATAGAGTGCAGTGGGGTGTCCTATGGAGCATTTTGGAGCGCTATGGGTTTCCGAAGGGCTGGATAGAGCAATTACAGCTACTTTATCGGCATGCGGGGTGTTTCCCCCTGGTTAACGGGTGGAGAGGGCAGGGGTTTGAGGTAGGGGCAGGGGTCCGACAGGGGTGCCCACTCAGCCCGCTGTTGTATGCATACGCCATCGACCCTTTTATAAGACGGCTGGAGAAGGGGGGGGCGGAGGGGCTGGAAGGGGTGGAGGTGGGGGACAATAACCAGTTAAGGGTCGTGGCGTATGCAGATGACGTTACAGTGTGGGTAGCGGACCAGAGGGAGGGAGGTAGATTGCAGAACCTGATCCAGGAATACTCGCAGGCAACAGCGTCGCAGGTCAATTTTCAAAAGTCCAATAGCCTGTGGGTTGGGGATCAGGGGCTGCAATTTGAGTTGGGAGGTAGGTTTCCTACAGCTGTGGAACGTATACGGGTCTTGGGAATATATTTCGAGAAGGGGGATTATAGGCTCTACAACTGGGATAGGTGTCTCCAAGAAGTGAAGGGGAGGGTGGATAGATGGAAGGGGTGGAAAATGACCATGGGGGAGCGGGTACAGCTCATCAAGGCACACTTAGTTCCTTTGTTTCTGTTCGTCAGTTACATCTGCTTGCTGCCGGAGAGCCAGTACGCGGCCTTGTATGGGGTGTTCTTCCGGCTGCTCTGGGGCAACAGGACGAATCCGGTAAAACGGAATGTTACCTATCTGCCTAGGAGGGAGGGGGGGGTGGGCATGATAAACCCAGTCCTGTTTTTCAGCGCTTTGTTCCTGCAGTTCAATCTGGGGAGGGCGGTAGGGCGGGAGCCACCGGGGTGGGCTAGGAGTGTCCTGCAGTGGTGGCCGAGATATTGGGACCTATGGCGGGAGGGGGGGAGGGTAGTGGCACTGCGAAGGGGGGCCCCGGGGGGGGTGAGTTATTGCAAGACCCTAGTGAAATTGGTGAGGGTGTGGGGGCTGACGGTGGGGGAGGTGAAGGCAGGACAACGGGGGGTCTGGATGGACAGAGTACGGGCGCAGGTGTTCTCAGCTCCTCTGGCGCTGAGGGACGCGCCGGCCCCACGGATGCAGCAGGGGTTACGGTTGATTGCTTCGAACCGCATCCCGGTGAAGTATAAAGACCTGGCGTGGCTGTCCTTTCACGGTAGACTGTACGTCCGAGGAAATTTGAAATATCGCAATGTGCGGGATAGAGGGTGCCCACGGGAGGAATGTGCTGGAACTGAAGAGACGATGGAGCATTTCCTGGTGAGGTGCCCATTTACAGTCCAGGTCTCTGACCGGGTTTCCTCGTTGCTGCAGATCCCCAGTTTCCGCAACTACAGCTATGCGGACTGGGTGTACGGCCCAGAGGGTGGAGGGGGACGCGGGGATCCGGTAACACGCTTTCTGATTTCGGTGATATTGCGGTACTGCCTCTGGATGGCGCGCTGCAGGGTGTCCCTGTACCAGGAGGTCCGGCCGGCGGAGGTAGTCAGCTGGGATGTGGTAAGGGCGGTGCAGGAAGCGGCAAAGTGGGAAAGGGTGGAAAAAGGGGTGGGGGTGGCTTCGAGGTGGTGGAGACACGTGAGGCTTAAGCCACCATGAGGGGACATGCTTCCCAGGGGATTGTGTGCCAGTTGTCTGAAGGGGTTGTGGGGGGTCGGGGGGGGGGGGTTGATCCATTGTATTATTGAGGAGGGGGTGTACATAGATAGGCAGACCATGTCTAGCTAGGAGCCTGGGGTTTGATTTGCATGTCCGGTTTTTTTTTCTTGGGTTTTTCTAATACACAGTTTCCACTGTAGTATTGAGGAGGGGAGGGTGTGTACATAGATAGGAGGACTGTGTATAGCTAGGGGCTTGTTTTTGATTTGTATGTTATTTGTTTTTAGTTTTTTCCAATAAAAAGAGTTTTCCAGTCTGCCCAACAAGATATAAATTCATATGTGCTACTTTTTATTTGTACCTCTCCTCTTCAGGGCACAGACCGTATAAGTCTGGCCAGCACTATCCCCGCCTCCCAACCAGCCCCGCCTCCCACCACCGGCTCTGGCATAGACCGTATAAGTCTGCCCAGCACTACCCCCGCCTCCCAACCACCAGCCCTGCCTCCCACCACCAGCTCTGGCACAGACCGTATAAGTCTGCCCAGCACTATCCCCGCCTCCCAACCAGCCCCGCCTCCCACCACCGGCTCTGACACAGACCGTATAAGTCTGCTCAGCACTATCCCCGCCTCCCAACCACTAGCCCCGCCTCCCACCACTGGCTCTGCACTTTTCTACACTTTTCTGTGGCTTACATATTGCTAAAATCAGGAGACAGTGGTTAACAGGGTCGAAGGCAGCAGATAGACCGAGAGAGACTACCAAAACAAGTGTCGAAAATGCCCTTTTAAATATTGTGTGGTCAACACTTTACATGAAAATCACTAAAATAATTTGAGTACACGTAAACATGGAAAAATGTAGGGTTTTTTTCCCCCTCTCTTCTTTAAACTGACTAGAGGGCAGAAAGGTCCTTGTATTAAAGCACAGTTGAAAGCGTTTGACTTGGTTATTAATGGGGTGTTACAGTATTGCTCGTCCCTGTGGTGCTACAATAAACTCTGTTCCAACTTAAAGATCCAAAGCCAATGTTGTCTCAAAAACTGATATTACAATGGACATCTGGCAAATATTTGACACATCAGCATAATCACAAACAAATGAGAAATTGACGCCGTATTTGCAGCTTCCTTCCACAATTCAATTCAATAGGCCTTATTCAGGGGTCCTTTACAAAGGCGCGCTGAAAAACGGCTTGCGGTAGTGTAGGCGTGGGTTTTGGGTGAGCGCCAATCCATTTTTTTAGTGCTCCTGTAAAAAAGGCCTTTTTAAAATTTTTGCTGAAAATGGGCGTGTGGCAAAATGAAAATTGTTGCGCGTCTATTTTAGTCTGAGACCTTATCACCAGCCATTGACCTAGCGGTAAAGTCTCACACGGTAACTCGGTGCGCGGCCGATACGCACTGCCAAAAATAACAAATATTTTTCAGACGAGCATATCGAATGTGCACCAAAAATGAAATTACCGCAAGAGCCACACGGTCAGTGGTGTGCTGGAGCAGGCTCTCACAGGCTCTCAAGAGCCGTTTGTTAAGTTTTTAAGAATTTTGGGAGCCGGTTCTCCATGGCTACTTTAACAAATGGATCCCAAAATGTGGGCTTGGGCCCCTCCTGAATTCTCTTTTACTTTGCTGGCGAGAGAGAGCCCCCTGTTAACAATTTACCAGCACACCCCTGCGACACGGTAGCCGGGTGGTAACTCCATTCTGGCATGCGTTGGGTGTGAGTAGACACTTATGCAGATTAGTAAAAGGACCCCTCCATATTTTAACTCTGACACAAAAGAGAAAACTTCCCCTATGAATAAGACCCAGATTTTTAAATGTAGGGGACTCCTGCCTGGTTAGATCCTGCTGATATTCAGCGGCACTTAAATGAATATTGGCTCTAACCAACCATGTACAAACTGGCTAGGTTAGGGGTGGTTCAGGGGCAGAGTTTGGGCAGAGCCATTATTTAACCTGTTAGTGACAATATTCAGTCAATTAACTGACTAAGGGCCCCTTTTACCAAGCTGTGGCAAAAGGGGGCCTGCGCTGGCGTCAGTACGTGTTTTTTACGCACGCCGAGGCCCCCTTTTACAGCAGCGGATAAAAAGGAAGTCTCTCTTTCCTGCAGGAAATGGCCATGAGGCAAGTAAAGCACTTGCAGTGCGGCCATTTCAGAGGGGAGCCCTTACCGCCACCCAATTACCATTTTTGTAATGCCAGATATAACGGCACGCTAGGGGTGGGAAGTACCGCCGGGCTGCTGCAGTAGCCCGGCGGTACTTCCTGTTTAGCAAGCGTTGGGCTTACCGCTGCTTAGTAAAATGGGCCCTAAGTATGTGGATTAAACTAGGACGCAAAAAGGCTGTCCTAACCAAGGAAGTTTGCTTAACAGGAGACGACATGGAGTCACAAAGCTGAAGCCTCTCCATCCAAGGAAATTTTCATTCTTCCCAATGCTGCCACCGCCATCTTGGTACACTCAAACCAATGTAATTGATAGAGTGACAAGCTCTGCCTACTGGCTTCAGGTCAGATAATGGGCCAAGAACACTCCTCCCATCTCCCGAGTCCTGTTTATCAAACCTCTTTGTTCCTAACTTTATCCACCAAGTTAACTGGGCACTGGTCTGACTATCGACCGTGCCCGGTTAACTTCAGTGTGACCGATGATACCTAGATATTCAATGTCGGAGGCTGGAAATGGCTTGGCATTGAATATCCGTGCTCAGTTCTACTTAGTTCTATTTAGGGTCCCTTTGACTGAACTGTACTAAACTCAGCTAATGCAGAAAAACTGGCCTAATGCAGAATGTGCTATACTGCTGTGCATTAGTTTTTCCATTTGTGTGTGCTGTGTGGTATTTCTTTTTTGTTTTGGAGGGGGCGTCAAGGCAGAGAATGGGATGGATGCACTAATCAGCTAGCACCAGGGCTGGTGTTAGGGGATGGCAAACAGGGCAATTGCCCTGGGCCCCCATGCTACAGAGGGCCCCAAGTCCGCCTCCAGCTGAAGAAGACGTAGGCTGAAGACCAACTTTAGGGCCCCCTCCTCAGGTTCTGTCCTGGGCCACTGAATGTCAACACCAGCTCTGGCTACCACTATGACATTACCACTGCACTAACTGAGTAGCGCGTCCATAAGGTGGGAGCCCTTAATTTCTCCTAAATAGGAGTTAGTTAAGTGGTCCCACATTCTTTTTTTAAAATGGCCACATGCTAATGCTAACAGATATAGCAGAAAAAGGTGAAATTTATGGCCATGAGGGAAAAAGTCACGTAAGCAGGGCTTTTTTGAGGGGGTACTTGGGGGTACCGAGTACCGGCACCTTTTCCATTGTCTGCTAACATTGACCCATGGTCCCCAAGTTTTAATGACAGAGTTCAGGCTCTACACACCAATTCTGCCTTGTCATGGATTGTGTGACTGGTTGCAGGGGGTCTGGCCATTGTAGGGTGGGTCCCTCAGAGATCACCTCACCCCTGAAGGGTGGCCTGGCATTTCAGTACCGGCACCTTTTTCGCTAGAAAAAAATCCACTGCACGTGAGGATGTGCTAAGCCCATGGCATAGCGTAGCTTAGTAAAAGAGCCCTTTAAATACTGAGAGCTGATTTTCTTAAGCTTTTAACACCTGCTGAAATGTGAATCTCATTCAATAGTGTTAATTTACTGCAGGAAACAATTTGGATCTATTCCTTCACCTTTCCGTGTTACAGCTTCAATTTTTCTTTTCTGCCGGTTGACATTTTTTATGAAGAAACTGTTTTCATCTTGTGATACGTTCCCAGAAGCCAAGAAAAATATCGACCTATGCGGGAACAAAGATGGCACCCAATCATTCCATGTTATTATCAAAGGTAAAATAATTATGATTCAATGTTTATGTAGTATTAGTATGTAATGGTCATGGGGACCCTCCTAAATAGCCCTTGTCCTTTTCAGACGTGGACATTGCTTGAATATTTGAGCTATGAGCTCTACAGGTATAGGAAGCTGTTGCAATCGCTGTGACCTAACGAAAGTCTTTTGCCAGCTAATGCAACTAAGAGCCAGGAAAGGTTTTTCAGGATAACGTTCTTGGCAACAAAGAGTAAAGAGGTAGAAATGCAGAAAAGACTGCCAAGGATTGATTCAGCTAAGCAACTGCCAGATGTCTCACCAGTTTTTAAATGCTTGCAGTTGTGAGGACTGTGCATGCTGAAATCTTTTTATTTTATTTTATTATTTATTGCACTTGTATCCCACATTTTCCTACCTATTTGCAGGCTCAATGTGGCTTACAAAGACCTGATATGGCGTCGTCACGCCAGGGTAAAGAATACAATTGGTGTTACAAAGAAGTCAAGGAAAACAAGAGGTAGTTATAGAAAGATACAATCTGATAAAGGTGGATTAGATGTTGTGGTTTAGTTAGTTATGGGTTTTCGTGGTGGGCCTTGTTAAAGAGGTAGGTTTTCAGAGATTTGCGGAAGTTACTTAGTTCATTGATCGTTTTTGCTCTTTTTTGCTTTATGGTTTTTAGCATGTGTTTTTGTGTTGCTTCATTTTCTGGTATGTGTCATTTTCAAATCCAGATGCACTCTTGAGTGGGGGAGTAGTCTAATGGCTAGTGTAGTAGGTGTTGATCCTGAGAACTTTGTTTCCATTCCCACTGCAGCTCCTTGTGACCTTGGGAAAGTCAGGGCCCCTTTAACAGAGGTGCACTAGTGTTTTTATCGTGCACTAAAAATAAGCATACACTAAACGCTAGAGACGCCCATATATTTCTATGAACATCTCTAGTATTTAGCTCACTCTAAAAACACTACTGTGCCTTTGTAAAGAGCCCCCTTAACCCTCCATTGCCCCCGGTACATGCTTAGTAGTAGTAGAGTTGACTACTGGTGACCATACAATGAGGGATACCTCCCCCCCCCCCCCCCCCCCCCCCCTTGTGGTTTACCATTGCCTTCTTCTGAGGCATGGAAGGTTAACCACCCAATATTCAGCTGTCAGTATTTTCATGTCCGCAGCTGGCTGTATTCCCAAGTACTCAATGCCAGGCCATGTCTGGGCACAGACATTGCATATCTGGTTGTATATTGTCCATGAAAACCTATGCAATTACATGCAATATTTAGTCCATAACCACTTAAAGCTAGTGTAACCCACTGCTACCGACCATGCTATGCAGATACAAAATATGGGTACTGTCTTTTTAAGGGCTGCTGAGAATTGTGGGCTCACAGTGCTATATGGGAGATTTCAAGCAAGTTGTGAGAAAGAGAACTCTGTTACTCAAAGAGAGAGATTTTACCTTGCTGATAGGGTAAAAGATTAATTATTATTTTTATTTATTTCCATTTTGCTCACACCTTTTTCAGTAGTAGCTCAAGGTGAGTTACATTCAGGTATTCTGGGTATTTCTCTGTCCCAGGAGGGCTCACAATCTAAGTTTGTACCTGAGGCAATGGAGGGTTAAGTGACTTGCCCAAGATCACAAGGAGCAGCAGTGGGATTTGAACCAGCCACCTCTGGATTGCAAGACCAGTGCTCTAACCACTAGGCCACTCCTCCACTGGTAACAGCCCATCTAGAATCTCAAATAGTAGCAAAATTCCTTGTAGTATCTCAGGTAGGGAAATGGGACTTGATATACTGCCTTTCTGTGGTTTTGAAACTACATTCAAACCAGTTTACATAGTATATACAGGTACTTAGTTGTACCTGAGGCAATGGAGGGTTACATGACTTGCCTAAGATCACAAGGAGCAGCAGTGGGACTTGAACTGGCAACCTCTGGATTACAAGACTGGTGCTCTAACCACTAGGCCACTCCAGAAAATGACTTATGCATGCCCGAGTTCAGTGTCAGCATTTACACCTGGTTTTACAGGGCATAAGTCCGGTCCTAAAAATTTGGTGCAGAATCAGTGCTAATCGCAATTCTATTAAGCTCTCATTCCCTTTGTAGAACTGCACTTAGTACTGATGTTTGAGCATGATTTACTGCATCCAGGGGTCCTTTTACAAAGCCACACTTGCGATAGTGTAGGCGCGGGTTTTTGGGCGCACCGATCCATTTTTCAGCGCACCTGTAAAAAATGCCTTTTTAAAAAATTTTGCCGAAAAATGGATGTGTGGGCAAAATCAAAATTGCCACGCGTCCATTTTGGGTCTGAGACCTTACCGCCAGACATTGACCTAGCAGTAAAGTCTCATGCAGTAACTGGGCGGTAATGACCTACGCGCCGTCAAATGCCACTTGGCATGCGACCGAAAAGAAAAATTATTTTTCAGATACACGTATCGGATGCGCGCCAAAAATGAAATTACCGCAAAAGCCACGCAGTAGCCAGGCGGTAAATCCATTTGGGTGCGTGTTAAGCACGTGTAGACGCTTACGCGGCTTAGCAAAAAGGGCCCTCCCCAGTCCTTTGTAAACATAGAAGTTCTCCCCTGAAATTCTAGGCTATGTCATTCTTAAATTTAAAAATTACTACTTAAATTGGTCTCCCTGTGACTTGCACTGGTGGGATTTAACTTTTCTATAACAATTTCAGTTTTTATTTCACAATAAGTGATCAGCCATGCACACACATCCTATATAATTATTGTGTCGAATGAAATGAGGCTGTCATATTTTTTTTCAGGCTACATGGGGTTTTTGATTTATATTTTTCTATGTACCATATAATCTTCTTTATTTTAGACTATTATAGAGCTTAAAAAATTGTAAGCTTCGGGGTGTTTACAATGAACAAGAAATAATACAATTTCAAAAAAACATATTAACAATAAAAATATTTCTTCTCACTGTTGTCATAAATTCTTGGAGTTCTTCAAGCTTGGCAAACAATGTTCCTGGCTGTCTTAGTGGTCCAAAATAGATATTTCACATGAAAACAAGAGACTGTAAAGAGTTTATAGTTTATAGTTTTTAATACTTACTATACCACACAAACTAACTTGCAGATCTGAGTGGTGTACAATCTAAAAAAGAAAAATTAAATGTAAGAAAGGAACTACAGTGTAAAACAAGAAAGAGGCATTTCATAAACGCCAAGACAGTCCAACCCAATCAAAACAGTAGAGGAAAGGAAGGGCAGAGAGGGGGACAGGAGAGGAGAGGGACAAGGGGAAGGAAAGAAAGGGGGAATAGAGTAATAACGGGAAAACGGTGAGAATGATGTAGCTCCTCCTACAACCAATCAGGTGATGCTGAACCCTTGTTGAAAAAGTCAAGTTTTTATTGTAGACTTGAAGTTTTAAAATGATAGTTCGGTATGAATAACAAGCAGAAGAGAATTCCAATAAAAAGGGATGGCAAAGAAAAAAAGCATGGTGTCTAGTGAACTCAAGCCGGGCAAATTTGGGGCTAGGAAGGGCTAAACTGTGGTCATTAATTGAATGAAGGAAATAGGTGGAGTATGGAATAATTAAAGTTGCCAAATAGTGAGGAAGAAACAAATGTGATTGCCATGGGGCCCTTTTACAAAGGCGCAAAAGTCATGCCAAATCGGTATTACTGCCTGGCTAGTGCATGCCCCGGGTGGTAATTCTGAATTTGGAGCTCGCCAAAAGCACTCAGTAGAGAATATTTTCTATTTTCTATTTTCTACCACGTGGCGCTTACCTGGCAGTCAACAGCAGTGGGTGCATACTGCATGCCAACCGCCTGGGTAGCGCGTGAGAGACCTGACTGCTAAGTCAACAGGTGGCGGTAAGGTCTCAGGCCGAAAATGCACACGTGCTGGTGTTTTATTTTGCCGCCCGTCCGTTTTCCAGCCCCCTAAAAAAAGGCCCCTTTTCCAGGACGCAGTAAAAACTGGCCCGGCGCGTGCCCGATAGATGCGCTCGCACTGCCACAGGCCACTTTTTGCCGCGGCTTAGCAAAAGGGCCCCCATATTTGTACTACCCCTCTTCTCTCCTCTTCTATGAGCCTTAAATCTACGAGTAAGTAATTTAAATTGTACCAACTCAGTTTGGAGTACTGTGCATACATAAATTTTGCAATAAAGGCTAAGGCATTGACTAGGAGCAGTCTTGTGGTTGATGAAGCCAAAAATGCACATGGAGGGCGAATCCATAAAGGGGCAACTAGAAAGCACCTATTTAGAGCTTATTTAATAAAGCATGATCCATTAATGTTTGTTGGCCGCAAGAATGAGACCACTGAATTTGTCTGCATCTGGAGTACAGTTGCGATAACATTGCAAATCTCTAACTCTGAAGTAGCTCTTAATTCAGATCAGCATTTGATTGTGCTGACATAAGAATTTCATATCAATTCTGTTCCTTAATCGCTTCTGCATCTGTTTTAAAGGTTCAGAGTTCTACATCTCTCCGTGTTTATCATTAGCGACCAACCCATCCTATTCATTTAAATTTGTGCCTTTTTCTTGTTAAATTGTTCATTTTCAAAACAGAAAAATGTCCAAAAACAACCCAGCACAAAGTGGCAGATGGGCGTTATTTTTTTTCACAAAAAATGTCCAAATGGCTATTTTTGAAACTCATTTTAAAGATGTTTTTCAATGTAGTTTGTCTAAATCTCAAGGAGGCAAGTTGAGGCGTGTTTTGGGCAGGACTAGGGTGGGCTCAATTTGAACATTTTTTTTGCAATAATGAAACATTGTAAAAATAAAACGTCCAGGCAAAAAAAGGGATGTTTTTGGTTAGACCTGTAGCAGTAACAACTAAGTATTAAAAAGGTGCCCAAACTGATCAGATGGTCACTGGAGGACTAAGGGCATGATCCCCCCCCCCCCTTTTATCCCTCCAGTAGTCACTAACCCCCTCCCACCCACCCTGTTATATTTTTGTAGCGCCGGATGTGACGGCACGCTAGGGGTGAGAAGTACCGCCAGGCTACTGTGGCAGCCAGGCAGTACTTCAATGTCGCCTTCGGCACCTAACCATTATACCTCTATTCAGGAAATCTAGACTGCCCCAATTTATTTGACTGCACATTTTGTCCATTAGATTGTAAGCTCCTTTGAGCAGAGACTGCCCTTCTTTGTTAAACTGTACAGCGCTGCGTAACCCTAGTAGTGCTTTAGAAGTGTTAAGTAGTAGTAGTTTAGCAAGCGATAAGCCTGCGTTGGGCTTACCGCCATTTAGTAAAAGGGACCCAAAGTCCTTTATTGATTTATTTTTATTTATTTATTATTACATTTATATCCCACATTTTCCCACTGATTGCAGGCTCAAAGTGGCTTACATAAATCTGTAGTAAGGCTATAGTGCAAGAAAAAAAAACAGTTATACAAAATTGATAATAAGATAGGAAATAATTAAACAGCAATAGGCAAGAGATAATAACAGGTAATTAATGTTCTTGAATCTTATTAATGGTAAGAGTTAATTCAAATTAAGTTTAACCTGGGGAATAAGCCTTCTTAAACAATACTGATTTCAGTCATTTTCTGAAGTTTAGGTAGTTCTGGGTGGATTTTACTGATTTGGGTAGAGCATTCCACAGTTGAGTGCCTATGTATGTAAAGTTGGAGGTGCAAATTGACTTGTATTTAAAGACATACCCCTTAGTTTAGGGGTACAAGTTGATGTCCAATCGTTCACTTTTGTTCTGGGAGAAGTGATGTTAGGGTCATTCAAATTCTCTGGAGCAGTTAGCTAGGAGCCTGAAATTGAGTGGGGGAAGAGCCAAAGATTCACCTAGTGCATTTTATCCTTGCACCGGCCCTAGGGTAAATGTTTTTTTACCTGCAGAAATCACTTTGAAAAATGGCTTTCCCCATGATACACCACAAGTCAATACCCAACTGCAAATACAGGCTTCCAGTTAATTAGATTTTATGGCTGCCTTCAACCTGTACTGAAGTCCCTTTGTGTCTTTGCAAAAGTGCAGATGTCTCTAGACCTTATTTTAAGAAATTTATGACCTTCGTTCTAAAACTGAACAGTTTTGGTGTAGAGGAATTACTGGGAAATCCCAGGACAAATAGAATGTTGAAATTTTTGGCACCTACTTTCTGTGAACTTTGAAACCTTGTCATGGAAAAAATGGCTAATTGATTCTTAATGGACCAAGCTAAGTTCCAGAAAGGAAAACCTGTTATATCCTGTTCCTGACAAGGTGGACAGTCCTGTACAAAAACTCCAAGACAATGTGTTGCCATGGCTTGTAAAAATGTAATTACAGGACAAAGGGAAAGAGATTTTCTAGGGGTATAATTAAACTTAAACATGGTAATTTTCCCCTGAATTAGAAGTCATTAAACTAAAAGAGTTTCCTGTTTTTCAAAAAAAAAAAAATGTAATAATAATGGGATTTATAAAACTTTAGAGGGAAGTTCTTATAAATATATAACCCCATTTCTTTTCAAACAGCCATAGTTATAGAAGCCACTTTAAAGTAAACAGAAATGAACAGATATAAACTAGTTTCATGACACCATCACAGTCCATAGGTTATAAGGGTGAGCGTATTAACTTTTTTTTATTTTGGAGGGTCGGATTTCTTTTGTGTTGCAAAAAGCACATGTTTAAAAATGGAAAATGAAATGAAACAAAATACAAATTAAGTAGCAGTTTTCTTTTTGACTTATTTAATTGAGAATAACTTGTTAATCCCTCCTCTCAGTACCCTTCTCCACCACCGCCAACTCCAGACTCCGCCCATTCTGCCTCGCCTCACCCTATGCTTGGAATAAACTTCCTGAGCCCCTACGCCAAGCCCCCTCCCTACCCATCTTCAAATCCTTGCTCAAAGCCCACCTCTTCAATGTTGCTTTCGGCACCTAACCTTTATACCTTTCAGGAAATCTAGACTGCCCCCTATTTGACTGACTGTACATTTGTCCTTTAGATTGTAAGCTCCTTTGAGCAGGGACTGTCCTTCTATGTTAAATTGTACAGCGCTGCGTAACCCTAGTAGCGCTTTAGAAATGTCAAGTAGTAGTAGTAGTAGTGTAACAACATTGACAGAGGCAGGTGGTAAACAATTTATTGAGGCTTCACCTTTTGAGGACCAGAGTCCATTTGTCCAGAGTGAAGGCCAGGACATGTGTGCATATATAGGAAAATGCATGGGGGAGAGGGGGGGCTACAAGGAAAGTACTGGAAAAGGCAGGGCAGAGAGGGATAATGGTTGCATCGTTCAGTTAACTGACAGCTGTGGCCAACGTTTTGGAATGTCCATGGCCTGCCCATGATGTGCCAATGCCCCTCCCATGGCCACACCCCCTTTTGGGATTAGGCACCCAGTTTTAGTGAATAGCACAGAGCCAGATGCACATGCAATTCCTAATTGGTGCCAATTAGCATTAATAATTGGTTGTTACTATCCATTTTCACCTTTGCTTACACCCTAAGCAGTCTATTAAAATGTTTTCTTACGTATTGTGTTGACATTGTAAGTAGTATACTATGCCATAGTTTGTATTGCTATTTGAATAATTTTACTGCTGTAAATGTCTATCGCTTATGTATGATTTATTCTTGAATTCTTTCAAAAAGGTGGTAAATCCAAATAAATAAATAAATACATTTATTGATGGTTAACAGCTCATTAGCCAATTAAGTTGTGCACACATCTTGGGAGGACAACCAAATCTGGGTGCGATACGTAGAATTTGGGGGTAGGTGCCTACATGTAGACCTACACTCAAATTCTATAAATGGTGCCAAGAGTTACACGTGTTAAATTTGGCGCCCACCCAATTTACGTGCGTAACTTAATTGAATAATGAGGCAATCAGTGCTGATAATTGGATGGTAACAACCAATTATCAGCACTAATCGGGCTTAATTAGAAGTTAGGCACACATCGAATCTGCACCTAACTTCCATCGCGTATAACCATATGGGGGCACAGTTAGGGGCATTTTTGGGGTGTTCCCAAAATTTGTATGCATAAATATAGAATCACACCTAAACGTAGCGAATACATTCAGACGTGCTCAGTGCAGGTCTACACTTAAGCGCAGTTATATGCTAAATGCGATTCTAAAAAGGACGAATACCCCTTATAGGATCAGGTCAAGGGCCCCTTTTACCAAGCTGTGGCAAAAGGGGGCCGGCGCTGATGTCAACATGTGCTTTAGTCGCATGCCAAGGCTCCCTTTTATCGCAGCTGGTAAAAGGGAAGTCTCGGTTTCCTACAGGAAATTGTCAGGTGGCAAGGAAAGCACTTGCTGCGCGGCCAATTCAGTGGGAGCCCTGACCACCACTCATTGAGGTGGAGGTCAGGGCTCCCACGTTAACCTGGTGGTAACCGGGCAGCACATGGCATGATTACCACCGGGTACACCCTGGCGCTACAAAAATAAATTTTTGTAGCACCGGAAATTATGGCGCACTAGGGGTGGGAAGTACCGCGGGGCTGCTGCGGTAGCCCAGTGGTACTTCCTGTATAGCGAGCGGTAAGCCCACGTTGGGCTTACTGCCACTTAATAAAAGGAGCCTTAAGTGCAGGTTTTTTTCAGCGACAATTTTGTAGGCACCATATGTAAAATTTGGGCCTAAAGTGTTTAACGCATTTTTGTAAAATGCCCCTTTAGTCCTTTCTTATCCAACAAGATCTGCTTGACTATTTACCTCAGAATTTTTGCAAATTTCGGCAAAACAGACTATAACTTTGCTGCCTGTCCACCTTTGTTTTTATTCTTTTCCCCCTCACAGACACAGGATGGGGAAGAACACTGGGCCCCTTTTACTAAGCCACGTAGGCGCCTACACATGCGCTGAATGCATGCCAAATTGGAGTTACTGCCCGGCTACCATGTGGCCCTTGTGGTAATTTCAATTTTGGCACGCGTCCACTACGCACATCTGAAAAATATTTTTTATTTTCTGCTACGCATAACGGACACACGACAAGTGGCATTTGACGCGCACAGGTCATTACCGCCCAGATTCTTTACCGCTAGGCCTACGGCTGGCGGTAAGGTGCTAAAAAATAGATTGGCATCCAAAACCCGTGCCTACACTACCGCAAGCCATTTCTCAGTGCGGATCTGTAAAAGGACCCCACTGTGAATAAAATCAGGCCATTCGGCACTTTTTGCTTTTTTTGGCAGAGTGGCCTAGTGGTTAGAGCACCAGTCTTGCAATCCAGAGGTGGCCCATTCAAATCCCGCTGCTGCTCCTTGTGATCTTGGGCAAGTCACTTAACCCTCCATTGCCTCAGGTACAAGCTTAGATTGTGAGCCCTCCTGGGACAGAGAAATATCCAGAGTACCTGAATGTAACTCACCTTGAGCTACTACTCAAAAAGATGTGAGCAAAATCTAAATAAATCTAAAACATTGAGCCCTTGTCTAAGAATTTGCAGGAAAAGAAGAGACAGAACATTCCCTCAGTCATTTGAAAAAAAGCAATTTTTCTCTCCCTGTACTAGTGCAGCCAAGGAGCATGTTGGGTGCATCAGGGCATCATGATAACAAAATCTTTCCACTCTGAAATGCTCTATTCTGCAAAGTTAATACAAAATAATAATCCAGTTGGCGGGCTGAGTAACTACTGTATGTTATTAATGTTAGTGAAGTGCTTATTTCAAGGAGTCTGAATTATTCAAGGCCGGAGAACCATTAGGGGCGATATGCTGCCTCTCTGAAACAGAAATTACTATCCAGAATAGACAGAAAAGGCTAACCTCTCATGTGGTCTCAAAGATTGTAATTTAAAAATCATACTAGGTATATATTAAGTCCCCGATAAATGAAAAGATTACCTTTGTATGCATATTTTAATAGGTCCGCTAAGTGGTGGTTAAAATGAACACAGTAACACCTGCTTACCGTCAAGAGCTCTAACCCAGCATAAACTGGAGCGGAGAAGGCTTTAGCCAAACGATGAAGGTGCCAAGGAAAAAAAAAATTACAGGGCAGACCTTGTCACCTGCATGTGTGAAATGTTGAAAGCCTGTAACCATGGCAATCAAGCAAACAGCAGAAGATAACATGGAAAAATGCAGTCCTGGGATTTGAGATTGAAAGCCTGCCAAACATGGTGCTTGCCTCATTCATGAAGAGCGTTTCAAATAATCCTGATGAAATAGACGTAATGCATCACAGGTAGTAGGATTATGTATTTCCAAGCATGCCTTAAACATTTTGAAACGTGCAAAATCAATTACACGCACACGGATCTACGAATTAAGGTTTGTTCAGTCTATTTGCCTACGTTAACAAAGTTGTTTTCCTTTATTCAGCAGAAAACAGAGTGAGTGACGAGCGAGTAGCAGGGTCAATAATAAAGAAGCTGAAGATTAAGGGTGGGGAGGAGGGGTGAGTGGAGGGAAAATTAAAAAAACGTTTGGGCTGCGGAGAATTAATAATAGTCCCTCCAATATTCAAAGGTATTTACCGGCCAGGATTGTTACCTGGCCGGTTAAATGCCCCATAACTGGCTATTCTGTCCTCTGACAGCCTCGCACTAGTTTATAACGTGATCCTAAAATGTGTGTAATGCTTTTACTGTTATTCTCAGTTCTAAGGACTATCATTGCTGCAGTTCTCACTCTGTAAAGATATGTGAGCAAGGCATTGTGTGTAATGTAGTTCACAAGCAATGCAACCATACTTGCTTGGCTGTGTAAGAACTGTTACCACTGGTTGTGAGGCTGCCCAGACCTCCTCTCTCTCTCTCTCTGCCAAGCTTGGCTCTTTTGTCTTCCTGCTATCATTTCCTGGTCATTCTCACTATCTCTGTCCTGGGAGGTCAGCCAGGCATGACCTTTCCCTCCAATCGAGGGCTGTCCTCTAGCACCTCCCTTGCCATCCGATGGCAGGCTCTGTCCCCATTTGTCTCTATCTGCTCCTCCCTGAGTCTGTGTGAAGCCTGAACACTCCTTTGTCCCTTCAGCTGTGAGGCATTCACCATCTTGGCCCAGACAGCTTTGGCCTGCTGGAACTCCCTGCAACAAACTTGGGTTTTTACCTTGAAAATATCTCCTCCTTAATGAGATATTGCACATGCCAGTCACCCAGCTTTGAATCATTTCTACCTGTTCAACTATCTTTCTCCCCTGCAATAAAGCTACCTCTCCTCAGGTCTCCATCTCCAACAGCTCTCAGATTAAGGAGTCTCTGTGCCCTGGAGCAGCACTTCTGAACATCTGTCCGTGAGTAAATTATCTGTGATTTATTCAACTAAAAGAGGCTTCATAAAAATAATAAGAGACTCCAGGTGTGACTGTGTGCCAAGGTTATACTCTAAGATATCATGACTTTACAGTAATAAGTCTATGAGAGTCTTAACACTGGCTATCCAGCAATATTCAGTGGGTGCTACCCAGCTATTTCCCGCTGAATATCACCGGTTACTTCCGTATTCTAAATAACACGCCTAGAGATCGGTGCATAAATCAGTGCAGATTCTATAGCAATGAATGCAATTTATGAAGCTTAAATAATGAGCACTGATATCAGCACTTAACAAGCAATAATGAGCACTAATTGGTGCTGATTAGAATTTAGGCACACAGCTCGCTAAGGATATTCTGTAACAATGTGCACCAAACTTCTAACAGGTGCAGGTAAAAGGGGGCATGGTTAAGGGTGGGGAAATAGTCATTTCATGGGTGTTCCTAGAAAATGCCCCAGTGCGCCTAAATCTACATGCCAAGATTTACGCCATGTTTTCCTTGGTGTAAATGGATGCACATAGATTTAGGCACTGAAATATCAACTGAGCGTATTCTATTATTGGCAACTAGGTGCCGATTATAGAATACACTTAGTTGGCGCAGATTTCAGCACTGATTCTTTAGGTGGTGTATATAGAATCTCCTCCTTAGCAGCTAGCGGATATCCAGTTATATCGACCGATATAACCGACTATCCTCCGATTTTTCAGCCACACTGTAACGGCTACATCTGGCCACACAAACAGTGGGATATCTTTGGCCGGTTAGAAGATAACCTTCTACGTCTGAACATCAACATAGCCTGTTATCTTCCAGCTGGCCAAAAATAAACTGGATATTCGTCATTGGAAATGGCCTGGCATTGAATATCTGCATTTAGCTGTGACCATAGGAGTTATTTATTGCATTTGTATCCCACATTTTCCCACCTATTTGCAGGCTCAATGTGGCTTACATAGTACTGTGATGGCGATCGCCAGTTCCGGTATGACAAGTACATAGTGATATTATGGTAGAGAGCATGTGTGACAGACACATTATGGCATAGGAAAGGAGAAGAGTTATGTTATGTCCATTTCGAGTGTTAGATTCATTGTGTTGCAGGGTTTAGGCATTCAAGTTGGATAATTCGGATATGCCTTTTTGAATAGGCAAGTTTTCAGTAACTTCCGGAAGTTTGATGGGTCTTGCGTTTTTTTTTCACGGCGTTTGGTAGTGTGTTCCATAGTTGTGTACTTATATAAGAGAAGCTGGATGCATAGGTTGATTTGTATTTGAGTCCTTTGCAGCTTGGGTAGTGGAGATTTAGGTATGTGCGTGTTGATCTCGTTGTGTTTCTGGTTGGTAAGTCAATGAGGTCTGTCGGGTATCCTGGGGCATCGCCGTAGATAATTTTATGAACCAAGGTGCAGATTTTGAATGCAATACATTCTTTGATTGGGAGCCAGTGTAGTTTTTCTCATAGGGGTTTGGCGCTTTCGAATCCCGTTTTTCCGAATATAAGTCTGGCTGCGGTGTTTTCAGCTGTTTGGAGTTTCTTTATGATTAGTTCTTTGCATCCCACGTAGATTCCATTACAGTAGTCTAGGTGGCTTAGTACCATAGATTGTACCAAGTTGCGGAATGTTTCCCTCGGGAAGAAAGGTTTTATTCTTTTGAGTTTCCTCATTAGCTGGGCTACCTCCTAAGGTCTGAATATATAAGCCATTTGGAATTCAGGAGAAGTTTGGTAATAATTGACTAATTCTTATGGTTAATTGTTACTCTATCTGATTTGTTTCACATTGCCTCTGCGGTGTCTATTAAGATGTTTTAATGCGTGTTGTGTTGACATTGGAAGTAGCAAATTATCTTATAGAGTGTAATGGTAAAACATAGAAATGTGAATGGCGCTGTTAGAAGGTGCACAGAAGTGGAAAGAACACCAGAGTCCCATGTGAGAGACACAGCCAAAAAAGGAGTGGGAACAGGATCAGGCTCTTTAAAACAGACTAGGGACTCTCAATATGTAATTTGAAACTTTCATTTGTGATGACTCAACAAGGTATCAAGTTTCGGCACATATGTGCCTGCTTCAGGAGTCTTGTTGGATATGTTTGGCAATCACAAATATTTTCAGCAATGTATCTTTAGAGTGTGATCATAACTGGTCTTTAAAAAGACCGTTAATGGATTTAAGGAGTGGCGTTGTTTGTAGATGCAACTAAAAGGCGATTGTCAAGCATATCCAACAAGACTTCTGAAGCAGGCACATATGTGCCGAAACATGGTAATTTCCTTTTTTCCTTTTTTTGACGCCTAATTTTTTTTTTTTTTTTTTTTTGCCCGAGGGAGAGAAGATGGGAGCCTGGAGGCCTGAAGCCTGGACTGTGTGATCCCGGTGCTGTGGAGGAAGGACTGTGTGTCCGAGAAGCTGAAGCAGGCTGAAAGTCCTGGGACTACAACGTTACGTCTGAACAATTATTTTCAACGTTATTGTCCCAGAGACTCCTGATGCAGGCCTGACGGCCGAAACACGACGTGTCGAGTCTTCAAATTTATCAATAAAATTGTTTATCATTTAACATCCTCCAGTTTTCTGGCATCCTTGGTCGCTCTCCCACTTTTTTTTGTTACATTGCCTAATTTTGAACAACATCTATGGAATCCAGCCCTTAGGTCCAGATGCTCAGAACTCCGGTACTGAACAGCACCGGAGAAATACTGCAAGATTAGCGCAGAACAACTCCTTAATGCACAATGCTAATGAGACGCAATTATAGGCGCAGTGCCGTAGCGAGGGCGGCTGACACCTGGGGCGGGTTGCTGCTGCGCACACCCCCCTCCCCGTGTGCAGCACGGTGCACCCCCCCCCCCCCCGGAGCGCATTCTTACTGCCATACGAAAGCAGGGGGCGGGCAGGAACGCCGATCCGCCCCGAGTGCACGTCACTGGGAGCAGCGTTGGCTCTGCTGGTTCCCTGCTGTCTCTGCCCCAGAACAGGAAGTAACCTGTTCCGGGGCAGAGGGAGCAGGGAACCAGTGGAGCCGACACCCCCCCAACGGCGTGCACCCGGGGCGGACCGCCCCCCATTCCTATGCCACTGTATAGGCGTGCTTATAGCGTTGAGCATTAGGGAGTTCAGTGGGAGGATAGCGTCTGATGCATGCACTCAAGAATTGAGCTCTTAAGCGTATGCCCAGAATACCGGGGGGGGGGGGGGGGAGGAGGAGCTGGGGCCCCATAATGTTTATCAATACGTTGGATCAAAGGTGGTTTTTTGCCAACAAAATGTTTTAGTTCCCGGTAACCAGATTGTTGTTACATTAACAGTCTTTCAATACTAAATGCTTGTAAAATGCTATTTGGTCTCTCTGCCTCTTATACGCTTTGTATTGTATTGATTAGTAACACTCAAGACTAGCTGGTGACAGCGAGAATATAAATCATAGCTTCATAAACACCTTAGTGTTAATTGAGTCAGTGCTAGCTGTAATCCTCTGGAATCCTTCCAGCTGTGATTATACCTCACAATGAACAAAGAACTCATTTGAAATGTAGATGTCACAGTTTTGCACTACTGTGTCTGTTGATAAGTTTGGGTCTGCCCCATTTTCCTGCCTTAATGCCAGTCTCTCCAGCCAAGTGTTTCCTTATGTCAGTTGCTGCCAGGAATTCAGATTCTATGACTGATCTGACTGGTAGCCCAAGAGTCACTTCCTTCACTCTTCTCTTCTGTGCCTAGCTCAATGACAGCAATAAAGACAGAAAAGGAATAAAAACTGGTGTTCTTTATTTTTGAGCTTCCCAAGGAATGAAACTGTATTCTTGGAACTTTGTTTTAAAGCATGCTTTCACTAAGTAACGCTGATAAATAACTCTTGATTAATCTGTTTATGTAAATCTATTTTAGGGATTGAATTCCCACATGGACTCTCTCTCTCTCTCTCTCTCTCTCTCTCTCTCTCTCTCTCTCTCTCTCTCTCCCCCTCTCCCTCTCCCTCTCTCCCTTCCTCTCTCTCTCTCTCTCTCTCTCTCTCCCTCTCCCTCTCCCTCTCTCTCTCTCTCTCTCTCTCTCTCCCTCTCTCCCTCTCTCTCTCCCTCTCCCTCTCTCCCTCTTTCTCTCTCTCTCTCTCTCTCTCTCTCTCAGTATATGGGGCTCAATAAATGAGGTGAATTTATACTCTGTTGCTGAGTAAAGTGGTATGGTAGCCCTGTTAGTCCACTTTTATTATTATTTATTGCACTTGTATGCCACATTTTCCCACCTATTTGTAGGCTCAATGTGGCGTACAAAGACCTGTTATGACCTCGCCATTCCAGGGTAAAAGATACATTTGGTGTTACAAAGAGATCAAGGAAGACAAAAAAGAGCTGAGCAAACAGTTATAGCTAGAAGACTTTCAGAATACGAGTGGAGTGGTGAAGTGTTACACTTAAGCTATGGATTTTCATGGTAGGCCTTGTTGAAGAGAGAGGTTTACAGAGATTTGTGAAAGTTAGTTATTTCGTTAATTGATTTCAGGTTAGTTGGTAGCGCATTCCACATCTGCACATTGCTGTAATTTAATAATAATAATAATAATACTTAATATTTACACTAAATTCTCTGCCTTTTCATTTTAAGAAGATGGCCCAAAACAGTTCACAAACAACTGCACAATACACAGCATAAATGTCAAAAAAGGCATGTGGAGAGTAGTTCTAGAAGGCGGTTACCTTAGTGGAGTTTAAAAAAGGTTTGGACGGCTTCCTAAAGGAAAAGTCCATAGACCATTATTAAATTGGACTTGGGGATAATCCACTATTTCTGGGATAAGTAGTATAAAATGTTTTGTACTTTTTTGGGATCTTGCCAAGTATTTGTGACCTGGATTGGCCACTGTTGGAAACTCTGCTAAGCTAACTGCCTTTACCATATTCTCTGGCAATGAATTCCAGAGTTTAATTACACGTTGAGTGAAGAAACATTTTCTCCAATTTGTTTTAAATTTACTACATTGTAGCTTCATCGCATGCCCCCTAGTCCTAGTATTTTTGGAAAGCGTGAACAGACGCTTCACATCTACCCGTTCAACTCCACTCATTATTTTATAGACCTCTATCATATCTCCCCTCAGCAGGGCCGTGCCAAGGGTCTCTGGTGCCCCCCTGTAGACTATCACTTGGTGCCCCCCCCCCCCCCACACAGAAATTTCCTTGCCTTGTCTTTCCTTTCTTCCCAGCTGGTTCACTCCCACTCCCAGTTCCCCCAACCTGCAGGGCCTTCAAATCCTCAAAAGCACTCTTTATCCCCATAACAGGCCCAGGCCATTACAGTAATCAAAAACAAGGGGCGATCATGTCTTACCAAATGATGTCAGCAAAAAACAAAATATATGCGGATCTTAGCACTCCAACGGGCAACAGCGACAGCAACACCCGGTCCTCGTCCTTCGTTCGGTCGACTCGAAATAACTCGACTGCAGTTGGACTCAGACTGCCTGCGAGGCTCTAGTCCAAGGCGCGTGCGTGGAAGAGCTGGGAGCGGTGCCAAACAGCCAAGCGCTGCGCATAGGCGCCAATGCGGTACGGAAGAGGTTTATTTTTTACTTTTTCATAACTCTCGGCCGGCGCGGCGGCGCCCTTGAAGGCAGTCGCCCCCTGCCGTGCTTACCCCGCTTACTGGGTTGGCACGGCCCTGCCCCTCAGCCGCCTTTTCTCCAAGCTGAAGAGCCCCAGCCGCTTTAGCCTTTCCTCATAGGGAAGTCGTCCCATCCCCTTTATCATTTTCGTCGCCCTTCTCTGCACCTTTTCTAATTCCACTATATCTTTTTTTGAGATGCGGCGACCAGAATTGAACACAGGTAACTCAGGCCGATCAACAGTTGGTCTAAAGTTAATGTAAGGTCAACTTTATCTTTCGACTGCCCACTGAATATGGGTGCTAGGTACATTACTACAAATCTCTGTTGTTTGTCTGCTTTAGGTGTTGATTTTTATGTATCTCATGGCTTTCCACTGATAGCTTAAAGCAAGTTGGAATAAAAATGTGTAACAAAATATGGAATCATGAAAGCAACGCCAGTGCTATTTTGTACCTTGTGCAGTATTCATTAAATCCATCCTTCTCAAGCATAATAGCACTTTACTCTTATATTGTTAGCTCAAGGCAAAATTATAACAGAAAGGAAATAAATACACATTTTAAAGAAACATTCAGCTTTGCACAGTCCCTGCATAACTAAGTACAGTTTCAGTCAAAGGATGAAGATATTTGAAAACGGTCTGAGGAAATGATATGAATGGATTGAATTGTCTGGTTTTATATGTTCTCTGGGTAACTGGTTTGGGAAGACGGCCATCAATTGTGCGTTACCGTGCAATAAACATTTTCTGACAGTTGGAGATAGGTTAGAGATAATCATTCTTTTTTTTTTTTTTGTAGCTGGAAGTCATTTTCAACTCTGATTTTAGTGATTTTATTCTTAAGGAAGGCAAAAGTGAAGATGTAGTTATTCATGATGACTCAAAGACTAGGAAGGAAATCTGCAGTTCATATCCTGATGATGGCACTGGACAAATTTATGATGTGGTTATTCTGTGATGGGGATTATTCTGGGGTGTATTTCAAATCTTCTGAGAGCTCTTAGTTACCAGAAGGAAATCTGCTTGGAACAAGAGGAAAGGACATGACTAAAATTCCTGCCAAGTTCAATTATTTTAAAAGACCGGGCTTAAAATCTCGAAAACATCAAATGCTGATATATCTTTGTCCTTACACACAGTTGTAGTTAGAGAAGTTACTTTATTAAGGGTGGATTCTGATATGGAGGGGAGGGGGAGGTAAGGAAAGAGCAAAATACTAATTTATTTATTTATTAAGATTTAATAACTGCCTTTATGAAAAGACTAACCCAAGGCAGCGTACAATAGGTGTAGCATGGCATAGACAACGTACATTGTAAAATTAACATAACAATAGTAACATACACATTTAGAACTGTGAGGTGTACTTGGAAATATGCAAATTTAACCCTAGTAATAACAATAATATGATACGGTATTGGTAAAATACACATTTAAATAGTTTATTTATTTATTTATTTATTTATTTGTTGCATTTGTTTCCCACATTTTCCCACCTATTTGCTAAAATTTGGGGCCCTGTTTACTAAGCCGTGTTATAGGCACCTTAGTGTTTTTAACGCTTGTTAATCCCTATAGGCACCTGCACAGTTAGCGGAAGTTACGTCAGGCGAGGGCGGGACACGGAAGGAAGGAGTGGTCTGCCGCTGCTTGCTGCGCTTTCGATGGTGAGGCGCTTAAGTTCAATGCCAGGGAGCGACGGAGGGCGGGCAGCTGCGGCACCGGGCCCGGGGAATTTTGTCCCCCCTGTCCCCCCCCTCTCGGCGGCTCTGATACCCTCTCTTCCTCGAGTTGTGATATATAATTACTGTAGAAGTTCACCATCTTCAGCCACTTGGGCCATTGAGTTGCCATTTTGGAAAATATCTTTTCGTTCTGGTCCACTGGATTTATCAAAACTGTTTAAATGAAGCTATGAGTGTCTTATATTTACTTAGATTAGGAAACATCACTGAGGGGCCGTTTTGTAAAGCCGGGTAGGCGCCTACGCGTGCCCAACGTGCGTCAATTTTGAGTTACCACCCGGCTACCGAGTGGCCCTTGCAGTAATTTCATTTTTGACGTGCGTCTGCTACGCGCGCCCTGAAAATAATTTTTAATTTCTGGCGCGTGACAGAAACCGGGCGGTAATCGTCATTCTACGCATGTGGACCGCACGGTTAATGCATGAGACCTTACCGGTAAGTCAATGGTTGGCGGTAAGGTCTCAGACCCCAAATGGACGCACACCAATTTTTATTTTGCTGCCCGTTCATGAGAACCAAAGAAACTGAAAAAGAACAGGATTTTTTTTTTCTGTGTGTCCAAACAATAGTGAATTGAAGTTTTGCAGATCAGCAGTTAATTGAGGAACATATTGCTAATTTAGGACCCATTTTACCAAGTAGCGGTAAAAGAGACCCCGCGGTGGCATCAGTGCGCGGGTTTGCCTTGCACTGAGGCTCCTTTTTACCACCACCCTGAAAAAGGAAATTCTGGGCGGACATGGAAATAGCCATGCAGTAAGTGACACACTTGCTACGTGGCATTTCCTGGTAGGGGCTCTGGCAGTAGCCCGGCAGTTACCGGGCAACACCAGTACCACTGTGCTAGAAAATCCAAAAGCATTTTCTAGCACCCTAGTTGCCTTGCGTCAGAAGCTGGACCTACCACTGGGCTCCCGAGTGAGCCTGGCAGTAGGCTCAATTTGGTATTGCAGCAACGTGGTGGTTCAGGTAGCGCTGCTTTGTAAAAAGGTCCCTTTTTTGAAGGAATTCACTCAAGGCGGTGTACGGCACTGGCGTTCCTAGGGGGGCTGACACCCGGGGCGGATCGCTGATGCGCCCCGCCCCCCCCGGGTGCAGCGCCCCCCCCCAGAACAGTGCGACGCCCCCCCCGGCGAAAGAACCCCGATCCCCTGGCGAAAGAACCCCCCGGGTGCACGACGCGGGGGGGCGCGCACCTGCCGGCTCTTCGTTTTCATGATCCCTGTGCCTCGGAACAGGAAGTAACCTGTTCCGGGGCAAAGGGAGCATGCAAACGAAGAGCCGACAGGCGCGTGGCACCCCCCACAGCGGCGTGCACCCGGGGCGGACCGCCCCCACAGCTGGTGTATGGTAAGAACAGATCAACATGATCAATAGACAATTACAGCAGTAAAAATATTCAAATAACAATCTTAGTAAAATGGCCCCTACGAGGAGGGTTTTGTGCATCAGTCAGATCTGAATTCCCACGTTCCTGGTTCTCAGCCTGCGACTTTGACCATTAGGCTAAAAATAGGTGCTTACTTGGCCTTGCAACCAAGTCAGCTTGTTATAAAATACACATCCGTGATCAGCAAAATTAACTTCCCCCAACCCTTTGCCATACGAGTGTTTTTTAAATAAATAAAATTGATTTTTCATGCATACTGTTCTACAGAAAGAGAATGATGAATTGCATACCTGATGAATGACGTGGTAAGAAGCATTCTTTCCCTGTTTGTTTCTCATTTCTTGTTGGATTATATACATATGTTTTCATTTTTACGATAAGCACATCTGATTTATGTGCCTGAAGAGATGCCAAAAAAAAAAATGACCCTTCGTGTCCTTCCATTTATAGGCTCAGCTCTGGGGTATCACGAGTACCCCGCTATTCCTGTTAACAGTTCAGCTTGTGCCTGCTCGCTCCAATCAATCATCAATGTTTTCATTTGAGCTGCAATTTTCTTCAAATATTCTGCCTAATAATTCCAGTTCAGTAATCCGTTTGTCAACGTAACCTATTTGAAAATAATATATTTTGAGAGACACCTGCTAACAGGGTTACAGTATATGAGCTCTGGAATGCCACATTCCTGGTTCGGGTGAGACAAGGTTTTCATCTGGTTTTCAGAAGTCACGGAGCGCTTTTTTTTTTGTGTATAGAGGGCGAGGTGGCTGAGGAGCTGAACACCAGGTATAAAGGGGTCCTTTTACAAAGGGGTGCCGAAAAATGGTCTGCGGTAGTGTAGGCGAGGGTTTGGGGTGCGCGCAGAATCATTTTTCAGCGCACCTGTAAAAAAGGCCTTTTTTTGACGAAAATGGACAGGCGGCAAAATCAAAATTGCCGCACGTCCATTTTGGGTCTGAGACCTTACCACCAGCCCTAGACCTAGTGGTAAAGAATTTGGGTGGTAATGACCTACGCGCATCAGATGCCACTTGGCGCGCGTCCGCTACTCGTGCCAGAAGATAAAAATATTTTTCAGATGCACGTAGCGGACATGTGCCAAAAATGAAATTACCGCAAGAGCCACGCGGTAGTTGGATGGTAACTCCATTTTGGTGCACGTTGGGAGCACATAAGTGCATTCACTCTGCTGCCCCTCACTACCGCCCCACCCTCATCTCTCCCTACACTCCCTCCCAGGAACTCCGTTCACTAGGCAAATCTCTCCTAATTGCACCCTTCTCCTCCATCGCTAACTCCAGACTCAGTTCCTTTTATCTCGCCGCACCTTATGCCTGGAATAGACTTCCTGAGCCATTACGTCTAGCTCCATCCCTGGCTGCCTTCAAATCCGGGCTAAAGGCCTACCTGTTTGATGCTGCTTTTGACTCCTAACTTGTCACTTGATCGTAACCTTTATCTTGTCTTCCTCTCTTCAATAGTCCCTTTTCCCTATGTGTCCTATCTGTCTGTCCTACCCTTATCCCTTATTTGTCCTGTCTGTCTGTCCTGATTTAGATTGTAAGCACTTTTGAGCAGGGATTGTCTTTTCTTCATGTTCAATTGTGAAGCGCTGCGTATGACTGGTAGCGCTATAGAAATGATTTGTAGTAGTAGTAGCACATAGGCGCCTACATGGCTTAGTAAAAGGGGCCCTCAATTTAGAGCAGAGGCAAAAACTACAGGCTCCTGACCCCCAGAACTGTGTTGAATGGAGAGAGAGAGAGAGAGAGAGTTAACTCTTGAGATCCTGGGGGATGTTGTCTTCCTCCACTGGCTGCAACATAGAGGCACTATACAAAGTTTACTGCTCTGGCAGGGCTGTTTTTACCGCAGCTTGGTAAGAGGGCCCTGTAGTGATTTGCACTGATTTGAATAGTTGGATTTGTTCTGACTTGATTTCCTATTTTGTATTTTGTTACTTAAGATAACTTAGAGGGGCATTTTTGAAAGAAACGTCAATGTTTGGATTTGGACATCTTTCTAAAATGTCCAAATCCGGAGGGGGGGAGGGGGGCGGGAAAACCGTATTTTCAAAACAAGGTGGACGTCCAACTTTTGTTTCGAAAATACCGTCAAAGACGGTCCAAATCCAAGGATGTCCTTAAATTTGGACATCCCTAGATTTGGACGTCTTTGACTTTCGGCGATTTTCGAAACCAAAGACGTCCAAGTCAAAAACGTCCAAATGCAAGCCATTTGGACATGGGAGGAGCCAGCATTTCTAGTGCACTGGTCCCCCTGACATGCCAGGACACTAACTGGGCACCCTAGGGGGCATTGCAGTGGACTTCATAAAATGCTCCCAGGAACAAAGCTCCCTTACCTTGTGTGCTGAGCCCCCCCAACCCCCCCAAAACCCACTACCCACAACTCTACACCACTACCATAGCCCTTACGGGTGAATGGGGGCACCTATATATGGGTACAGTTTGTGTATGGGTTTGTGGTGGGTTTTGGAGAGCTCGCTGTTTCCTCCACAAATCTAACAGGTAGGGGGGGTGCCCCCTTCACCCGTAAGGGCTATGGTAGTGGTGTAGAGTCGTGGGTAGTGGGTTTTTGGTGGGGGCGTTGGGGGGGGGGGGGCTCAGCACACAAGGTAAGGGAGCTATGCACCTGGCTTGATGGACCTTTGGTTTTCCCAGTATGGCAATACTTATGTACTTCACTGGGACGTCCTGCGAGGACGTCCTCAGGAAAACTTGTGCACCCCTTTCGATTATGCCCCTCCAAGTATCACGTTACGGGCTCTTTTTTTTTGTGTAGAATATGGGCGGGATTAACAGGTGAAGGAAGCCTTAGGAGAAGAGGAGTGGCCTAATGGTTAGTGCAGTGAGTCAAGAACCTGGAGAACTGCACTTGCCTAGGGTCACTGCAGCTCCTTGCGACCCTGGGCAGGTCACTTAACCCTCTATTGCCCCAGGTTCAAAACCTAGATTGTGAGCCCTTTAGGGTCAGATAAAGTACCTACATAAAATAAACATAAACCACGTTGGTTGTACCACAGAATATCAAACTCTTAATAAACAGGAGTGCTCCCATATAAATATTTCTACAGGTCTCACATGCTAATGGAAAAATTAGCACAGGACCTGCAAAAATACGAAAGCTCTATTTTAGGAACCTATATGGCTAGTTCAAAAATTGCCTCCAATATTGGGAAACTGATAAAAAAGAAAAAAAAGACAGAGCTACTGCTAATAAGCAGTTAGAGCACCGGTCTTGTAATCCAGAGGTGGCCGGTTCAAATCCCACTGCTGCTCCTTGTGATCTTGGGCAAGTCACTTAACCTTCCATTGCCTCAGGTACAAACTTAGATCGTGAGCCCTCCTGGGACAGAGAAATATTCAGTGTACCTGAATGTAACTCACCTTGAGCTACTACTGAAAAAGGTGTCAGCAAAATCTACATACATAAATAAAGATTCCATTCAGATAGCAACATTCCATGTAGAACCCCAAAGAATATCAAGATTCTGGAATCCTAAAGAGTGACAGGATTCCATGCAGAATCTCAAACAGTAGCAACATTCCATGTAGAACCCTAAAGAATAACAAGTGGAGGAGTGGCCTGATGGTTAGAGCACCGGACTTGCAATCCAGAGGTGGCCGATTCAAATCACACTGCTGCTCTTTGTGATCTTGGGCAAGTCACTTAACCCTCCATTGCCTCAGGTACAAACTTAGATTGTGAGCCCTCCTGGGACAGAGAAATATCCAGAGTCCCTGAATGTAACTCACCTTGAGCTACTACTGAAAAAGGTGTGAGCAAAATCTAAATAAATAAATACTTTTCAGGCCTAATATTCAGCCAGCGCTGATCAGCATTTTGCTGACAGCTGTTGGCATTAAACCTGGAAATTCAATGCTGAGCCATGTCCGGACTCTGGCACTGAATTTCCAGGTTTCTGGAGCCAGCTAATGCATAGCCAGTTAAGTGCGATATTCAGGCCAAATAAATGACAAATACAGCAAGATATACTCAATGAGGGCTGACATAGAATCAAGCATTGTAAAATCTGAATGCTTAGGAAATAAAATAACAAGGTAAATACATATGTAATATTTTGGCCATTAGAATCATCCATCACCAATTACTACACATTAATTCCCCCCCCCCCCCCTCCGTCTTCAGTGTATGTAAATCTATCCCATGAATATTATGTTTATGTTTATTAAGACTGACTATCCTGCTTATTTTCAAAGGAGGTAGCCGGCCATCTTCCGACACAAATCGGGAGATGGCCGGCCATCTCCTGATCCCGGCCAAATCGGTATAATCGAAAGCCGATTTTGGCCGGCTCCAACAGCTTTCTGTCACAGGGCCGGCCAAAGTTCCAGGGGGCATGTCGGCAGTGTACCGACGGCGGGACAGGGGCGTGGTTAAGAGATGGCTGGCTTCTGCCGATAATGGAAAAAAGAAGGCCGGCCCTGACAAGTATTTGGCTGACTTCACTTGGTCCCTTTTAGTTCATGACCAAACCTCAAAAAGGTGCCCCAACTGACCAGATGACCACTGGAGGGAATCGGGGATGACCTTCCCTTAATCCCCCAGTGGTCACCAACCCTCTCCCACCCCCCACCCCCCCAAAAAAATTAAAACACATATTTTTGCCAGCCTCTATGCCAGCCTCAAATGTCATACCCAGCTCCATCACAGCAGTATGCAGGTCCCTGGAACAGTTTTTAGTGGGTGCAGTGCACTTCAGGCAGGTGGACCCAGGCCCATCCCCCCCTACCTGTTATACTTGTGGTGGTAAATGGGAGCCCTTCAACCCCCCCCCCCAAACCCACTGTACCCACATGTAGGTGCCCCCTTCATCCCTAAGGGCTATGGTAGTGGTGTACAGTTGTGGGGAATGGGTTTGGGGTGGGGTTGGGGGCTCAGCACACAAGGTAAGGGAGCTATGTACCTGGGAGCAATTTATGAAGTCCACTGCAGTGCCCCCTAGGGTTCCCGGTTGGTGTCCTGGCATGTCAGGGGGACCAGTGCACTACAAATGCTGGCTCCTCCCATGACCAAGTGCCTTGGATTTGGCCGGGTTTGAGATGGCCGCCATGAGTTTCCATTATCGGGGGAAACCAATGGCGGCCATCTGTAACGCCGGCGATCTCTAAGGCCGGCCCAAATGTTGAGATTTGGCCGGCCCCGACCATATTATCGAAACGAAAGATGTCCGGCCATCTTTTTCGATAATACGGTCGGGAACGCCACTTTACGGGGCCGTCTCCGGAGATGGCCACCCTTAGAGATGGCTGGCCCCGTTCGATTATGCCCCTCTATGCCGCTTATTCTGACTAGCAGATCTGAGCGGTTTACAAACTAAAAGCAAGGAACTCAAAAGGAAAAGAAAAGGAATTCAGGGGTCCTTTTTTTACTAAGTTGCGCTGAAAAATGGCTTGCGGTAGTGTAGGCACGGGTTTTTTGATACTGTTTCACAGTAGTTCTGTTATTAGGTTTCAATTTACTTTTTTGAAGTTTACCTCATTTATTGTATTTATGTTTATTCTTGGTTATTTTACTATTGTTATGCAGAGGAGTATCTGAACTGCGGCGGTAGGGGGGGCCAGAGTGAGGGGGCACATTATAGCCCCCCTGCCGCCGTCACCGACCCCCCCTGCCGCCGTCACCTACCTTTGCTGGCGGAGGACACCAACCCCCGCCAACCGAGGTCCGCTTCCTCCTGCCGCTGCCTTTAAAAATATTCCTTCAGCTGGCGGGGGACCCCAACCCCCGCCAGCCAAGTCGAGGTCTTTGAAGTTCTTCTTCGTCCTCGTGCTGTTCAACTGCTGAATCCAGTTTCGGAGTCTGACGTCCTGCACGTACAACGTGCTGCGACGTCAGACTCCGAAACTGGGGTCCCCCGCCAGCTGAAGGAATATTTTTAAAGGCAGCGGCAGGAGGAAGCAGACCTCGGCTGGCGGGGGTTGGGGTCCCCCGCCAGCAAAGGTAGGTGACGGCGATGGCGGGGGAGGGTTGACGGCGGTAGGGGGGTCCAGGGCAAAATCTGCGGGGGTCCAGGCCCCTGTGGGCCCACGCAGGTACGCCCCTGTGGTTATGCTTTAACAAAATTGTAAGTTTTATGTTAAACTGTACCTGCTGTGTACCCCGCTTCATAAAGGCGGTTAATAAATCCCAATAAATAAATCAATAAAACACGTGCAGTATCCAAGGTTGCATGGAGGTCACTAAGAAAAGACGTAAGGGATGTCCCTATACTATGAAATGTACAAAGGCCTGCTTGGTAGGGATTGGAGAACTATAGTTTGATCAATGTATTTGAGAAGTTGAGAATAAACAACCTTACCAGGGCATGAACAGACCGTGGGCAGTCCCAGCAGTTATCCAGCTAACGGTGATGTCCAGATTGCCAAAACTAGCATGGAAAAATTGTTGTCCTAACATTATGGCCACTCTCTAGAGAGTGTAGTCACTTACCATCTATCTAGATATTCAGCATCAGCAGCTATCCAGATACGGGTGGTGCGCATTCAGATTTTATATAACCACCATGGACTAAACAGCAGTGGCTGAATATCAGGCTGGATGTTTCTGGATAGTTTTGATCCTATGTAATTTTGACAGTTACACATACACCCCCAGATTCGACATATTGGGCCTTATTCTAAAAAGGTTATGTTCCTAAATCCGTTTCCGTATACAGTTCAAGCTCCTCTTATTGACCTATAAGTGCATTCACTCTGCAGCTCCTCAGTACCTCTCCACTCTCATCTCTCCCCACACTCCTTCCCAGGAATTCCGTTCACTAGGCAAATCTCTCCTAATTGCACCCTTCTCCTCCATAGCTAATTCCAGACTCCGTTCCTTTTATCTCGCCGCACCTTATGCCTGGAATAGACTTCCTAAGCCAAGTGGAGGAGTGGCCAAGTGGTTAGGGTGGTGGACTTTGGTCCTGAGGACCTGAGTTCAATTCCTGGCACAGGCAGCTCCTTGTGACGCTGGGCAAGTCACTTAACCCTCCTTTGCCTGCCGCATTGAGCCTGCCGTGCGGGGTACAAAAATAAAATTACGTCAAGCTCCATCCCTGGCTGTCTTCAAATCCAGGCTAAAGGCCAACCTGTTTGATGCTGCTTTTGACTCCTAACTTGTCACCTGCTCATAACCTTTATCTTGTCTTCCTCTCTTCAATAGTCCCTTTTCCCTATGTGTCCTATCTGTCTGTCCTACCCTTATCCCTTATTTGTCCTGTCTGTCTGTCCTGATTAGATTGTAAGCTCTTTTGAGCAGGGACTGTCTTTTCCTCATGTTCAATTGTGAAGCGCTGCGTATGACTGGTAGCGCTATAGAAATGGTTTGTAGTAGTAGTAGTAGTAGTAGTAAATGTACACCCATAAATTTATATGCATTATTTATGCGCCTAAATTTACACTCATAAATGTAGGAACATAATTTATGCTACTAAATATATATAGGAACATAGATTGTGCTTGTAATTGAGGAGCGTAAATTTAGGAGCATAACCTTTACAGGGCACCCCGACATAATAGCCTGGACAAAATAGCCCAGAAAAAAATAGCCCCGCCAAAATAGCCTTGTAACAAAGTAGCCCTTGACAAAATAACTCCTGACAAAATAATCCCTGATAAAACAGCCCCCATAAGAAAATAGCCCTTGACAAAATAGCCCCTGTAACAAAATAGCCCATAGCCCTCACAAAAATAAGATGTATGCTGAAAACCATGTCTCCCTCCCTCTGAGAGTCCAACATCTCTTCTCCCCCTCTATCCCCACTTCCCAACATAGTCCAACATCAGGCTTATTTTCGAAAGAGAAGCTATTCTATAAACCCACACACCTAAATCCACCAGTGCATAACTCAAAAGGGATGGGCTAGGGGCATTACAAAAAATTACACTTTAAGAGTTATAGAATACTAAATATAAGACAGGAAGATCCTCTACGACAGGAAAGCACAGCAGGCAAAAGTAGAGGTTGTCAAAGGACGAATCACCACCGGAGATATTCATCCAACAGTCTTTATTGTAATATTAAAAAAAGAGGACCCGACACGGGCCGTGT
The DNA here is from genome assembly GCF_901765095.1 of Microcaecilia unicolor. Lineage (NCBI taxonomy): Eukaryota > Metazoa > Chordata > Amphibia > Gymnophiona > Siphonopidae > Microcaecilia > Microcaecilia unicolor. Next base: position 16,604,784 of record NC_044039.1, read on the forward strand.
TTCGACGCACGCAAGCGTCTACATCAGGGGTCAAACAGAAAACTCTAGAACGGAGCACAGGACCGCAGTCCTGCTATAGTTTAAAGCTATAGACCGTACACAAATACTGTTGCTATCAAAGCAAGCTGGCAAGCTTCTTACAATGACTGTAGGAGTAAAATGTAATATGGTGGCTAATAATGTGTCCCCACCAGACATTATCTTGCAATCTGTACACAAAGAAAGAACATAATTAGTTCATTCTAGTAGGAATCTCAGAAGGCTTTAAATCAGTAGGTTTTTACTGTCAGTAAGACAGATGGCAAGATTCCTTTGGTGGCTGAAGCTGCTTCTTGCATCTCATTACTTGCCATGTGCTTGGTAGGTTCTCTGGTGAGGTTGCACATTAGTCTGCCAGTCTGTCATGCAACCGCTCACGATAATAATGTTCCAGTAGACGTGATCTTTTCCTCACATATCCAAAGGGTGACACTTACCTTCATGACTCTTCCCATTGACATGTTGAATATAGTTGAAAATGAGTATTGTACAGCAGACCAATGTTCAGGTTTGCTTCGATTTTCCTCATACCTGCCAGGGAAAGCCCTACAGACTTTCAAAGCAGATACGGGAAAAAAATTCAACTTGTAAGTACAACTGAAAAGCAGATGGTTCTTGTTTGACTTACAACTAGTTTGCCTGTCTTTACTCAACGAGCACTGAAGGATTTACGTCTACCAATGACATACATTACAATTTAACGTGAGAGGGTATATAGTTCATTGCAAATCATAGCAAGTTTGTAATGAATCCATTCTGTTACTGTTTGATATTTCAGCTTCACATGTTTCATATCGTTATGCATTGCTCATAGAATATGCATTTGTGCCCGGAGTAAACAGAAATATAATATTATGATATATCATTCGTATACATACTATTAGTAAGGAAGTTTCTTCCTCCAGGAGCTTTGCAATCTTAGAGGGAAGAAATGAATAAATAGATCAATTAGATATGAAATCAGCAGCTAGAAACAATTTTGGACTATCCCCTGGATTCTATATAGTGTGCTGAAATTGCACGTGGAAATCCAGTCATATTCTGGATTTGCATGTGCCAATTTACCAGCTCATTTTCGAAAGAGATCCCCGGCCATCTTCCGACACAAATCGGGAGATGGCCGGTGATCTCCTGAAACCGGCCAAATCGGTATAATCGAAAGCCGATTTTGGCCGGGTTCAACTGCTTTCCGTTGCGGAGCCGGCAAAACTTCAAGGGGGCGTGTCGGTAGGGTAGTGAAGGCGGGACGGGGGCATGCTCATGAGATGGCCGGCTTCGCCCGATAATGGAAAAAAAAACCAGGCTTGACGAGCATTTCGCCGGCTTTACTTGGTCCCTTTTTTTTTCACGACCAAACTTCAAAAAGGAGCCCCAACTGACCAAATGACCACCGAAGGGAATCAGGGATCACCTCCCCTTAATCCCCCAGTTGTCACCAACCCCCTCCCACCCAAAAAAAAAAATGTAAAACATTTTTTGCCAGCCTTTATGCCAGCCTGAGATGTCATACACAGTTCCCTGACAGCAGTAGGCAAGTCCCTGGAGCAGTTTTTAGTGGGTGCAGTGCACTTCAGGCAGGTGGACCCAGGCCCATCCCCCTGCTACCTGTTACACTTGTGGTGGTAAATGGGACCCTTCAAAACCCAATATACCCACATGTAGGTGCCCCCCTTCATCCCTAAGGGCTATGGTAATGGTGTACAGTTGTGGGTAGTGGGTTTTGGGGGGATTTGGGGGGCTCAGCACACAAGGTAAGGGAGCTATGTACCTGGGAGCTATTTTTATTTATTTTTTTTAATTTTTAGAAGTGCGCCCTAGGGTGCCCGGTTGGTGTCCAGGCATGTGAGGGGGGCCAGTGCACTACAAATGCTGGCTCCTCCCATGATCTGGCTCCTTCCACGACTAAATGCCTTGGATTTGGCTGGGTTTGAGATCGCCGGCATTAGTTTCCATTATCGCCGAAAATCGATGCCGGCCATCTGAAACCCGGCCATCTATGACATTTGGCAGGACCCAACCGTATTAGCGAAGAAAAAGATGGCCGGCCATCTTTTTCAAAAATACGGTTGGCCACGGAGATGGCCGGCGCCGTTCGATTATTCCCCTCCACATTACTTAACAAGCCAATCAGCACCGATAATTGCTGCTTAAGCAATGATTGATAATAATTGACATTAGTTAGAATTTATGCGCACAACTTGCTAGGCGTATTCTGTAAAGCAATACACATAAATTCTAATGCGCACTGCCGAAAAGGGGGCTTGGTCATGGGCGTGGAATGAGCAAACTATGGGCATTTGGAAAATGTATGCAATAATGAAAAATTTACACGTACATCTTTGAGTCACTATTCTATAAAGATGTGCACGTTGATGTTTACGTGTGGATCCAACTAGGGAAAGTGGCCACGAGAGGGGCATGAGCGGGTCAGGGACAGTCCTGGAATTTTTACGCCAGGTTTTAGTTGGTGCAAATCATAAGTACATAAGTATCGCCATACTGGGAAAGACCAAAGGTCCATCGAGCCCAGCATCCTGTTTCCAACAGTGGCCAATCCAGGTCACAAATACCCGGCAAGATCCCAAAAATGTACAAAACATTTTAGACTGCTTATCCTCGTGCTCAAAACTGGGCACAAGTCCCAGTTCCAAATGCTATTCTATAAACAACACTCAATTTGGAGTGCCGTTTATAGAATAGCATTTAACGCTTGGGGGGGGGGGGGGTTTCGGCGCCATATACAGAATTTAGTCCTTTCTGGATAAGGTCTCTCAATAGTCCCGTCAATAGCACTTATTTGTATTGTATGCCTTTGGAGAAAAAAATGGACGACAGGGTTGACGAGGAGGAGAATGTAAAACACGGGAGGATGAGAAAATGCATCAAATACGTAACGACGTTCTTAGTTATGTGGAGTTTGGATATAGATGATGAAAGATTCGGAATGCATTTTGACTGGTAAAATTACTAACCATTTTCTATCATTCTGAATGCAACTGCAATGACCTAATAGCATTCAGTCTATTCAACACGCAAAAATACTCCCCGTCCATCATTAAATGATATAATAAACTGGGCAGAAAGCATCATATCTAATTATAGGCTGTTTAACGTATACTGTAGCCAGTACTGAAACGAGACAAGATAAATAACAGTGATGATCTCCTCTGTAGAGTAATTCCTTATCCTAAACAAAAGCACTTTGTGCCCGATGACAAAGGTTAATTAGAACCACCTGATGATTCTGGCATGACCATCATGGAGGTACGTTGGCTTTATTAGTAGTATATCCCTCTCCCCTGCCCTCCCCCCAAATAGTGCAGATTACCATAGCTAAGACGTGCATTGGCTCCAAACAACCTCAGCAAGCTGGCTGACCTTTCTTTTGGAGACATGCCAAGACCTTTTGAAAGGGATAGAGGCACCAGAAGCCAGAATAATTAGCATGATAATACATTATACATAAGCAGTCACAATGTGAGACTCAAACAAACAGTGTACAATGTTTGGGGAAGATAACAGATTTTGTATCTTGGCAGGTCAAAAGTTGCATTGACTTTGTTCCGTTTGCTCCTGCCTTGTCTGATTTATTTGCACTCCGGGAAAATCTGAGTATAATGCAGAGTGATTCCAATAAAAACATGACAAAATGTCTTTTATGAATGTGGTGATTGCTTTCTGTATTTCTATACATAGAGAGCCAGGAAAAAAAAGCACAATGCATATGATAAAAGCTCAGAAGTGAGACATGCCTATTCATTTCTAACTTTCCAAAATCGGTTATATTAACTATTGTAGCAAAGATGCTAATTTCTAAAATATACAGTGGAGCATCTTTAGTATGTGGTGGTTGGGAGTCAATATTATGTAATGGAGCGCATATAACTGGAACAACAATAAAATTGCATCAAAGACCAAGTGTGAAAACTTTTATTTACGGAGACGAAACACGGTATTTTTGCAACAATCTTTTCCAAGATAAGGATCAATTCTGGATCAAAAAAGAAAAAAGGATAAACCTCTGCAAAGTCAACCAAAGGTTCGAAAACAACAGCGGTGGAGGTCCAGGAAAGAAGGAGAAAACCAAGAGTTCACAGAAGCTTTTATTGAAAAATGACCCTACTTGGCCAAGTTTCGGCATTAGCCTTCATCAGGGGTCATCAGAGGTAACCAAAACACAGCCTTCAATGTGAACTCAATAGGATACAAGTCCTTAAGCAATCTCCTTAAAAACAGAAAAGGATGTCTGAGAGGCTTCTGCATGCAGCCATTACTCAAAAGGTTTTAAGTAACAGCCACGTACAGTAGCATCTCGGATGTCCTTTCCTGTTTTTAAGGCGATTGCTTAAGGACATGCGTCCTACTGAGTTCACATTGAAGGCTGTGTTTGGTTACAGCTGATGTCCGCTGACAAAGGTTATTGCTGAAACCTGGTCGAGTAGGGTCATTCCTCAATAAAAGTTTTTGTGAACCCTTGGTTTTCTCTTCCTTTCCTGGACCACCACGGTTGTTGTTTTCGGACCTTCAGTTCTGTATCAAACCACATTTGCAAAGCAAAACAAAGACTAAAAGTACTGTACAGTACAGTGTTATAATGTTTGAGTTCTAAACTAAATGTAGGCCATTGCTTATTTTTTAAAGTCAGTAATCTTTAGCTGTTTTAGGTTAGAGATATATTATTTTCTCACAAAATCTGTCATTTGCCTAAGGTGCCTGATTTCTAAAGGTTCTACCCCATATCCTATATAATAAAAAGCACCTCCAACATTCTGAAGCCAACAGCCTTGCAGTGAAGCCTGAAGACTGAGGTGTTCGTAGGCATCATAATAGCTCCGCCCACATTCTCAGCTGATTCCAAGGCAACTCCTCCCCCTGCCTGGGAAACAGCTGTCACTGCGCCGCTCCCTGCCACTTCAGAGCAAGTGGCAGGGAGTGGCGCAACAACCCCCCCCCCTGCTCGGCGCATCAACAAAGCCGTCGCGTACCTCTGCTGAGCTGACGGATTCGAAGTTCTGTTCTCGGCTGCGGGGCGTGGCTTCATGATTGAGCATCAGTGGAAGTTTCTGTGCGTGCGTCTGATGTCAGGTGCACGCACATAGACTTCAACAGATGCTCAATCATGAAGCCACGCCCCGCAGCCGAGAAAGAACAGAACTTGATCCGTCAGCTCAGCAGAGGTACGCGACGGCTTCAGGGGAGGTATTTGGGAAGAAAGGGTGGTGTACAAAGGGTCGCGGTGTGAGGGAGGGGGTAGTCTGGAGGGGCTTGACGGCCCTTGAACCTGGAGGGAGGGACATATGTGTGGGTGGGTGTGTGGATGTGCTTCGGGTGGGGCCCTTGAACTGGGAGGGAGGGGGGTCTGCAACTCGGGAGGGAAGGAGTTCTGCAACTCAGCAAGGAAGGAAGGAAGGGAGGGAGGGAGAGGGGTATGGAACTCGGGAGGGAGGGGGAGGGGTATGGAACTCGGGAGGGAAGGAAGGGAGGATGGGTGGGAATTTACCTTGCTAGCGCCCATTTCATAGCGTTTCAAAACGGGCCTTTTTTTTACTAGTTCTTCCATAAATCTGATAACTTTATCAAGAGCAGTAAATGCTTCAACGGGCACATCATCATCGTCGCCATCCTCAGTGTCACTGGTGCTGTTTTCTGGGATGTCATGCTATAGTTGAACACCATATGAATAATGTCCTCCTCTGACATAAATTCTGTATTAAGAACAACTGCATCTTTATTTTTGTCCCTCTCTAAGCAGTCACTAATTATTTCAGCAGAAATTTCTATATCAAACTCTTTTAACATATCGTAGCTATAGGCAGCCTTTCGTTCATTAGTCTAGTTAAACGTCTTGATGATACATGTTTCAGTGAAGCCTTCAAAGTCAGGCTCACTCCCAGAGTCACTGGAAGAACTGCTTTCGCAAACGCATCACCCAAGCCTCCCATCCAACAGTTTCATGCCTTCTTAATGATATAAATAATTTCTTTCAGAACCAACTTTTTCAGAAACTCAGGAATGTTAAAGATTTTGCGATGAAACAAGGGCAGAAATCGATTATTGGTCTACTGGTGGGATTTTGGATGTAGTGTTCAAGGGAAGGTAAAGAACTGAAATTTGTCCATCTGTAGCGATCAAAGACTCTGCTGGAGAGTGTGTGGGGCAGTTATCATGCAACAGGAGTGCCTTTTCCTTAAGCTCCTTTGAACGCAAATGCTTTTGAAAAGATGGAACAAATGACTGGTGAATCCATTCATCAACGAAGGCAGCGGCCATCCATGCATTTTTGCTGCTTTTATAAATTACAGGCAATTTTGATTTATTTAGGTGGTTGAAGCATCGTGGATTTTCAAATCAGCCAACCAGCAGCAGAAGTAGCTTGTGATTGCCTGGTTTTGTTTTCTTTTTTTATGCAGAAACGTAGAGTGACGCATTCTTTAATATTCTTATAGCCAGCTATTTTATTGGGCTGATGTTTAAACGCCAAAGTTTTATCTGGTAACAGTTTTGTGAACAAGGCCGTTTCATCACAATTATGTACTTGCTCTTTTGTACAGCCTCCATTTTCAAGGACAGCCTTCAACTCGCTGGGGAGCATGCTGGTGACAAATTCGTTTGCCGATTGGCTTTTCCCTAAAATCAACACTTGTGAAACTCCATGGTGCTTCTTGAACCTATTTATATACCCTCTACTAGTGGAAAATTCATGCCCAATCAAATGTCCACATTTTTCATCTTGTGCTTGGATTGTTGGGCCACTAAGGTTTTCTTTTATCTCACTCTTGTGCAACCCATGTGCTCAGTGCTTGATCAAGCTTGGGTTTGGCTACATAACGCACACACTTTCAGTCAAGTCCTTGTGAAGTATCAATGTTTTTAATGAAGTCACGTGGGGGACCTTTTTACTAAGGTGCACTGAAAAATGGCCTGCGGTAGTGTAGGTGTGTGTTTTGGATGCGCGCAGATCCATTTTTCAGCGCACCTGTAAAAATACCTTTTTTTTTTTTTTTTGACAGAAAATGGACGTGAGGCAAAATGAAAGTTGATGCGTGACCATTTTGGGACTGAGACCTTACCACCACCCACTGACGTAGCAGTAAGGTCTCATGTGTTAACCGGGCGGTAATGGTCTACATGTGTCAAATGCATTTCCCTGCCTGGTAGCGACACACATCAGAAAACAAAAATTATTTTTTGGCGCACGTAGGGGACGCATGTCAAAAATGAAATTACCGCCTGGGCCACGTGGCCATAGAAAACCAGATCTCAACAATCATCGAAATTGGCCATCATATCTTCATTCCAATTTTCTTGGGGGTAATGTCTTCTAATGAATTAGTTTTCCATATATCATGACAGCAATGAACTTTACTCCTAGGCCACGGTTCGTAGAGTAGGATCTCAGTCTCTCAGTCAGCATAGTACATGCATCGTGCCAAGGAAAGCTTCCTTCTGGAGTTCATAAGATGTAACTCCTTTCCTCCTATAAGGAGTTCCAGATTAGCTTTCAAAGTTATCCTCTCGTCACCAAGCCACTCTTTCTTAACTGTACATGGAATTGTATATTTTCTCCTAACTACTTTTGATCTATAATATTCTTAATAAAATGCAGCTGAAATAACAAAAAATGGTAGACGTATTACCACACAAGAATAGGAAATAGGCTCTAGGCAACACATTTTTGCTATCTCTGATCACTAATAAAATGTTTATATAATAATGTTAATTTAACCATTAAATGTCAATGGGCAATTTTATTTCAATACAATTTTTTTTCATTTGACACAGCATGGATGTCTGTTGAATGCTTTTCTCAGGCAATCTTTTAACCTGCTTTTTAAAGGGTCCTTACATCGGAGTTCATTTTAGGTAATAAACAGAAATAAAACAAAACATAGAAAAGAAAACAAGATGATACCTTTCTTAGGAGCCCTTTTACTAAGCCACATAAGGCTCTGTATGCGCCCAAAGCGCGCCAAAATGGAGTTACCGCCTGGCTACTACGTGGCTCTTGTGGTAATTTCATTTTTGACGCGCATCTGATATGCGCGGCCAAAAAATAATTTTTTTATTTTCGGATGTGAGTATTGGACGCACGCCAAGTGGCATTTGGCGCACGTAGGTCATTATGATTTTGCCGCACGTCCATTTTCAGCAAAAATTTTAAATTACAGGCACGCTGAAAAATGGATCGGCGTGCGCCCAAAACCCACGCCTACACTACCACAAGCCATTTTTCAGCACACCTTAGTAAAAGGATCCCTTATTGAACTAACTTAATACAGTTTTTTATTAGCTTTCAAACATAACCCTTCTTCTTCAGATCAGAAATGAGCAAATGTTGACAAATATCAGAATATATAAGTGAAAGACAAAAGCATTCCGATGACAATCTCACAGGAAGAGGGTGGGGTGGGTTAGGTGAGAAACAGGGAGAGCTGGGTGGGTGAGAGACAGGGAGAGATGGATGGGTGATAAGAGAGTGACAAAGCTGTAGAATTTTATGGTTTATAGTGGGATAGAAAACCTAGGTCTTTATTAAGTCCTGTCTCGTGGGTGTCAAAATATTTCATCATTTTAGTTCATTTTAGAAAGCTTCTTCCACTTGCTAAACCTCACTTACACAATGAAAGCAGGGGTGTAGCCAGACACCCAATTTTGGGTGGGCCTGGGCCCATGATGGGTGGGCAGAAGAACTCTGCCTTGTCCCGCAAGTGGTTTGGTCTCTCCCTCTCTCGCCTACATGCCATATGATCTCTCAAACATCCCCCCTCCCCTGCATACCCTTTAAATAGCAGATTTTCACAGGCAGCAACTAATACACAATGCTTATGTTGGCCCCACAGCCTTCCCTCTGATACAACTTCCTGTTTCCGCATAAGCAGGAATACATCAGAGGAAAGGGTGTGGAGCCGCTGCGAGCAGTATGTATCGGTCACTGCTCACTGCAGGCAAAGATCTGCTATTTACAAGGTATGCAGGAGGGAGAGTTGTTGGGAGTTTTCGGCTGGTGGGGCTTGGGGATCCCTGTCAGCCACATCATAGGTGTGATGCTACTGGGTGGGCCTGAGCCCAAAGTGGGTGGGCCTAGGCCCACCCGGGCCCACACTTGGCTACGCCACTGACTGAAAGAGAGCTTTTCTAAAACTGTGCTGCTGTATCTGTGTGTTTGTTTGCACACTGATAACACACATACTTATACATGTACAGTATGAAGGCATTCCTGGGGGGGGGGGGTGGAGTGGGGCAGTTGCACTATATGAATAAATGTTACAAAACGTACTTATACATGCATACCCTGGATTCTATATAGCGCGCCTGGCGTTCCGTGCCAAAATATAAGCACATTCCATAAGAATGTGTATAACTTAATTGGTTTAACTAGCTAATCAGTGTTGATAGCAACACCTAACAAGCAATAACGAGCAGTAATTGGCAATTACAATTTATGCGCGGAGATTGCTAAGCATATTCTGTAAAGAAATGCGGCTAAATTGCAAAGTGCGCAGTTCAAAATAAATGTGCGTAGCTTAAAGGGGACATGGTTATGGGCATATTTATGAGCATTTTGTGGGTGTTGCAAAATTTCCATGCGTAATTACAAAATATGGGTTAATATGCCTAAACCTATGCACACGAATTTACACCAGGTTTTTATTGGCATAAATGGATGAGCATAGATTTAGGTGCTACGGTATCGACTAAGCATATTGTATACACCACACCTAAATTTTATAGCATACGTTCAGTTCCACAAAGATTTTTTAGGCGTCATATACAGAATCAGGCCCATAGCGGCCGTCCCCATGACTAAAATTTGGGCTGCAGCCATTTACACCAACTAAAACCTGTTGTAAATGTCATGGTAACATATACATAGTAACATAGTAAGTGACGGCAGATAAAGAACTGAACGGTCCATCCAGTCTGCCCAACAAGATAAACTCATGTTACATGGTATGCGATAAGTATACCCTTGATTTGTCCTTGCCATTCTCAAGGCACAGACCGTAGAAGTCTGCCCAGCACTCTTCTTGTACTAAAAGTTCTGAAGATTCCAGAATCCTAAAGAGTTACAAGATTCTGGAATCCCAATTAGTAGCAACATTCCATGTAGAACCCAAAAGAGTAACGTGGTAACATATAGTAACATAGTAAATGATGGCACATAAAGACCTGAACAGTCCATCCAGTCTGCCCAACAAGATAAACTCATGTTACATGGTATGCGATAAGTATACCCTTGATATGTCCTTGCCATTCTCAAGGCACAGACCATAGAAGTTTGACACGGATGGGAGGGCAGGGAAGAGGAGAATCGCTGGACATGGAGGGCATGGGATGGGAGGGGAGGGGAGGGAAGAATCGCTGGACATGGAGGGGAGGGTAGGGGGAGAGAGAAAAAAACGCTTACACGAGAGCCTTCCTAGGGCTTCATTGTTGACGAAACGGGCTTGGTTCCACTAGTATTATTGCCAATTAGTGCTCGTTATTGCTTGTTAAGTGCTGTTAAAAACGCTGATCACTTTGTTATGCCAATTAAGTTACGCACATATCTCCGCACGGAATCTAGGCGCCCTATATAGAATCCAGAGGTAGGTGTGCAACGCAACTACATAATGAAATAATTCAACAGCCTGCGAGCACAGGTGATAAGGGTATTACAACTGGTGCCCCTTATTACTGGTAACTCAATATGAAAGAATTATCTGATTTGTGGTTACGGTAACACCCTGCATCAAGCCTGAAAAACAAAGTTTGACATAAGCCTGCAGCTGAAGGTTATTATGCTTGTTTTTAATTCCAACAGGGACAGACATTTCTGCCTTCCATCAAACTAATTCATTTTACATATAATATTAAGGAATCTTTCAAGGAAAGATTTATTTGGAATTGTTTGCTCCCTTTGTAAGAATATTTCCTAGTTCCAGTTGCCCGTGACAAGTAACAGCTTTCATATCCATGAATGAAAAGTATCTGGGTTCATTGCAGTGCTGGACTTGATGAAACAGCAATAGGACATGTACACTTAAAAGCAAACCAGAAGGTTCCAGACTGGAAATGTGAAAACCATCAAGTCAAATATAACATGGTCCAGACAGTATGTTTTTTTTGTCATTATTTTTACTTGAGCGTGAACAGATGTAGAAGATATCATGCTTAAAAATAATAGAGAGCAACCGCATTAGAACACGACACATAGACACGTACCTCTCACATGCACACGCTGGGCTCAAAAAAAAAATAAAGTCAGAAATTTAAGAGGGGACATTTTTCTATCACACAGATAAGCAGGAATATTCAAGTAGGGAATTTTACCAAAGAAGGGCTGCTTGCGAAGATCTGATTTATTAAACTTTACTGAAAATGCCTCACATTTTCTAATCTAGCCTACATCACAAGAAGCGTTCAGCAGCTTTCAACTGAAACCTGGCCTGGTTTATACCAGGGGCGTAGGCAGATCTCACGGTGGGAGGGGGCCAGAGCCTGAGGTTGGGGGCACATTTTGAGTGCCGCCCCACCGCTCCCCCCTCCACTGCCACACCTCGCCTCCTCGCCCCCCCCCCCACCGCCTCACCTCGCCTCCTTGCCGCTTCCCCTCACCTCCCTGCCACTTCCCCTCACCGTCTCGTCACTCTCCCCGCAAAAACAAATACCTTTGCTGGCGGGGGTCCCCAACCCTCACTAGTCGAAGCATTCTTCAGCGCCAGTCTCTGGCTCAGCTGCGTTTGCTGCCCTGCTCTTCTTTCTTCTTGCTCCTCCTGTGCGTGCTGACGCTCCTTCTCAGTTTCACATAAAAAAGCGTCAGCGTGCACAGGAGGAACATGAAGAAAGAAGAGCAGGGTAGCGAACGCGGCTGCGCCGGAGACCGGTGCTGAAGAAGGCTTCGGCTGGCGGGGGTTGGGGACCCCTGCCAGCCAAACCAGGGGGCTGGATGAAATTTGCAGGGGCCCAGGCCCCTGTGGCCCCCCCTTAGCTATGCCACTGGTTTATACATACATACAGTACTAGGATATGTGAGGGAGGGTGAATGTTGATCTTTAAATTGTTAAGATGCATCTTTCTTTTTTTTCTGTGTATATTGTAACCATGTACCTCTAGGTGCAGCCAAGGATAGAACAATCTCCTCCAGCCACAGGCTCCTGGTACAGTCAAGAAATAAATGTCCACCCGCAACTTCAATCTTAAAGACTTTATTCCATGCAGGTTTCTAGTAGACCTGATACACAGTTCCAACAGCAGCATTCACCTTCCATCTTAAGCACATATAAGCCACCTGAAAGTGTGTGAGAAATAGTCCCCTTTAAACAGTAGGCTATCAGCACATATCAGGATTCAATACAGGCTCACAGTCAGCTCCAGTCTGGGCTCTTTATCCAGTGCACAATAAACAGTAGTTCAATTCCAAATAGAAACAGTTCTTTCAGTTCATCATCACAGTAAAATCACAAAGCAGCAGTTTCTACCTTCTACTTTGTTTACCTTCAGGAGAGTTCAATACTTTAGGGGCCTGCATCAGCTTCACTGGTAAATTCAATACTTTAGGGGCCTCCCTTACCCAAGGATTTTCAGCCTGCAAATACTTTTAGGACTTCCTCACACCCAAGGGATTTCAGCCTGCTTTAGTACTTTAGGGACCTCTGTTACCCAAGGGTTTTCAGCCTAATCAAACCCTGGCTTCTGCTCTCACAACCAATCATTCTCCTTCCATTAGCTTCCCCCACACCCATACTAGCAGAGTTGGCTTTTTTTCTGGGCACAACTCTAGTCACAATATATAAAATCTGAGGGATAATGTGTACAGTGCTGAATACATCTATTAACACTATAAAAAAATGAGTAGTAAATAAATGATTAAATATTTTTCTTCAGACTCGGCAAAAAGAGTTCTATGCAAGAAGGTTCCATTTTAACAATACATAATTTTGCAATGTGACTGTTAATACGTTTACTGATATTGTGAATTTTAGATGTAATTTTAATTAAAAGCTTATAGCCTGCCTTATTTTAGAGGTACTTGTATATATTTTTTAAAAAAAGTATTAATTACAGAGTTGAGAATACGGAATAATAATTTTTGTGATCTCTAGACCATCTTCACAAATGATGCTCAAGGCCACTTACAGCACCATCACAATTCAGGTGCAATAATTCTGAGTTGTAATGAGCTCGTGTAAGTAGGTTTCCTGAGACAGCGGGAGGACAAGTGACTTGCCCAAAGTCATAAGGTGTGCGAGTGGAAGAAGAAGGATTTGAACCTAATGACCAGGTTAGTCCCCTTCCTCCAACATGATTTAATGGAGAATTAGGTCCTGATTTATCCACACTTCTCTCCCGTTATGGGGGTAATTTTACAAAGCACTTTCCATGTGTAAAGCTTTTGTTTGTGTGAAGAATGGTTCATAACATTGCAGTCAAAAGCACATTTATAAACAAGCTGATAAGGTGATATAAATGTATTCCCCATTTCAGAAGGGCAATACACGTGTGCCGTAACGTGTAATTAAACTCTGGAATTTGTTACCATAAAGGCAGTTAGCTTAGCGGAGTTTAAAAAGGGTTTGGACAGCTTCCTAAAGGAAATGTCCATAGACCATTATTAAATGGACTTGGGGAAAATTCACTATTTCTGGGATAAGCAGTATAAAATGTTTTGTACTATTTTGGGATCTTGCCAGGTATTTGTGACCTGGATTGGCCACTGTTGGAAACAGGATTCTGGGCTTGATGGACCTTTGGTCTGTCCCAGTGTGGCAACACTTATGTACTTATGTACTTGGGATTCTATATGGAATCTTGCTACTCTTTGGGGTTCTTCATGGAATGTTGCTACACTTTGAAATTCTGCATGGAATCTTGTTATTCTTTAGAATTCTAGAATCTTGCTACTCTTTGGGGTTCTACATGGAACGTTGCTACTATTTGGGTTTCTGCCAGGTATTTGTGACCTGGACTGGCCACTGTTGGAAACAGGATGCTGGGCTTGATGGACCTTTGGTCTGTCCCAGTATGGCAATACTTATGTACTTATGTAAGTAAAGTTGCGCTGATCTTTTTCCCTTACAAGCACATTGCCACAACATATAGGAGACTTAGGAGACCTTTTACTAAGCCACGTAGGCGCCTACATGCGCCCAAAGCATGCCAGTTCAGAGTTTCCACCCAGCTACCCGTGTGGCCCATGCAGTAATTTCCTTTTTTATGCACGTCCGCTACACGCGCCAGAAAATATATTTTATTTTCTAGTGTGCAGTGAAACTCAGGCAGTAACTCCGACTTGACGCGCATAGGTGATTACCGCAAGGTTAACATGAGAGACCTTACCGCTAAGACAATGGTTGGTGGTAAGGTGTCAGACCCAAAATGGACATGCGAAAAATTTTATTTTGGCGCATGTCCATTTTCGTCAAAAAGCTTTTACAGGCACGCTGAAAACCCGCGCCTACACTACTGCAGGCCATTTTTCGGCATACCTAACAACCCCCCTCCCACCACACACACACACATCAGATCCCCCACCCCAATCAGAGCCTCCCTCAGCATCAGACCCTACCCCCCAGCATCAGAATGCCCTCGGCATCAGATCCCCTTTAATCAGAGCCTCGGCTGTTTGCCAGAACCTTTGAACTAGGCAATGGTTAACCTTATTTTAAAGAAGGGAGGCAAATGGGAATATGAAGGTTATCGACCTCTGTCGGATCCTCCTTTTCCAAATAAATGTACTAAAAATGGGCCAGTGGCCAACTATTGCAGCACTTTGAGCAGAAGGAAATGTTACATCCCAGACAATCAGGTTTTCACAAATTACATGGGACAGAGAGTATTCTTTTATCCATAATCAATTTTGTGTAGTTGACATTGGATTCAGGCCAGGGCTCTGTTGATTTTCCTGGACCTTGCTGCTGACTTTGATGCGCTGATCATGGTCTGTCTGCTGTTAGAAAGACTAATCGTGTCAAGGATATGAGACCTGGTTAAGAACTGGATTTAATACTTTTAACAGACTGATCCTTAAGTGGTTTTTGGGCAGGCAAAAGAACCAAGGGATCCTTTTACTAAGGTGTGCTGAAAAATGGCTTGCAGTAGCGTAGGCGCGAGTTTTGGGTGCTCGCCCATCCATTTTTCAGCGCCTGTAGAGAAGACCTTTTTTTTTTGTTTTTGCCGAAAATGGACGTGCGGCCAAATAAAAATTGCCAGGCGCCCATTTTGGGTCTGAGACCTTCCCGCCAGCCATTGACCTAGCAGTAAAGACTCACGCGGTAACCAGGCGGTAATGATCTATTTGAGCCAAATGCCATTTGGCGCACGTCCGTTCCGCGCGTCCGAAAAAAAATATTTTTTGGGCACACGTATCGGATGTGTACAAAAAAGAGCCATGCAGCAGCTGTGCGGTAACTCCATTTTGCCTCATGTTGGGCGCGCATAGACGCTTACACGGCTTAGCAAAAGGGCCCCCGAGTCTTTCAAATTTGTGTATGGTGTGCTACAGGGATCAATATAATCTCTCCTTTTGTCTAATGTCTATCTTAGCCCCTTCATTATCGAGCAGTTTGCACTGCATGGTATGTTTACGCTGACAATATACAGTTATGTTTAGCAATTAACTTTGAACGCCATCCCTCTATTTTGAGACTTGAAAAATGTTTTACAGCCCTAGCTAGCTGGTTAGAGATCAATTGGATGAAATTAAATCCTGAAATAGGAACTGTTGTGAATTAGTCGGACCCAGCAGAGTTTAACTGTTTTTCCAGTAGTGTGTAATTTGGGATATTGCTGGATACAATATTATCCCTGGGCACCCATATTTCAGTCTGCAGCTGTACAGGAAATGTCGTGGGTTGCCTCCTGTGGTGGCATTTGTATAAGTACGTCATGCACTGGTTACCAGCTGCCTAGACTGTTGCGATGTTCTATCATGGACTTCTAAAATATGAACTGCAATAATTACAGCTGTGTCAGAATACATCAACTAGGCCATTAACTGGGGGGGGGGGGGGGGGGGGAAGCATGCCATCATGCATCTCTGCTTCTTAAACAACTGTTCTAGTAGATGGTGGAGTACCATATATGTTTCTTGTTCAGTATTTAGGGTCCCGTGTCATCAAAAACAACACCTTTATGAGTTGCTCACCCCATGATAGAGGTATATAAAATAATGAGTGGAGTGGAACAGGTGGATGTGAAGTGTCTGTTCAGGCTTTCCAAAAATACTAGGACTAGGGGGCATGCGATGAAACTACAGTGTAGTAAAATTTAAAACAAATCGGAGAAAATTAAGCTCTGGAATTCGTTGCCGGAGAACGTGGTGAAGGTGGTTAGCTTGGCAGAGTTTAAAAAGGGGTTAGACGGTTTCCTAAAGCACAAGTCCATAAACCGCTACTAAATGGACTTGGGAAAAATCCACAATTCCAGGAATAACATGTATAGAATGTTTGTACGTTTGGGAAGCTCGCCAGGTGCTCTTGGCCTGGATTGGCCGCTGTCGGGGACAGGATGCTGGGTTCGATGGACCCTTGGTCTTTTCCCAGTGTGGCATTACTTATGTACATGAGGCCTTGGTTAGGAGCTTCGATCTTCACAGCAGAATCTACTACATATTTCAGGCCCATTGATGACTCATTTAAGAAGTACCAGATGAGCAGCTTTAAGCTATTATGCTCCAACTTTATGGAACAATTCTGGAGGGATTATGGTATGACGATTGTTACCTCCACTGTAGGAAACGAAGCTTTGTTTTTTTGAACAGACCTTTGATGCCTGATCCTATTCAGGAGTGCAGCAATTGGCATGTGTGTGTGTGGGGGGGAAGGAGTAAAGAATTTGGAGTGGTATGAAGGTCTGCATAGTAAAAGCCTAAGGGGTCCTTTTACTAAGTCGTGCTGAAAAATGGCCTGCAGTAGTGTAGACGAGTGTTTTGGGCGTGCGCAGAATCATTTTTCAGAGCACCTGTAAAAATGGCCTCTTTAAAAATTTTTGCCAAAAATGGACGTGTGGTAAAGTCTCACACGGTAACTGGGCGGTAATGGTTTACGCGCGTAAAATGCCGATTACCGCCCGCGTGCAAGAAAATAAAAATATTTTCCAGCGCACTTAGCGGATGTGTGTCAAAAATGAAATTACCACAAGGGCCACATGGTAGCTTGATGGTAATTCAAAACTGACATGTGTTGGGCATGCCTAGGGGGCTTAGTAAAAGGGCCCCTAAGTATCCTTCAAGAGGAAGCTTAGGGAGTAGGCGGAAGAATAGATAAGAGAGGCTTGTTTGGGGTGGAGTTTGGGCAGTGGACAGGCCAGTGGCGTAGCTACGGGTGGGCCTGGGTGGGCACAGGCCCACCCATTCTTGCTTCAGGCCCACCCAGTCTAGTGGCACTCAAAGCATTTCATTAGCGGTGCCTCACTCTTCTCTCTCTCTATACCTTTCTCTCATGGGAGCTACCCATCTCTCTGTGAACCCTCACCCCACCATCATCTACCTTTGACCCATGCCGGCAGTGATTCCAGTGCAACCTGTACCAGCCCTGCAGGCTTTCCTCTGCTGCAACCCGCCCTCGATGATGTCACTTCCTGTTTCTTCACTGGATGGGGGTAGAGGGAAGCCTGCAGGGCTGATGCAGGTTGCTTACTGGAAGTGCTGCCGGTGATGGCTTGCAGGTAGATGGGGGGGGGGGGGGGGAATAGAGGAGCAAATACTAGGCGGAGAGGGAGAAAGATGACGATAGCAGGGGCAGAAGGAAAGTTTTAAAAAACTGTATGTACAGGGGTAGGCGTGGGAAGGGCCCACCCAAGTTAATTCTTGGCCCACCCAAAATGGCAGGTCTAGCTATGCTCCTGGGACAGGCAGGCAGCAATAATTTACATGTATTCTTTATAAGATACACACTAGTACATGGGTGCATTTACAATAGCTCCCAAGCTGATGTAAATGTCTCGTTTCATTATAACCATGATGTCTACAGCTTTTGTGGGATAATTTTATATAGACAGATAGGTGCCTATGGGGCTCATTTTCAAACAGGAAAAACATCCAAAAAATGGCACAAGGGGGGGGGGGGGGGATTCTATATATGGCACCTAAAAAATCTGCATGGAAAACATTTCCGCCTAAGTGCATTCTATAAGCGGTGCCTAGATTTAGGCGCAGTATAAAGAATACGCTTAGTTGATATCTCAGCGTATAAAGCTACACGCCTCCATTTACACCAATGAAAACGTGGCATAAATCCTGGCACGTAGATTTAGACGCACTGGGCCATATTCCATAACTATGCATTTAAATTTCAGAACACCTATGAAACGCCCATTTCCCCACCCATAACCATGCCCCCTTTTGCCTGCGCGCATTAGAAATTAGGTGCACTGCATTGCAGAATGCGCTTAACAAGTTGTGCATGTAGATTGCAATTATCGCCAATTAGTGCACAGGCTCAGATGTTGAAGTCAGGGCTATTAGAGCAGCATGCAGGTTCCTGGAGTACTGTAGTGGTCGATGCAGTACTCAGTGGGGGGACCCAGGTCCCTATCTCCCTCTACCTGTCACACTTGTGGTGGAAACTGTGACCCCTCCCAAAGTCACCAAAACCCTACTGTACCCAAATATAGGTGCTTCCTTCACCCATAAGGGCTGTTGTAGTGGTGCACAGTGGGGGGTAGTGTGTTTTGGGTGGGTTTTGGAGGGCTCAAGGAACAAGATGAGAATGTGCACCTGGGAGCATTTTCATGGTGCATAGAAATGCCCCCTAGGGTGCCCCATTGCTCTCCTGGGATGTCTGGGAGACCAGTCTACTAAAAATGCTGGCTCCTCCTACCAGTGGCGTTCCTAGGGCGGCTGACACCCGGGGCGGATCGCCGATGCGCCTCCCCCCCCCCGATGAAAAGGCCCCCCCTGGTGCATTTTTACCTGCTGGGGGGGGGGGGGGAGTGCCGCGCGCCTGTCTGCTTCGCTCGTTCCATGCTCCCTCTGCCCCGGAACAGGAAGTAACCTGTTCCGGGGCAGAGGGAGCACGGAACGAGCGGTGCCGACAGGCGCGTGGCACCCCCCCCCCCCAAGCGGCGTGCACCCGGGGCGGACCGCACCCCCCGCCCCCCCCCCCCCCAGGAACGCCACTGCCTCCTGCTTCCCAATGGCATGAATCTCTACATTTTGCACTTATTTGTTTTCAAAATTGGGCCAAACAACATCCAAAGCACAAACCCTTATTCGAAACAGTATTTTCAAAAAAAAAAAAAAAAGACGTTTTCTTTTTCAAAAATGACCTTCTTTCCTATTTGGATTTTGGCCGTTTTGTGCAAAACATCCAAAGTCTGATTTAGACGTCATATCAAAAATGCCGCTCCACATGTCCAACCTTTGCTTACACTCCATGATGTCAATTAAGATATTTTATTGCATATTGTTTTGACAATGTAAGTAGCATATCATGCCATACCGTGTACTGTTATTTCAATATTTAAACTGCTGCAATTTATTTATTTAGTTACAAAACTTTCTATACTGCTGACTGGCAGAACAGAGCAGTGTTCAGGCTAACATGGAAGACAAGAAAGGAACTCCATCAATGTACAGGAAAGAAGTGAAGTTAAGTTTAGAAGACAGACGCAGCTAAAAGAAGAGGGCAAACCAAACACACCTAAAAGGACAGCAGGGCTGAGTGGGTAACACTGGTAGTTTCAATCAGATTGTTTCCCCAGAAGCTAATCGGAAGAGCCAGATTGCCTACGTTCAACTTTTTCATGCTGTACATCATCTTGGGTGAATTTTTTTCAAAAAATAATCCTAATCCTATATAATAATTCTCACCACCAACGTTCTAATGTGGGACTGCCTGTGTCCGTGGCTCCTGGAGTTGCTGAGCTAGGCTCCGTAGCCAGGATGATGTCACTAACAGCTGATTCCAAGGCAGGGGGAGGAGTCTATTCCTCCCCCTGCCTGGGAATCAGCTGTCAGTGCGCCGCTCCCTGCCACTTCGGTGCAAGTGGCAGGGAACGGCGCATCAAAAAACTACAAGCGCGACACCACAGAACTCCCCCCCTTGACGCATCACCCAATCCCCCCATGGCACATCAAACACCCCCCCAAGCACATCAAACACCCCCTCCCCCCACCCGAAGCACATCAACACACACACACCCCCGGCGCATCAAACCCCATCGCCACCCGCAGATGCCAGTAGTAATGCTGTCCGGCCGCTGCTGCTTCTCCTGTTGCAGCAGCGGCCGCTACAAAAGAAAAGAAAAATGTTTTTAAACCCAGCCCAAATTATTCGCAAATGCCTGAGTCTTACAACGCAGTCTCTGCAGCCGCTCCTCCTCTCGCCTCCACATCACTGCCCCTGGAGTAAGACCCCGGAGGAGCGCAGTGATGTGACAGGCAAGAGGAGGAGTGGCTGCAGAGACTGCGTTGTAAGACTCGGGCATTTGCAAATGATTTGGGCTGGGTTTAAAAACATTTTTCGCTTCTTTTCTTTTTGTAGCGGCCGCTGCTGCTCAACAGGAGAAGCAGCAGCGGCCAGACACCATTACCACTGGCAGCTGCGGGTGGCGAGGGGGTTTGATGCGCCGGGAGGGAGGGGAGGGTCGCTGGACATGGTGGGGGAGGGGAGGGTCGCTGGACATGGGTAGCTGCAGGGGGGCAGGGGGAGAGGAGGGTCGCTGGACATGGATGGCTGGAGGTGGGGCAGGGTAGAAAGAGGTGGGGAGGGGGTCCTGAGACCAGAGAGGTGGGGGTGGGGAGGGGGGCCCTGCGAGAGGGGGGTGGGGGCTCACACTCACTCACTCACTGTCTCTCACATACACTCTCTCTGACACACTCCCTGTCTATCACAGTCTATCTCTCTGTCACACACACACAGTCTCACACACACAGACACTCTGTCTCTCACACACTCTCTCACACACAAACACACACACACGCTGTCTCTGTCTCTCTCTCATTCTCTCTATGACACACACACTCCATCTCTCACACACACTCTCTTTCAAACATACACACTCCGAGGAAAACCTTGCTAGCGCCCGTTTCATTTGTGTCAGAAACGGGCCTTTTTTTTACTAGTAAATAAATGATATCAGTTAAAGACTAGCAAGGTCCATTTAGAGTGCCCAGAAAAATGGCCAGGGTTATATCTGCCCTGCGAAGGTTACCCCCTACCTCTAGCACTACCACCACTTCTACTGAGTCTCTCTTTCTCCTTTATTTGTGTGAATCATTTAGGTTTTACTATAAGTGGTGATACTCTCACCTTTTATTTCCATTTTCTTCCTCTTTGGGAATCCTCTGTGTGATATGCCAAAGCTTTGGAATTCCTTCCCACTACTGCATAGTAACATAGGGCCCCTTTTACCAAGCTGCGGCAAAAGGAGGCCTGCACTGGCGTCAGCGCGTGTTTTTGATGTGCGCCGAGGCCCCCTTTTACCGCAGTGGGTAAAAGGTAGGTCCTTCTTGTTTTTAGGAAATGGCCGTGCGGCAAGTGAAGCACTTGCCGCGTGTCCATTTCGGGGTGGAACCCTTACCGCCACCCATTGAAGCAGGGGCGTAGTCAGACAGCCAATTTTGGGTGGGCCTGAGTCCAAGGTGGGTGGGCACGGAATTCATGCTCCCCACGTCCCTAGCCCCCCTCTGCTCTGATTTGCTCCGCTCTCTGCTCTTTATCCCTCCCTCCACCTGCAAGCCCAAAATATTAAATACCTGAGCAAGAAGGGATCTAAAAAACCCCGCCAGCTGAAGATTTCCTCCTGCTCAGGCAGTCAGCGCTTTTCCTAACAGCAGCCAGCAGCACTTTCCTTCAGCTGATGCCACGGCCAGCAGACTGTGGACGCATGAAAACTAAGCGTGTGCAGAGGGGCTGATGTTGGTGTCAGCTCGAGGCAAGTTCTGCCAGTTGCGGTTTGAAAGAGCACCGGCTGCCTGAAGAGGAGGAAATCTTCAGCTGGTGGGGTTTGAGGATCTCTGCCAGCCATAGGAAGAGTGCCAAAATTTTGGGTGGGCCTGTCCAAATAGGGTGAGCCCTGGCCCACCCATGTCTACTCCACTGCATTGAGGTGGCAGTAAGGGTTCCTGCGCTAACCCGGCGGTAACCAGGCAGTGTGTGGCACTGCCCAATTAGCGCAGGGTACACACCAGTAGTACAAAAATTAAAATATTTTTATAGTGCCGGATATGACTCATGCTGGGGGTAGGAACTACTTCTGGGCTGCTGCAGTAGCCCGGTGGTACTTCATTTTTAGCGAGTGGTAAGCCCGCATTGCGCTTACCGCCGCTTTGTAAAAGGGGCCCATAGTAATTGATGGCATTTATATTTCGAGTTTCATTCATCTTTATTATTGTTGAACATGAAATTCAGCCTGGGTATTATATTCCTACAACAGATGTTGTGAACAGTATTTTAAAGCGTTTTGGATAAGTGCTTTAACTAAGCTGAGAATTTGTAGGACTCTGCACTATGAGGTGGTCAGTGGTTGTTGAAGGAAATTGATAACATCTGTAACTGTACATTGTTAAAGCAAGAATTATGCTTGGCTGGCACCAAATGTTCTATTACTTCCTGAAAAAAAATGTAAAAATTAGAATAAAAAGCATAACTCGTTCCAATTGTACTTCCTTGCCTCAAGTTAGATTTCAGTACGTCAACATCTCATGACTACAGACATGGACGTACTAACCAAAAGTATATCAATGCTTGCAAAACCACTAACGTCTTACACTTGCCAGTGCAACTTCCCCCCCCCCCCCCCCCCCCCCCCCCCCCCAGAAGATATTTCTGTTCTCATTGGAGATACTAGCAAATGTTTTCATGCTAATAAGCAGACACATGATGGATATTTGATCTTTAACATGTTATTCAATTTGTTGAGTCTGCTAAAAATAGCATTTCATGTATTCTTATTGTAAATGTTCATGTTGGCATTGACACAAGATAGAAAGGAATATGAGATGTCAACACAGACGATGACTACAAATAAAAGCCATAGTGTCTATCTAATATCTCCATTTTCTTTTTCCGCTGTAAAACCAGAGACTCTGTTTGAATTCCAGCTTCTCATTTATCTTCTTCCAACTAAGGATCCTTTGTAGTCACGTTTGGCTTTCATTGAATCATAGTAATGTTTTTGGGGGTTTTTTTTTAATCTTCAACCACCGAGAGAAGATTCCATGTATCCACCACCCTTTCTGAATTGCCTATTCCATTCCAGACTCATACCATAACCATACCTTGACCTTCTGTTCTTGAAGCTTCCTTTTCATTCAAAAATGCAGAGCTCTTGAGCATTATTCATACATTTGAGGTATCTACCCCCTCTCCTTCTATTTTCCTAGACTATACATTTTTAGGACTTCAAGTTTGGGCTGGTGCAAGGATAGTGGGTGCTCTACGTCAATCTTATGCCCCCATAAACTAAAAATATGCATTGATGGTTCTTTGAGTTTGCGTGATTGTAGGTGCCTTATTGTAATGAATAAAAACCAAAAATAATGCTCGAAACTTTCTATTTTATTACAATTATTGACTCTTCTACATAGTCATTAGCATTCACCATACATTGCTGCTGATAGACAAGTTTTTAAAGCTGCACGAAAGAACTGCACATCTCGTATCATAAACCAGTTACAGTTTTTTCCTTCTCTTCATTTGAGTCAAACAGATGCTCCAAAGGCATTCCTCCAATTTTGGAAAAAGATGGACATTGCATGGTGTTAAGTCTTGTCTGTATGGCAGATGGGGTAAGACTATGAGACAACCAAAGAAAACAGAAGAACAGGAACCCTTGCAAACACAAAATGCGTCCAACTCAGTCATGAACCCAACCTCATGCAAAGTGAAATCTCTGGCTAAAAACATGATGTTCTAAGCCAGAGATTTGACTTTGCATGAGGTAAGACTAGCACATTTAGGGACATCCCACAAAAGACTCCTGAGGAAAGCCTTTGCGGCCGAATCACGACTCGTGTTGAGTCTTTGGATGTTTCAATAAGCTTTTTACATCTTGGACATCAAAGAATTTTTGGATGCTTTACTCTTTGGACATCATCTAGCTTTTACCTTTTGCCATCTTCACTACGTAAGACTATTAGAGCCATCTTCACAATTGCCTATGTGGTATTTCATGGGCAATGTCTCCAAATGGGTTATTTTTGCATATACCATGACAGTAATGCTGTATGAGGCTTAGCATCATGGAGCAACAACATTTCCTTCTTGTGCTTCGAAACCCTTCTCAGTCATTCATTCAAGCTTTTCAGGGTTGCAATGTAACACTTTGAGTGATCTTCCAATTGTCCTCCACGAGTTCATCAATGAGACTCATCCATTGCTGTCACAGATCATCCACATCATTTTTGATCCCACAATCATCCCTTCCTGGTCCACAATCTTTACATTTTTTTGACCCAGCAACACACAGTGCTCACATCACGGTTTTCACTATAAACAACCTAACAGGAGCTAGGGCTGGGACCAGGAGTGGGGGAAGAGATCTTCCATGGAGACTCTTGTGTGGCAGTGTTTGTTGGAATGTAATTGTATTTTACATGCATTGCCTGTCACCTATTATTTCTCTGTGATTACTCTGTGACCTCTGATGTGAATTACTTAGAGAGGTCACACAGCTATGCAACTTCCTGTTGGGGGTTAGATGCAGCACATGCAGCACATGGAGCACATGGAGCTCATGATCTCTCCTAACCTGAGAGGATCTATGGTGGTGTGAGCATCCATTACCATCTAAGCACATGGAAGGAGCTGATAATACAAATGTATAGTAATATGTATATATAAGCCTGTCTGATTATAATCTAACTGCAAACTGTGAGTAAACAGATGTTTTGTTACTTCAACTTTAAAGTGACTCAGCAGTGAATTATTCAGGGGTGAATGAGAGAGAGATGAAGAAAGAAATTAACATTTCTAAAGCTGAAGCTGTGTGTACTAAAATCTGCTAATTATTTACTACAAATAATCCAACAAAAGGGTTATGGGCCCAGGGGCCAGGAATTGAAAAAGAAGAGAAATATTACCAGGCAGAAAAAAAGGCCACATTTTTCTCTTACGTTTTAAAGGAAAGATTCAGTCTGTCTCTCTCTCCCCCCACACAGCAGACAGAAGGCTAAGAAAATGGCTGAGGGAAGAAATTCACCATTGTTCTATTCTCTCAAGGTGCCTAAATTAACTGAGTTTAATTATCAGCAGTGGGAATTAAGATTCATATGTCTCCTTCGAGCAAAAGGATTAAATATATGCTTAGACCAAGACAGAACAGCTGAAAATATGGCTGAATGGGACAATGCAAACTATTATGTGAAGTGCATGCTTTTGGAAGCTCTCTCAGAGAAACAAGCCATATTAGTGGAGGGAAAAGATACACCAAAGGACATTTTATATAAACTGAGAACTATGTATGCAACTACATATGCAAAGCAGCAACCAATTTGGTTGGCAGAGTTGAATGAAACCAAATTAAGGGATAAAAGTAAATGTAATGATCACATTATGCATCTTATGTCTTCATTTCAAAAGTTAGAACTTTCAGGAATTCCCATGTGTGATGCATTGAAAAGAGCATTTCTTTTTACCTCACTATCAAAGAAGTTTGATGTTTTTAGGTCTGTAAATGAGGCCATTGAAGGGCAATCTTTTGAACAGGCAACATCAAAACTAAGGCAGGAATGCATAATAAATGATTCTGAGGAGATGTGTTCTCAAAGTCAGTCAGAGAGAAATGAAACAAATTTCTTGGCAAAGAACAGAGGAAGGCGGAGCTATGGGAAAACTCCACCCAAGGGCAAGCTGATTTGCTACTCATGTGGAAAGGAGGGACATGTATCTAAATGGTGTAAGGAAACACAAAACACTCCCTCTAGCTCACCTAAGCCAATGGAACTAAAGAATTTTCAAACCAGGAAATGTATGAAGGACAAAGATAAACACAAGGGCTTTCTAATGGCAGAAAAATCTTTGACTATGGTAAATAATAATTCAAATGAAAGTACTTGGATTTTGGATTCAGGGAGCACATGCCATTTAACCAATTGTAAGGATTTCTTTCAGGAAATGTGTCCAGAGGAAGGTATTCTTAAAACTGCAAACGCAGGGACTGCTAAGATCCAAGCAAAAGGTATTGGATTCTTAAAATGCAAAGTGTCTAATGAAGTTAAAGAAATTCCTGTAAGTGATGTCTTGTATATTCCCCAAGCAGTTTGCAATATGCTTAGTGTATCTACATTAGATAAGAAGGGATTTGTGATTCATTTTGAAAACAGTAAGTGCACAATCTCTAAAAATGATGAAGTGTATGCTGAAGCTTTTATGCATAATGATGTTTATAAGCTGAGCATTTCAGGTGAAGCCTCACATATGGCGCAAGTAAGGAAGAATGATGGTAAATGTAGTCTGGAAATCTGGCACCGCCGCCTGGGACATCGTGATTCTAAGGTGATCCAGGATCTTCACAGTGGGCAACTAGCCACCGGCATTCAGATAAGTGCAGATGCTAGTAAAATTGAGAAATGCATAGACTGTGTTACTCAAAAAGGTGTGAGACCCTCATTTCCTGCATACACAGGAAATAGGAGTAATAAAGTGCTGGACTTAATACACAGTGACTTATGTGGACCGTTTAATATCCCATCATTGGGAAATAACAGATTTGTGCTAATATTCTTGGATGATTTCTCTAGATATTGTGTGGCCTATTTGCTGAAAGAGAAAAGTCAAGTCACAGACATGCTGAAGAAATACGTAGCCATGGTGAGCAATAAATTTGAAAGAAAACCAAAGGTTCTTCAGACCGACAATGGTGGTGAGTTCACTTCACAAAGCATGCGCACATTTCTAGAACAAGAAGGCATTCAACATATCACAACAGTAGCTTATACACCAGAGCAAAATTCTGTTGCAGAGAGAAAATTTAGGTCACTTGTGGAAATGACCAGATGTATGCTGTCAGATAGCAATCTCCCTAAAAGACTATGGGGGGAAGCCATTCTCACAGCAGTGTACCTACAAAACAGAATGCCAACTAAAGGCGCTGAGCGCACACCACATGAGACATGGCATGGTAGGAAGCCAAACCTGTCACACATAAGAACATTTGGAAGTACAGCATATGCTCATATACCAAAGCAAAGAAGGCATAAGCTGGATTCCACAACAGAAAGGGGCATTTTAGTTGGCTATGCTCCAGGACACAAAGGATATAGAATTTTGAATCTGAAAACTGGCATTGTTGGCATAAGACATGTTACATATTTTGATGAAAACAAAAGGGTTGATAAAGGCTGGATTATCCCAGATGAGCCTTATCATCCAGAATATGAAAATAGAACCATAATAGACATGCCAGTGTATATAAATGCCATACCAAGGCAGATGTCTGAAAGCAACTCATCTGTATCTAACGAGGAACAGGCAGAGGAAGCAGACACAGAAAGGATCATTGAAGAAGACAGTACAGTTGGAGAAGGGGAATCAATTGGAGAAGGACTCTCAGATTTTGAGGATGCGGAAAGGTCAGACCAACCTGTTGTCAGACGCTCATCCAGGGAAAACAAAGGTGTTCCACCCCCAAGACTGTCTTACCTAACAAAGTCAGCAGAAGCTCAAGAGCCCTTAACATGGGATGAGATTGAGAAAATGCCAGCAGAAGAAGCTGCTGAATGGCATAAAGCTGCACAAGAAGAAATTGATGCATTGGATAAAAATAATACTTGGATTCTTACAAAATTACCTCCTGGCAAGAAAGCTATAGGATGCAAATGGGTATTCAAGTTAAAAAGGAATGCACAAGGAAAAGTGGAAAGGTATAAAGCCAGATTAGTGGCAAAGGGATATCTTCAAAAATATGGAGAAGATTTTGATGAAGTGTTTGCACCTGTAGTGAAACACACGACAATTAGAACACTTCTGAGCATTGCAGTCTCAAAAGGCATGCAAGTCAACCACATTGATGTGAAAACAGCGTTTCTTCACGGAGAAATAACTGAAGACTTGTACATGGAACAGCCAACAGGTTTCATAAATACAAAACAAAGACAGCTAGTGTGTAAATTAAACAAAGGTCTTTGTGGATTAAAGCAAAGTGCAGAATGTTGGAATGAAAAATTGCATGAAATATTGACAAATTTAGGATTTAAGCAAGGAGAAGCAGATAAATGTTTGTACACTAGGTGCACAAATGGACAATATGCATACATTTTAGCTTTTGTTGATGATCTGCTCATTGCAAGCAAAAGTGAGCAAGAGTACAAGGACATTGTAAAGTGTTTAAACCTCAATGTTGAGATAAAAGAACTTGGAAATGTGTCATACTATCTTGGTATAGAAATTGAGAAACAAAATGATGGTTCTTATCTTCTAAGCCAGAAGCAGAAAATAAATGAGCTTATTGAAAGTTTAGGTATGCAAGATGCCCAAGTTGTAAGCACTCCCATGATCACTGATTTTCTGAAGGATGAAACAGTAAGAGAACCTTTACCAGATAACATCCAATATAGATCAGCCATAGGTAAGCTTTTATATCTAGCTACCACATACAGGGCTGATATAGCAAATGCAGTAGGAATTTTGAGCAGAAGGGTCAGCTCACCTACCAAATCAGATTGGACTGCAGTTAAAAGGATGGTAAGGTATTTAAAGGGTACCATTGATTGTAAATTAAAGATTTCAGCCAATAGTAATCCAAAACTAATATGTTACTGTGATTCAGATTGGGCAGGGGATCATTCTAATTATAAATCCACAAGTGGATATGTGTTTATGTATGGAAATGTACACATTTCATGGGCCAGTCATAAACAAAGTATTGTGAGTTTGTCTTCTACAGAAGCTGAATATGTGGCCGTATCGGAAGCGTGCAGAGAACTGATGTGGATTGAAAAACTTTTGCTGGATTTTGGAATAGCTGAAAAGAGACCAATCCAGATAATGGAAGATAATCAGAGCTGCATCCGACTGTCACAGAATGACAAGGTTCAGTCACGCACCAAGCACATCGCAACGAAATACCACAACGTGCGAGAGTTGGCAAAAGAAGGGGTCATCAGTCTAGACTATTGTCACACCAGTGAGATGACAGCTGACATCATGACCAAACCGTTACCCAGAGAACATTTTGTGAATCTGCGTATAAAGCTTGGACTTTGTATGAATAAATAATTGCATGACAGTTATGCATGAGAAGGGGTTTGTTGGAATGTAATTGTATTTTACATGCATTGCCCGTCACCTATTATTTCTCTGTGATTACTCTGTGACCTCTGATGTGAATTACTTAGAGAGGTCACACAGCTATGCAACTTCCTGTTGGGGGTTAGATGCAGCACATGCAGCACATGGAGCACATGGAGCTCATGATCTCTCCTAACCTGAGAGGATCTATGGTGGTGTGAGCATCCATTACCATCTAAGCACATGGAAGGAGCTGATAATACAAATGTATAGTAATATGTATATATAAGCCTGTCTGATTATAATCTAACTGCAAACTGTGAGTAAACAGATGTTTTGTTACTTCAACTTTAAAGTGACTCAGCAGTGAATTATTCAGGGGTGAATGAGAGAGAGATGAAGAAAGAAATTAACATTTCTAAAGCTGAAGCTGTGTGTACTAAAATCTGCTAATTATTTACTACAAATAATCCAACAGTGTTACTGTCTGAGCACTATCCAGATAGTTCCAGGGTCATACAGAGGCGGAGCATTGGAGGAGCTGGAAATTATCCATTTAGTGTTGATATTAGGCTCACTGTCCAGATAAATATCGGAATAAAGTTAGATCAGAAAAAAAAATGTTGTCCTAACTTTATCCAGATAGTATAACAGTTTGAATATCCCCACAAACTGGATAGAGGTGGCTCTTACCGCGTCACCCAGATATTCTGCGCCATTTATTGACCCCCCCTAATAGTGCACAAATGCTCTTACACAAATGTGCACCTGCTCCGAAAGGGGTAAATGTGTGAATGCCAAGGAGGTTGGAATAGAAGAAAGAAGAAGTAGAGAGTATGACACAAGTTTCAACATAGGGAGTGTCTGTCACAATTCCTTTATTGCACCAAACTAGACTTGACATAAGGCCGTGTTTCGGCAGTAAGAATCGCCTGCCTCAGGGGTCAAAAATACAATATCAATGGGGAAAAAAAATACATATATATACAATAAACATCATTGAATTTAATAACATATTAAAAAGAAACATTGTCTTGAACACAAAAAATATAAAGACAGGCTTATGAACCTCAACGTGTATACGCTGGAAGAGAGGAGGGAGAGAGGAGACATGATAGAGACATTTAAATATCTCAAGGGCATTAATGTGAGCCTTGTTCAACTGAAGGAAAGCTCTGGAACAAGGGGGCATACAATGAAGTTAAGAGAGAATGTGGTGAAGGTGACTAGCTTGGCAGAGTTTAGAAAGGGGTTAGACGGTTTCCTAAAGGACAAGTCCATAAACCGCTACTAAATGGACTTGGGAAAAATCCACAATTCCAGGAATAACATGTATAGAATGTTTGTACGTTTGGGAAGCTTGCCAGGTGCCCTTGGCCTGGATTGGCCGCTGTCGTGGACAGGATGCTGGGCTCGATGGACCCTTGGTCTTTTCCCAGTGTGGCATTACTTATGTACTTATGAATAGGCTTAGGAGTAATCTAAGAAAGGGTGGTAGAAGCATGGAATGGCCTGCTGGTGGAGGTTGTGGAGTCGAGAACTGTGTCAGAATTTTAAACGGCATAGGATAAGCATGTGGGATCGCTTAGGAAAAGGAAGGAGTTACAGAGGATGGGCAGACTGGATAGGCCATTTGGCCTTTATCTGCCATCAAGTTTCTGTGTATAAATTAAATGAATAAATAAAAGTGGACTGCATTTACATAAAAAAACCAAAGTGTGTCATAGATAGATATAAAGGTATTAACATACATTATAAAGTCAAACATTTGTCTGCAATGTGGTATCATATGAATGTAGCTAAGAATATGCATGTATGAAGGACATGGGAGAAGACAGTGCTTGAAGAAGAACAGTTGAAAATGAATGGGACCAACTAACGTGTTACTGAATGAGTTAGAAATCAATGACACCTGAAAGAAAATATGTTGAATACTTTAAAACAAGGAAAAATATGAAATGAGATAGAATGCTAAACTACTAAATTATTAAAGCAATATAACCATCAGTGTGCCATGTAAAACACCGCTGATGTAATGAAAGGAAAAATCTTTAAAAGAAACATAAAAGACAAGATTGCTGATAAAAGATGGATTATAAAACCGGAAATACAGATGACAAAAAACGGATAATTACAACTGGTAAATGGCGATTCTGCAAGATGCAATAACCCTAAAATAGGAACTATAATCCACTGATGTATACTGCTGTGTAAGGAGGTTTGATTAACAGGAGACGGCAGGAGCGTGCTTGGCCCATTATCTAGCCTGAAGCCAGTAGGCGGAGCTTTTCATCATATGAATTACATTATTTTGAGTGCATCAAGATGGTGATGGCTGCATTGGGGAGAATTAAAACCTCCTTGGGTAGAGTGGCTTCAGCCTTGTGATGTCATGCCATTTCCTGTTAATCAAACCCCCTTGGTGTATACACTCCATGATTTATAATCTGTATATGCATATTGCAACTTGGCCCTTGTTCGGGCCAAACTTTGCACCTGAAAATGCAAGTGCATGCTATCTTGTCAGCAATTTCATAAGAGCTTTTCTCTGTCTTTCGAACATGCTTTTTATGTGGAAAATTCTTTGTCAAATTATCCCAATGTGGCCATGTCAGTGGATCTGCATTTCTGCATGTGCACATTAGCCGTAACACAGATTAATAGATGGACTCATAAGAAAAGTTAATTTCATATTCTGTTGCTCTGTTGATTTGGGGTGTTATTTTCCTAATAGGCTATAGATTGCCTTCAGTGAATTCTATGTAAACAGAGGGCAGCTATTTAGTTCAATGGACTGTTCTTCTTGCACTTGCTACTTACTTCATTACTGAGTCTTCAGCAAGCATGACCAAAATTTAATCTGAAAAGAAAACAAACTTTTATGACCAGTGGTTCATGAAATGGATTGTACAAGGATTCTCAGTTTTTCCACACTTGTCTGAATCAGCAAGAAGCAGTAAAACCTAATGAAATACTGGACAGAATAGTATTTAAAAGAGCATTTCTTATTCAGTGAGTTAAGCAAATGAAGCACTTTTTGATAGTTTTTACCCTTTGAAATAATATCATCTAAATTGGGTAGACATGGGGAGAACAGTACTTCACAATGATTTTTATGTGTCCATAAACACCCCCCCCCCCCCCTCTTTGAATGGGCTGTGTCAGCATTACCGCACCGGCAGCTACTACTGTAGCTTTGTAAAAAGGAAGGGGAGTTCCCGTCTAATTCAGGGACAGATTTTAAAACACGATGCCTATGTGTGAAGTCCAAAAAGGTTACTGTTTTAAATCTACTATTAGATTGTAAGCTCTTTTGAGCAGGGACTGTCTTTCTTCATTTTCAATTGTAAAGCGCTGCGTACGACTGGTAGCGCTATAGAAGTGATTTATAGTAGTAGTAATAGTTCTATCTTCTTCTAGACTTTGTCCGCTTGGAGGGGCATAATCGAAAGGGGCGCCCAAGTTTTCCTGAGGACGTCCTCGCAGGACGTCCCGGCGAAGGGGCGGGGGAGCCAGCATTCGTATTGCACTGGTCCCCCTGACATGCCAAGACACCAACCAGGCACCCTAGGGTACTGGGGATAAATTGAGAGTGGGAGACACTCCCAGAGGCGGTTGGAACCCAGTCAGTGGGAGGAGGATGCTAGTGTAGAGCAGAGGCAGCAGGTGCAGGCGGACCTGAGCTTTGCTGGGAATAGACCCTCTAAGTGGCCTTGGGGTAGCCCCAGGTGGGTGGCTAGACATTCTGTAACAACTACTCTAACCACTAGGCCGCCCTTCTGTTCTGCAAATATTTCTGTGTGGCCATATTCAAAGAATTCTGCCTTGCAGACATCCATATCCCTTCCCCTCCCCCATTCATAATTTAGATATTCCAGTTTGTAAAATGGATGTTCATGGTTCATGTTGGATGTTTCCAGTGTATGAACATCCATCTCACATATTTTCAAACAGAAAATCTTGACTTATTTCCTGTTTGAAAATAAATGTGAAATGGACATCCATTTGAGACATTCTCCAGCTTATTTTCGAAAGAGAAAGACACCCATATTTCGACCCAAATCGGGAGATGGGCATCTTTCTCCCGTGTGCGACCAAATCGGTATAATTGAAAGCCGATTTTGGTCGTCTTCAACTGCACTCCGTCGCAGGAATGAACAAAGTTGACGGGGGCGTGTCGGAGGTGTGGCGAAGGCGGGACTGGGGCGTGGTTATCGGCCGAGGAGAGATGGGCGTCTTTAGCTGATAATCGAAACAAGAAGGGCGTTTTTGACGAGAATTACTTCCGCTTTATTTGGACCCTTGTTTTTCAGGTCCAAGTCCCAAAAAAGTGCCCCAACTGACCAGATGACCACCGGAGGGAATTGGAGATGACCTCCCCTGACTCCCCCAGTGGTCACTAACCCCTTCCCACCAAAAAAACCCCACTTTAAAAACTGTTTTTTCCAGCCTGTATGCCAGCCTCAAATGCCGTACCCACCTCCATGACAGCAGAATATGTTCTATCCTGTTGCAGCCTTTCCCTGGTTCTGATGTGGCTCTCGGGTGAGTGTGACACCTTTTCTGTTATGCGCACTGCAGAGTCACATCAGCCATGCATTGTGGTGGGTGTAGGGTATTGGGCTCCGTGATTCCACTAGCTTGTGTTAAATGCTCACGATGTTGGTAATTGGTAGGCTCTACTCCCATGGTGCTTTCCCCCCTGCTTACTGGGTCAGAGTGTGCCCTGTTTTGTTTCCGGTAGTCCATGAGGTAGTGGCCATTTTTGTAACACAGTTTTAGATCTCTTTCATGTGTTAGCCACGTTACAGAACTTAGTTCTTCCCTTGAATGTTGCTTTAAGAGGGCATTGTACAGCATTCTGCCAGCTCTGACCTACTGCTAATCTCAGTACCAGGAAGACTCATTGCCAGTGGGGCACAACCTCTGATCTGCAGTTAACTGTGAGTAAATGTGCTTATTCAAATAAAGGACTTTTTCAAAGAGATTAGTCTTCAGGTGTCAACTGGTGTGCCAAGGTTATACAGCAACAATAAGTCCTAGAGGCCTGCGTGTATGCAGGTCCCTGGAGCACTTTTAGTGGGTACCGCAGTGCACTTAAGGCAGGCGGGACCCAGGCCCATCCCCCCCACCTGTAACACTTGTGCTGGTAAATGGGAGGCCTCCAAAACCCACTGTATCCACATGTAGGTGCCCCATTCACCCCTAAGAGTGAAATGTAGTGTTGTACATTTGTGGGTAGTGGGTTTTGGGGGAGGGGGTTGGGGGCTCAGCACCCGTGGTAAGGGAGCTATGCATGTGGGAGCGTTTTCTGAAGTGCACCGCACTGACCTCTAGGGTGTCCAGTTGGTGTCCTGGCATGTCAGGGGGGCGAGTGTACTACGAATCCTGGCCCCTCCCACAACCAACTGGTTGGATTAGGACGTTTCTGAGCTGAGCATTTTTATTTTCCACTATCACTAAAAAAAACAAATGCCAAGCTCACAAACAACTAAATCCATGGCATTTTGGTCCGTACGAACCGTATTTTTGAAACAAAAGATGGACGCCCATTTTTTTTCGAAAATACGGTCTGTCCCACCCCGTCACATACCCGTTCTCGGACATAGACGCCCATGGAGATGGGTGTTCACGTTCGATTATGCCCCTCTCTGCATCCCTATCCTATTCTGACTTGGATATCCTTTTGAAAATGTCCCTCCACTCCCCTCAATGGGGTGTAATCCCATGTAAGAACTGTAATGCATGACAGTCATTTAAAATTGCAAATGGAGGTCCAGGTGGAAAAAGCTAAAAATAAATTCAAAATCACCAAGCTTCATGATTGTGAATACAGATCATTGGATATGAATGATGGAGTGATCTAGCCTTAATCATCACTAACATGAATATTCAGCATATATAAATCTGATGATCGCAACATGTGTTTCTAATATAAATTAAGAATTTCCTCGTCTTTACTGTAAAAGCAAAGTAACGCTAGACAAACTGGCAACAGACCTACATAAGCAATGGTTTAGTATCATAATATAAGCGATTCACACGGTTTGGCATTACTTGTACATTCCTTCACCTAATTTTTAATATGGAAGTCTCCAAAGAGGTGAAAAATGTATACTGAAACAAGATTAACAAACACACTTTGAATATCTGTTTACTGAATTGTTTGGACTGGAATTAAAAACATTAAAAATATATATACATTAATACTAAGCATAACCACAACAGGGTTTTTTTAAAATTTGTTCTTCAGTTGTACAATGCCCTTCCGCCCTACATTATCTGATGACTAAGTAGAGTTCTCAACATTTAGCCCACATGTTTAAGCATTAAAATAATATGCAATGCTGAGTTATCACCAAAACTGGCAGATCACGGGTATTCGGTGGGCGTAACAACATTTATAAAAGAGAGTTGACAGCTGTGTAGTATCACACATGGAAAAGAGGTGTCAACGGCATGGAGTCCAACTGGAAGGATGCAGCTTTCACAGCACGAGGATGAAGAAGTTAAAGTAATATTTTAAAAAACTGGCAGGAGGAAGCGGACCTCGGGGGTAGGTGACGGCAGTAGGCGGGGAAAGGGTTGACGGCGGTAGGCGGGGGAGGGTTAACGGCGGCCGGGGGGGGGCGCTATAATGTGCCCCCTAACTCTAGCCCCTGCCCCCCCTACTGCCGAACCTCAGATACGCCCCTGTTACAAATGGAAAAAAAAAACACCATATTTGAGGGACAACTGTTAATACATCAGCCTGACAGTTATGTTGTCACGGTAGTTTGGTGAATTTTTTAAACAGATCTTGAGTGATAGTACTGGAAATAAGACCAAAGACCCATTTCACGATAGCATTTATTAATGTAATGCATCCATTATTTTTCCCCTAGTTTGTGGGAAGGCAATATCTGAGGTTTCTCTATAGT
The DNA here is from genome assembly GCF_901765095.1 of Microcaecilia unicolor. Taxonomy (NCBI): domain Eukaryota; kingdom Metazoa; phylum Chordata; class Amphibia; order Gymnophiona; family Siphonopidae; genus Microcaecilia; species Microcaecilia unicolor. Next base: position 16,640,896 of record NC_044039.1, read on the forward strand.
GTTCAGGCCATTTATTGAAACTACTTTTGAGGCATTCAAACAGGAGCCAGCAAGTAGATACATGACTGGGAATGTCTGTATTATTTCCTAGCAGAGAGGGACTTACCAAAATTGGTTCAGGAGACTATATAGATTCATATACTTTGTTAAAGTACTGTAATTGCCTAAGAACGAGCATTTATGAGCAGGCATAGAATTATAGTTTGAATTATAACTGTTAAAGATTGAATACAATGTGATTTCCCAGGTTATGAACTTTACGTTATAATCAGAAACAGTATTTTAAAACTGTAATTGAAATCTTTCCATTCTAGGCATTTCCGAAGATTCCAATTCACTTCTGCAATCATTATTTAAAAATGAATATTTTGTCTAGTTGTGACTGTTTCTTTACCAAGGAATCATTCTTTAGCTCATGATAAGAACACTTGTGCCATAGAGAATGAAGGCAGAATAGCAGTATGTTTAGATCTGCGTAATATTTTAAAATGTTATCATGAATGTATTATTTTACTAGCTTTCGCTAGAATCTTCTTCCTCAGATCATGACAGATGAGTAAAAGATGATAATATTAGAATATAAGTGAAACATAAAAGCATTAACGTAAGAATAGCCAAGTTGGGTCAGACCAATGGTCCATCTAGCCTAGTATCCAGGTCACAAGTACCTGGCAGAGACTCAATTAGTAGCAACATTCCTTGCTACCAATCCCGGGGTAAGCAATGGCTTCCCCCATGTCCATCTCAATAACTGACTATGGACTTTTCCTCCAGGAATTTGTCCAAACCTTTTTAAAACCCAGGTATGCTAACTGCCATTACCACATCCTCCAGCAGTGAGTTCCAGAGCTTAACTAGTCTTTGAGTGAAAAAAATATATTTCTTCCTATTTGCAGTGACGTACCAAGGGGGGGTGGTGGGGGCGGTCCGCCCCGGGTGCACGCCGCTGGGGGGGGGTTGCCGCGCGCCTGTTGGCTCTTCGTTTTAATGCTCCCTCTGCCCCGGAACAGGTTACGTCCTGTTCCGGGGCAGAGGGAGCATGAAAACGAAGAGCCGGCAGGCGCGCGGCACCTCCCCCCAGCGGCGTGCACCCGGGGGGGGGGGTTCACCGGGGGATCGGGGTTTCTTCGCCGGGGGGGCGTCGCGCTGTTCCGGGGGGGGGGGGCGCTTTTCTTTGAACCTTTTCTAATTCCACAATATATTTTTTGAGATACGGTGAGCAGAATTGAATGCAATACTCAAGGTGAGGTTGCACCCTAGAGCGATGCAGAGATATTAAAAATATTTTTGGTCTTATTTTGCATCCCTTTCCTAATAATTCCTAGCATACTGTTCGCTTTTTGGCTGCCGCCAGACACTGGGCACAAAATCTTTTTTTGAACTCGTAGATGCTCAAAATTTTGGAAAAACCTTAAGGAGAAAGAATAGGGTGGGGGGGTGAGAACTATGGAGAGATGGATGGGTGATCAGAAGATGCCAAATCGGTATATGGTTTATAATGTGATGGTAAACCCAAATCTTAGTGAAGTCCTTTCTTGTTGGTGTGGAAGTGTCTTAAAATGATGGGAAAGCTATATCACAATTATAAACCATTAAATTGTACTGCTTTGCCACCTTCAGATCATCCATCTCTCCCTGTGTCTTCCCCTCCCCCACCTTTCTCCTTGAGACTATCATTGGAATAGTCCCTGGTGGTCTAGTGGGTCAGGATTTAGAAGGAAGGATCCATGGAATCTTAGCAGAGATTGGGTGGCAACACCGGTAACTGGGAAGCAAAACCGGTGCTGGGCAGACTTCTACAGTCTACGCCCTGATCGTGACTGAACAGATATGGATGGGCTGGGGTGTAAAGTTTAAGGGGCTTTGACGTTAGCTTCAGAACTTAGTACAAGAAGAGTGCTGGGCAGACTTCTACGGTCTGTGCCCTGAGAATGGCAAGGACAACTTGGGTCTACATATAAAGTATCACATTCCATGTAAAATGAGTTTATCTTGTTGGGCAGACTGGATGGACCGTTCAGGTACTTTATCTGTCGTCATTTACTATGTTACTACTATGTTTCATTTATATATTCTGATATTGTCATCTTTTGGTCATACTTCCTTGATCTCAAGAAAGATGTTCTGGCCTTTTAAAGGTATTCAAAAATTTGTTGTTAGTTCAATACAAAAGGTATCTTCTTTTTTTTGTTTTTATTTGGAGTTTTACTCCAACAATTACCTGATCTACATCAAGTAATAAACAGTATATGAAAATGTAATGGAATAACAACATTTTTAAAAAGTCTCGTATTCCAGTTTAAAAGTCTTACTTCAGCAAAGGCACAGTACTGTTAAAAGTGCTTCAGGCATCTGCTTTTGCATTTGTGACCGGTCATATTTTCCCGTTGCAAAAGCCAGCAGTAGTCACTCATCATGTTGGGATTCCAGCGGCCTTGATATCTGTTCTCCATTGTAGAAATGTCTTTATGGAACCTCTCTCCATGTTTCCAATATATAATGCATTAATATTATAAGTGAATAGGCTTTGCATGTATAACTTAAAATCTAGACGTGTCGGGCAAATTCGGAGTTCATATTTGGAATCGGCGGGTTCAACTTAGAAAAAAATCACATGTTTTTCTCTCAGGAGCAAAATCATTGTTGTGTTGTGTAATTCTTAGTGTCTAGGGCTTCCAGGATGTCTTATATGCAATCTTTAGGTAACCCAGAATGTGACACCGTTAATTTTTAAGATACGTCAGTAGGTGTCAACTTGGCTTCTACTGGAAATATTACATTGGCTGCCTGTAGAGGCAAAGATGCAGTTTAAGGTGTTATGTATAGTTTTCCATGCTTTACATAATATAGGCCTGGGTTATCTGCCTCTGAAGCTCCAGCATATTGCTCTCAGCATTCCAGTTGAGGGTTGTTGTTCAACGTTTCGCCATTGTGCCACATTAGGAGCTCCTGTCTGAGAGTCCAAGCTTTTTCAGTGGTGGGTCCCCTTTTGTGAAACAAGGTTTCCCCAGATTTACATAAGATTGATCAATATACTCAATTTCAGAAAGTTTTAAAAACTCGTCTGGTTCCGGTGAGTATGTGTCATACACAGACTGATTGAATCTTCTGATGCTCTCTTCTCTAGTGGTTAGGGTGGTGGACTTTGGTCCTGGGGAACTGAGGAACTGAGTTCGATTCCCACTTCAGGCACAGGCAGCTCCTTGTGACTCTGGGCAAGTCACTTAACCCTCCATTGCCCCATGTAAGCTGCATTGAGTCTGCCATGAGTGGGAAAGCGCGGGGTACAAATGTAACAAAAATAAAATAGATACTATTGGAGATTCTACATGGAATGTTGCTACTATTGGAGATTCTACATGGAATGTTGCTATTCCACTAGCAACATTCCATGTAGAAGGCTGCGCAGGCTTCTGTTTCTGTGAGTCTGACGTCCTGCACGTATGTGCAGGACGTCAGACTCACAGAAGCAGAAGCCTGCGCGGCCACATTGGTGATCTGCAAGGGCCGACTTCTACATGGAATGTTGCTAGTGGAATAGCAACAGCAACATTCCATGTAGAATCTCAAATAGTAGCAACAGTGGAGGAGTGGCCTAGTGGTTAGGGTGGTGGACTTTGGTCCTGGGGAACTGAGTTTGATTCCCAGCACACGCAGCTCCTTGTGACTCTGGGCAAGTCACTTAACCTTCCATTGCCCCATGTAAGCCGCATTCAGCCTGCCATGAATGGGAAAGCGCAGGGTACATATGTAACAAAAACTTTAAAAAAATAAGTGTTGCAGCCAGGAAATATCATTTGAGTGGTAAGGAGGCGCACTCCCTCCTGTCATCAAATTCTCTGCCTTGTACTTGTTAAGAACCAACCCATTACCGCTCAAGTTTATAGAATCTGGGAGTAAATTGTTAACTCCCAGCTCTGCCCAGCCTCTGCCTCCTCCCCCCCCCCCCCCCCCCCCCCAAAGACTGCCCCAGAACTGAGACAGTCTGACTTGTATAAGCTGCTGAGCAAGGTAGAAGTTGGCTCTATTGGGCTTTTTTTTTATCTTAAAAGTAGCTGGTCTGATTGATCAACTAACCAAATAAGTTGTTTATTTCTATGGATATTTCTTTTAAGTAGGATTTAGAGATAATTTCTTTTAAGTAGGATTTAGAGATAAATAACTGCAAACACCATATTGGTACAGCAGAAGAAAGAGTGGGAAACCTGTAATAAAGTAATATTTTTCTTTTGAAAGGAAACCTTTTTCTTCAGAATAAATAAATTGGAAAGTTCAGAAAATGAGGTTAGGCAATGAAACATCTATCTGATAAATGTTCCTAAAGTAAAATTGGTTTCCCCGAAAAAAAAAATATATATGTCCAAGATGTGCTGAAAATTCCTGAGCATGCAATTTCTGTAGGGTTTAAAGCTTATTACCTTCCCCTTTAAAATAAAAAAGGAAGCACACAATGAATATTTTGCTGAAGGAAAAGAGTTTTGATACACATGGAGGATAACTTGCTTTAAGTTGTCTTGGCCAGAAAATTGACTTTTAGGTTGATGCGTTCATAAAACCCACAGGGAATGACACTAAAAATGAAACGAAACTGTTCCCACCACCCTCCTAGCTAAATTTAGATGAGAACTTAGCTTTGGCAAATAAAATATTAATACTCCGTTTTGTCATGTCCAGTGCCTTCGACACCGTTGATCATAATATCCTTCTAAACATCCTTGACCATTATGGAATCTGTGGAGCTGTGTTAAAATGGTTCTCAGGCTTCCTAAGGTCTAGATCATACCAAGTGAAACAATCAGGTACAATTTCATCGGAATGGTCCCCTGTTTGTGGAGTGTCCCAGGGCTCTCCATTGTCCCCCATCCTATTTACATAGTAACATAGTAGATGACGGCAGAAAAAGACCTGCACGGTCCATCCAGTCTGCCCAAGATAAACTCATGTGTATACCTTACCTTGATTTGTACCTGTCTTTCTCAGGGCACAGACCGTATAAGTCTGCCCAGCAGTTTTTCCTGCCTCCCAACCACCTGTCCCGCCTTCCATCACCGGCTGTGGCACAGACCGTATAAAAGTCTGCCCTCCCCTATCCTCGCCTCCCAACCACCAACCCCTCTTCCCCCACCTGCTCTGCCACCCAATTGTAGCTAAGCTTCTGAGGATCCATTCCTTCTGCATAGGATTCCTTTATGCACATCCCATGCATGTTTGAATTCCGTTACTGTTTTCATTGCCACCACCTCCCGCGGGAGGGCATTCCAAGCATCCACCACCCTCTCCGTGAAAAAATACTTCCTGACATCTTTTCTGAGTCTGCCCCCCTTCAATCTCATTCCATGTCCTCTCGTTCTATCGCCTTCCCATCTCCGGAAAAGATTTGTTTGCGGATTAATACCTTTCAAATATTTGAACGTCTGTATCATATCACCCCTGTTCCTCCTTTCCTCCAGGGTATACATGTTCAGGTCAGCAAGTCTCTCTTCATACGTTTTGGAACGCAAATCCCATACCATCCTTGTAGCTTTTCTTTGCACCGCTTCCATTTTTTTGACATCCTTCGCAAGGTACGGCCTCCAAAACTGAACACAGTACTCCAGGTGGGGCCTCACCAACGTCTTATACAGGGGCATTAAAACCTCCCTTCTTCTGCTGGTCACACCTCTCCCTATACAGCCTAGCAATCTTCTAGCTACGGCCACCGCCTTGTCACACTGTTTCGTCGCCTTCAGGTCCTCGGATACTATCACCCCAAGATCCCTCTCCCCGTCCGTGCCAATCATCATATTGATTCCATTAGGCAACTTACAGCAGAAAAATAGTCTCCCAACATTCATTTATGCAGACGATGTTACCATCTATATTCCATTCACTAAAGAAATAAATGAAATTACTCATACAATCAGATTAGGTATCTCTCTAATGGAATCTTGAGCATCCAATTTCAAATTAAAATTCAATACCGATAAAACTAAATTCTTAATAGTTACTAATCCTCATCATGCTATAAATCTTAAATCATTTACCACTGAGAACATCACATATTCCCTTGACTCAACTATGAAAATCTTAGGAGGCACATTTGACCAATTCCTCACTCTAGATAACCCAATTTCCAAAGTGATATCAAGTGTCTTCAATTTATTATGAAAATTGAGGGGACTAAGACCATTCTTCGCAAAATCAGTCTTCCATACCCTAATTCAATCTCTAGTCCTAACAAAATTTGATTACTGAAACTCTATTTACTCAGGACTTAGAGGATGTCCTCAAAAAACTAGAAACCACTCAAAACACTTCTGCACATCTCATATTCAGACTACCACGCTTCGCCAAAGCAACCCCCCTTCTGTACGATTTGAATTGGCTGCTAATATAGAATCTCATTCATAGAAACATGACGGCAGATAAAGGCCATATGACCCATCCGGTCTGCCCATCCTCTGTAACCCCTAATTCTTCCTGTTCCTAAGCGATCCCACATGCTTATCCCATGCCTTTTTAAATTCTGAAACAGTCCTCGACTCCACCACCTCCACCGGGAGGTTATTCCACGCCTCCACCACCCTTTCTGTGAAATAATGCTTCCTTAGGTTACTCCTAAGCCTATTCCCGCTTAACCTTGTCATATGCCCCCTCATTCCAGAGCTCTCCTTCATTTGAAAAAGGCTCTCTTCCTGTACATAAATGCCCTTGAGATATTTAAACATTTCTATCATGTCTCCTCTCTCCCTCCTCTCTTCCAGCGTATACATGTTGAGGTTAAGCTATATACCTTCATTGACAACATTTTGTATGGTTCAGCCCCAATATACATGAACAACCTCACGTAATGCCTCTATATCATCTAGAGAATATGTTGTCCTACACTTCCCGAATTATAAGAAAGTAACCTACAAAACAATCCATACTGCTAACTTTTCATATCAAGGCACTAAAATTTGGAACACCTTACCTAAAACCATCGATGATTATTTGCTATTCCAAAGTCGATTTAAAACTCACTAGTCTAGCCTTTAAGGAAATAAGCAACCTTCTCAAGTAAACTCATGGCATTAATTTTTACCTCATCCCTCCTCCCACTATTCCTGTCTATCCCAGCTAATCCTAGCCCTTTACCTTTTTCCTCCATATTTCAATTATCTAGCTTAAATCAAGCAGCGGGTAAAAGGTAGGTCTTTCTTTTTTTTAAAAAATGGCCGTGCGGCAAGTGAAGCACTTGCCATGTGGCCATTTCAGGGGGAGCCCTTATCGTCACCCATTGAGGTGGCAGTAAGGGATCCCGCGCTAACCTGGCGGTAACCGGGCAGTGCGCGGCACTTCCTGATTAATGCCGGGAACACAGCGTGCTGGGGTGGGAACTACCGCTGGGTTGCTGCTGTAGCCCGGTGGTAGTTTCTTTTTAGCGAGCAGTAAACCTGCATTACTGCATTGGGCTTACTGCCACTTTGTAAAAGGGACCCTAAGTATTTGATTTCATCTGTTCCTAACTCAAGTTTTATTGGTCTAACATTATATGATGTATTTTACTTTGTCATTACTAGACCTACACTTTAATTCCTGGGAAACAGAAGATCATAAAGTACGTACATATAGTAAGGACTTTTCTGAGGAAGGCTGGTTTGCCAAAACACGGCCAGTGTAGGGTCCACCTGCATACTGTATGGTTACTTTGCCAAGATCGCATCTACGTTGGATTACTGTACCCACTGTTATTATTTTGAGATTTCATGTTTGGAATAACACTTTTTATTCTGGTATCCTGGAACAGATTGCCTGTGGTCATTTCCACCCTCCTTTTTGCTCTCATTTGGATTATCTGTGGAAGTGTCGGTTTTCCTTTTCTTTTTTTTTTTTGGTTTATGTGCTAGCTACATGTGGCACGGGCATCCATTTTAGAAACAGAAATGTCTAAAATATCAACAGATTAAAACAGGCACATAAATGTTTGCTATGTGCTGGAATATGAATGTGTATATCTGCCTGACTCCTGCAACTGATGGTAATTAGGGGACCCTGACCATACTCGGGAGTGGAAGATGCCAGTCTCTAATGATGTTTTTTATCTTTCTTACTGCAGGTTGTGGAGAGCATCTTGACACTTATATTTTCTTAAGTTTATATGGCTGGTTCATAAGAACCCCCGACGAAGGTTTGAGTGCCAAAACACGGCCCCTGTTGGGTTCATACTATCAGCACCATTTCATGTTATATTTGGAAAATAAACGATTTTTATTGATCACCTTGGAGATTGTGACTGGCATCTTCCACTCCTGAGTATTGTCTACGTCTTCCTGCGGAAGGTTTTATTTTCCTGTTTTGCTTCTAGTTAGGGGACCCTGCCAGTTACTTATGTTCTAGACTGAGAGCTCAGCCAATAGATCTATGGCCCTGATAGTCATTTTGGTCGGCCAGACATCCACATACAACCACCCCCCTCCCCCCGAGAATACAATTTTATTTTTAGCTAAACCCTTTCAAAACTGTTCATCGGAATAGAGCTAAACCCACCCAACATATACTTTGTGTGACCTAATTATCAAATCTGAATATTGCAACTGTCAGGATATAAGGCTGACTTTCCCTCACCTAAGATAAACATGTGAAGAGCCAAAATCCAATTATGTCTTGATTTTGCAACCTTGGATTCCTTTTTATTCCCATCCTCCTTATTTTCATCACTATTGCTTTTATCTCCTGATTCTTGACTCTGGCTGAAGAGAAAACAAAATATCAATATATTTCCCCCTTAAAATGTTTTGCCTCAATTCTTGAATAATATGACAACATAATGAATGGGCCAATAGATCAAGGAACCACCCACTCCAACCCTATAAATCATACTAAGAGCTAAGCCTGATGTCCCTATTTCCACATGTATAGGCCCATCGCAATCAATTTCATGGTCAGAATCCAACTTTGTAGTAGAAGCAGTCAGAAAGACTCCAGAAATCGGAGGAATTCCACACTTGCAAAGGTCTCCTACCCATGTGCTTTTCTTTGTCCACCTTCTTAATTATCTACTTAAGGGCAGAACTTAGAAACATAAGAAAAGCCATTCTGAGTCAAACCAAGATCCATCGAGTCCAGCATCCTGTCTCTAAAATCAAGAATCTGGGCCAGAAGAACCCAGATGATCCCAAGAAGTAGACCTAATTTTTCATAGCTCATATCAAGAGATAAGTAATGGCTTTCCCAAGTGTACCCTAGGAGCTTATCCAAATCTCTTTTATATCCTGCAGTGTCGTCATCTTGACCACATCTTCCATCAATAGATTCCACAGCTTAATTATGCACTGTGCAAAAATATTATTTTTCTTTCCAATTTGTTTTAAATCTGTTTATGGTTAGTTTCATGGAGTGTCCTAGTTTTTTGTTTTTTTTTGCTGCTGTTTGAAAGGTTAAACAACTGTTCCCTATTTAATTATTCCAGCCTACTCGTGATGCTAAAAAGATTTATTATATCCCCTCTCGGTTGTCTCTTTTCCAGGTTGAAGAGTTCCAGCCTGTCTTGCCTTTCGTCACCCTTCTCAGAACCTTTAGTTCTGCAGTACGTTTGGCCCTATACAGAGGCATAACGATTTTGTCAGTTTTGTTCTCCATTCCGGTTTGGAATAATCCTTAGCATTCTTCTCGGCAACTGCACTCTGAGCAGGATTAAAACCTAGACAAACTAGGCAAATGCCTAGAGCCCAAAGGTCCTGTCCCTTCTCCCTTTACTTCAAGTACATGTGCTCTGAAACCAATGTGCATACTTTAACTCCTGGGTGGAAGACAATTTTCAGCTTAAAAAAACGTATCCAAGACCAAATTGCTCCCCACTTTTGTCTGTATTCTGTCAGAGCCTCATTTAATGTTGCCTTGCTTCATTTGCGAAGCAATACTACATTCTAGATTTATACCCTGGATGTACTATCTGAAGAAATCTCACTCTTTGGCACGGTAAATCTCATTCTTTGGCATGGTAAATCTCACCGTTTTGGATGGTTCACCTTTGACTTCTCTGGAAATGTTTTTGCGAAGAACCCTCTCAGATATGTTAATACAGTGGGGCAGATCTTTGCACTGGTAAGCCAACTGCTATCAGAAATAAGAGTGAAAAGGAGAGCCCGGAGCCCCCATGCATGCAGAGGCCTGTCTATCCTCCCCAGTCAGCAGAAGGTAGTAAGTGGGCAAAATTTGTTACTTGTTGCTTCCTCTTCTGGTTTATCTCTTTGGTCAGAATTACAGGGGACCCAGTTTGTGAGAGTTCTGAAGTGTATTTGCATTACAGTGGGAGACCCAACTTGCGTGTTTGCCTAGGGCCCACCAAAGGGTTAATCCTTTCCTGACTCAGCTGAAATCTTTGACATATTAGACACAAACAATGACTCCACGATCTTTTTGTTGGGTCCTGACTTCTAACTCAGAATCTACATAAGAATAGTCAATCTGGGTCAGACCAATGGTTCATCTAGCCCAGTATCCTGCTTACAACAGCGGTCACTCCAGGTCACAAGTACCTGGCAGAAACCCAGTTAGTAGCAACATTCCATGCTACCAATCCCGGGGCAAGCAGTGGTTTCCCCCATGTCCATCTCAATAACAGATTATGGACTTTTCCTTCAGGAACTTGTCCAAACCTTTTTTTTAAATCCAGATACGCTAACCGCCATTACCACATTCTCCGGCAGCGAGTTCCAGAGCTTAACTATTCTTTGAGTGAAAAAAATATTTCCTCCTATTTGTTTTAAAAGTATTTCCATGTAACTTAATTGAGTGTTCCCTGGTCTTTGCACTTTTTGAAAGAGTGAAAAGTCGATTCACTTCTACCTGTTCTACACCACTCCGGATTTTATAGACCTCATTCACATCCCCACCCCCACCCCCCAGCTGTCGGTTTTCCAAGCCGAAGAGCCCTAACCTCTTTAGTCTTTCCTCACATGGGAGGGAATTCCATCCCTTTATCATTTTGCTCGCTCTTCTTTGAATCTTTTCTAATGTGTATAATCCTTGCAAGGAATTGTACGTCATATGAAGAATTTTAACAAACCCAGTCCATAAATCTTCTGGGGTGTATTTTCCAGTACATCTTTTCTCTTTTCTTCTTCTAATTGGAAGCACGTAGAAATGTGGCAGAATCAGCTCATATCTGAAAATTACGAGTGGCATCTCCATCGAGACTTCAGATCTTATTAATCTCATCAGATATTTCATTTTTCCATGTGTAATATGCATTATATAGCCTGTGGACTCTCTAAACTGCAGATGATCGCACATTCTCCACTGGGTTCTATATAAATGACGCCCAGATTTATGGTTGATATATCAAGTTATTTTTATAAACTGTAAATTGTATACATTATAGAATGATTAAAATAGAGACGACCCCTTCCAAATCACAACTACAGTTACAAGCTTTGAAATATAGAGATTGTTTTTTTATGTTCTACTAGTAAAAAAAGGCCCGTTTCTGGAGCGCTAGCAAGGCTTTCCTCTGTACCCCCCCCCCCCCCCACCCAACCCTCCTTCGTCATCAGTGACCCCATTGCGCCGCCCTGGCCGCCGTCCATGTGAGTGAATTGCTCCGCCCTCAACGTCATAACGTTTGACGCGAGGGCGGGGGCCCCGAGACTGTGTTTTTCGTGGCTTCAGAGCTTCGAACTTACGAACCTTGGCTTCAGTGACGTCAGACAATAGAACGTTGATTTATGTCAGTTCAAATTTCTAACTGGAAGATTTCTTCAGTAAGGGGTTTTGTTACCAACATGTGCTGCTGTTAACACATGCTATGTTACCACTAACCCGAGTTATTAGTAACTAGGAGATAGTTATCAAAATAGGATACCTTTTAACGTGTTATTTTACCATTAAGTGGAATTGCTGTGGGTGTTGATATTTATAATGCTACTATAGTGCTCGCTTCATCTCAGAGTTGGGGCTGTCAGAGTGAAGTCACTGGATGGACGCACAGCTGAGGGATCTATGCCAGGGGCCTATGCGTGTCCAGCGTGCACCAAATCGGCACTACCACCGGGGCCAGTGGCGGCACCTGGAGACCTCTGGGCCAGCACTCCTCATCATTCTTTTTTTTTCTGCTACTCTCTACCCAAGCTCCTGGCAGAAAAGGGGGAAGTGGATGGAAGGAAGAGCCACACGTTTGGAGGACAAGAACTTTCTCAATAGACGAAGAGAATATATTTGGAAATGCCTACCTACTACTACTACTACTACTTAACATTTCTAGAGTGCTACTAGGGTTACGCAGCGCTGTACAATTTAACAAAGAAGGACAGTCCCTGCAAAAAATATTTTAAAAAAAAATTTTGAGGGTGGGAGGTGGTTAGTGACCACTGGGGGAATAAGGGGAGGTAATCCCTGATTCCCTTTGGGGTTCATCTGGTCAGTACGGGCACCTTTTTGTGCCTTGGTCGTAAGTAAAAAAGGACCAAGTAAAGTCGTCCAAGTGTTCGTCAGGGACGCCCTTTTTTTCCATTATGGGTCGAGGACGCCCATGTGTTAGGCACGCCCAAGACCCGCCTTCGCTGCGCTTCCGACACGCCCCCGGGAACTTTGGTCATCCCCGCGACGGAAAGCAGTTGGGGACGCCCAAAATCGGCTTTCAATTATGCCAATTTGGGCGACCCTGGAAGAAGGACGCCCATCTCCCGATTTCTGTCGAAAGATGGGCACCCTTCTCTTTCAAAAATAAGCCTGATAGTAGTAACCCCATGGTACTACTACTAAGGTTCATGTATAAGGCGTACAGAAACAGTAGTACCATGAAACTACCACCAGGGTCACTGGTGTCATTTTAAAGGAAGTTGCAATGAGGGCAGGATCAACTAGAGAGAACACCGTCCTGCACCACTAGAAACCTGGGATTTACAGTAAGGTAGGTCCAGGGAGGCCTGCAAGAGGGTGGGGGAGGCGTTGGGGAGAAGTTACTGCTTGACAGCGGTTTGGATTGGAGAGGGGACTCTCACATGTTGGGGGGGGGCAGTCACCTGGGTGACCCTTAGGGTTTCCAGGGTACTGGTTGGGCCAGCATGGGAGGGGGGCTTAATAGAAGTTGAGCCCAAGAGGTGTTCTCTGCCTGGGGGGCTCTGTGGCAGTGGCGTAGGAAGGGGGGGCGGTGGGGCGGTCCACCCCGGGTGCACGCCGCTGGGGGGTGTCGGCACCTCACTGGTTCCTTGCTCTCTCTGCCCCGGAACGGGTTACTTCCTGGGCAGAGAGAGCAAGGAACCAGCGAGGCGCCGATACCCCCCAGCGGCGTGCACTCGGCGGATTGGCTCTCCCGCCTGCCCCTCACCACCTTCCAGGTATGTTCTTGGGGGGGGGAGGGTGCGCTCCGGAGGGGGGAGGGTGCACCGCGCTGCACCCGGGGGGGTGCGCAGCGGTGACCCGCCCCAGGTGTCAGCTGCCCTCGCGATGCCACTGCTCTGTGGCTACCTCTTTCCGGGTGGTAGTGCCAATTTGGTGCACGCTGGACACGCATAGGCCCTTACTCAGCTCAGTAAAAGCCTCCCCCCCCCCCCCCACCACCAGTTCATCAGGATCAAAGCCTGCTGCACTAACCATTAGGCTACTCCTCCACTCAGTAAGAGTCACTGCCTAGGAAAAGGATTTAAGTGTCTCACCATTGACAACACGTTGAACTTCCTCAGCTCGGCATGCAGGGGCTACTATAGAAAGCAACTAGAATATTAGGAATCGTTAGGAAAAGAATGGAGAATAAAGAAAGAATATCATAATGGCTCTGATGTGGTCTGTGGTGCAACTGTACTTTGAGTACTGTGTGTAATTCTGGTCACTGCATCAGAAAATAAAACAGAGCAGAATTAGAAACAGAGCAGAGGAAGGCGAGGGAATATGATAAATGGGATGTAATAACTCTCCTATGATGAAAGGCTAAAGCTGTTAGGGCTCTTCAGCTTGGAGAAGGGACAGCCAAGCGGAAATATGATAAAGATATGAATAGAGTACAAGAGATAAAAGCAAATTGGTTGTTAACACTTTGAAAAGGTAGAAAGATTAGGGGACACTAAGTTACTAAGCAGCATATTTAAAACACATATGATAAAATATATATATTTTTTTTCATTCAACACATAAACGAACTCTGAAATTTGTTGCCATAGGATGTGGTAAAAACAGTTGATGTAGTGGGCTTTAAAAAAGGTTTGGACATGTTCCTGGAGGAAAAGCCTGTAAACCTTTCTTAAGGGGCACTTTTACTAAGCCATGGTAGGGCTACCGCATGGGTAGCTTGCGCCGAATTCATTCTGCTGCCGGGGTAGGTTGGGTACCCGGCAGTAGTTCTGAAGTTGGCGCACGCAGTTTCCCCGTGGTAGCAAGTCATTTTCTATTTTCTACCGCAAGGGGCATTCTCGGCTGTAATTGGCAGCACGGCCACATTACTGTGCGCTGCACGAGTAGCGCGTGAGCCTTGCCTGCTTATTTTCGAAAGAGGTGGCTGGCCATTCTTCCGACACAAATCGGGAGATGGCCGGCCATCTCCTAAACCCGGCCAAATCAGTATAATCAAAAGCCAATTTTGGCCGGCTTCAACTGCTTTCCGTCGCAGGGCCGGCCAAAGTTAAAGGGGGCGTTTCGGCAGGGTACGGAAGGCAGGACGGGGGCGTGGTTACGAGATGGCCAGCTTCGGCCGATAATGGAAAAAAGAAGGCCAGCTCTGACGAGCACTTGGCCGGCTTTACTTGGTCCATTTATTTTTAGGACCAAGCCTAAAAAAAGTGCCCCAACTGACCAGAAGACCACTGGAGGGAATCGGTGATCACCTCCCCTGACTCCCCCAGTGGTCACCAACCCCCTCCCACCCCCCAAAAAAACCAAAAAAACATTTTTTTGCCAGCCTCTATGCCAGCCTCAAATGTCATACCCAGCTCCATGACAGCAGTATGCAGGTCCCTGGAGCAGTTTTTAGTGGGTACTGCAGTGCACTTCAGGCAGGTGGACCCAGACCCATCCCCCCTACCTGTTACACTTGTGGTGGTAAATGGGAGCCCTCCAGACCTCCCAAAAACCCACTCTACCCACATGTAGGTGCCCCCTTCATCCCTAAGGGCTATGGCAGTGGTGAACAGTTGTGGGAAGTGGGTTGGGGGGGGGGGTTGAGGGGCTCAGCACACAAGGTAAGGGAGCTTTGTACCTGGGAACAATTTCTGAAGTCTACTGCAGTGCTCCCTAGGATGCCCGGTTGGTGTCCTGGCATGTGAGGGAGACCAGTGCACTGCAAATGCTGGCTCCTCCCACGACCAATTGCCTTGGATTTGGCCGGGTTTGAGATGGCCGCCATTAGTTTCCATTATCGGCAAAAACCAATGGCGGCGATCTCTAATGCTGGCCATCTCTAACGCCCATCCAAATATTGAGATTTGGCCGCCCCCGACCGTATTATCGAAACGAAAGATGGCCGGCCATCTTGTTTCGATAATGCGGTCGGGTATGCTGCTTTACGGGGCCGGCCATGTAGATGGCCGGCCCCATTCGATTATGCCCCTCTTTACCGCCTTCTAAATAGGTGGCAGTAAAAGCTCAGGCAGTAAATTGCCGCGTGCTAATTTTAATAGCAGCGTATGGCCATTTACTGTCCCATTTTTAAAAAAGCCCTTTTTCCCACCGTGGTAAAAAAAAATGGCCCAGCTCACGCCAATTTCATGTGCCAAAACTAGCACAGGCCACTTTTTACTGCATCTTAGTCAAACAGATCCTAAGTTAGCCTTAGGAGCAAGTCGCATGGAATCGAGCTAAGCCTTTGGGAGGTAGAAGATTTTTGGCATCTAACCAGGGTTCTAGACTTGATGAACTTTTGGTCTGACCCAGTATATCAATTCCTATCTTCTTCTATTCTTTTTTTTTTAATCTAAGGCATAATTTCTTCCTTGTAATTTCAGCACATGAAAGCAACAGGCGAAAGACTTTCTCTTTCTCTTTCTGCTTTGTAGGTTTTCCGCACTTACCCTCATTCTGCCTGATCATTAAAACTGGCTCTTAGCCTTTATTCGAGTTGAATACCTTCTACAGAGGAAGAGAGTTCCCCCCCCCCCCCCCCTTGATGGTTCACAAATAGAAATAGATTTATTCAGCCTTTAAAATGGAAGGCATACAATGCTCTGATTGTGTGGAGATGAAATTAGATTTTATTTTATGGTTGACGCCTTTGTTACACAAAATAAATTGTTTTGCCAAGCTTTCATTTTAAAGCGAGAAGGCTTGGAAGGGTAGAACAAGGAATAATACAACGCATTCTCTGCCGAATATGAAAGCAGGTCTTCAAAACTGCGGAACTCGTTTTCAAGGCCTTAATACCATGTTGCATGCGTTATATCCATGCATTCATTGTCTTGCGTTACTCCTCCCCGTCCCTTCCATCCATTTGTCTTTCGCTCTCCCTCTATAGCCCTGTTCTTTTCCAGGAAATCATATTTATTTCAATTTATTATTTCTAATGCCACATAAGGAGAAGCAATTTCAGAAAGGAAATGGAAAATCTACAGAAGCTTTTGCACATAATAAAAGAAGGATGTAAATCTCAGCTTTCTTGCAACAGGAATATTTAAGAGATGGGGGGAAAAGGGTACTTTGAGTGCGTTGATGGTTTCTTACTTATTTTTATTTGGAAACTCATAGACCGTCAATCAGTATACAGAACAATTGCTTGGTGAATTTATTCTTACAGATTAGATTTTCCGGATGACTGTGATTGAATATCATGGCAATCTTTGCTTATGCTCTCTATTGTGTATTAAAATGCTTTATTATCTATTGTGTTGACATTGTAAAGTAGTATACTACGCCATATTTTTTGTATTGTTATTAGAATATTTTTACTGCTGTAATTGTCTATTGCTTATGTTTGATTTATTCTTGCTGTACACCGCCTTGAGTAAATTCCTTCAAAAAGGCGGTAAATAAATTCTAATTAATAAATAAATCAAAAACCTAACGATTCTTCTCAATTTTATTTGTTTAAAATGTATATTCTGCTTTATCTACAACCTTAATCCAATACAATGAAACTGAGTTATTCATTTATTTATTTAAATAAATAAATAAAGTGACCTTAACATGTGGGTAGTGAACTTGCATCCTAAAACGACTGCAGGACGCCTCAGCATGCCCCAAGGTAAGACACGTTTTTGCTGTGATAAGCACGCTGAGCCACAGTTGCAAATGTTTTTTAGTCTGACTTCAAACAGAAATTTAGAGGGTAATGTTCAGCCCATGGCACTAAGGGACCATTTTACCAAGCTGCGACAAAAGGGGGCCTGCGCTGGCATTAGCGCGTGTTTTCCACACGCACCGAGGCTCCCTTTTACCGCAGCGGGTAAAAGGGAAGTCTCTTTTTCCTGCAGGAAATGGCCATGCGGTAAGTAAGCACTTGCCACGTGGTCATTTCGGGGGGGGAGCCCTTACCACCACCAATTCAGGTGGCAGCAGGGGCTCCGGCGGTAACTGAGCAGCTGACGGCACTGCCCGATTACCACCGGGTACACTCCGGTGCTGCAAAAATAAATATATATCTGTAGCGCCGGAGTGTACCCGGTGGTAATCGGGGTTTTTGTAGCGCCAGATATGATGGCGTGCTAGGGGTGGGAAGTACCACCAGGATGCTGCGGTAGCCCAGCGATACTTCCTGTTTAGTGAGCGGGAAGCCCACGTTGGGCTTACCGCCGCTTAGTAAAAGGGGCCCTAAGCAGCTTGTAACTCCAGGTGCAAAATGTGAAAGAAGCGAGAAGTTGAACTAAAAAAGGAAGATTGACCTTGAAAGAGTAAAATTTTGCTGAGGGTAATATTATAATAGATCAAGTAGGCCTTTATCCAGCTCATTTTCGAAGGAGAAGAGCGCCCATCTTCCGACACAAATCGGGAGATGTGCGCCCTTCTCTCAGGGCCGGCCAAATCGTCATAATCGAAAGCCGATTTTGGCCGTCCTCAACTGCTTTCCGTCACAGGGATGGCCAAAGTTCAAGGGGGCGTGTCGGCAGTGCAGCGAAGGCGGGACGGGGGCGTGGTTAAGAGATGGCCGTCCTCGGCCGATAATGGAAAAAAGAAGGGCAGCTCTGACGAGCATTTCGCCGACTTTACTTGGTCCCTTTTTGATCACGACCAAGCCTCGAAAAGGTGTCCGAACTGAACAGATGACCACTGGAGGGAATCGGGGATGACCTCCCCTTATTCCCCCAGTGGTCATCAACCCCCTCCCACTCAAAAAAACTAATTAAAAGTCATTTTTTTCCAGTCAGTATGCCAGCCTCAAATGTCAAACCCAGCTCCATCACAACAGTATGCAGGTCCCTGGAGCAGTTTTTAGTGGGTACTGCAGTGCACTTCAGGCAGGTGGACCCAGGCCCATGCCCCCCTACCTGTTACACTTGTGGTGGTAAATGGGAGCCCTCCGAAACTCACCCGAAACCCACTGTACCCACATGTAGGTGCCTCCCTTCACCCATAAGGGCTATGGTAGTATTGTACAGTTGTGGGTAGTGGGTATTGGGGGATTTTGGGGGACTCAGCACCCATGGTAAGGGAGCTATGAACCTGGGATCAATTTGTGAAGTCCACTGCAGTGCCCTCTAGGGAGCCTGGTTGGTGTCCTGGCATGTGAGGGGGACCAGTGCACTATGAATGCTGGCTCCTCCCATGACCAAATGGCTTGGATTTGGACGTTTTTGAGATGGCCATCCTCAGTTTCCATTATAGGCGAAAACCGAGGTCGGCCATCTCTAAGGTCGGCCATCTCAACATTTCGGTCGACCTAAATGTTGAGATTTGGCCATCCCCAACCATATTATCGAAACGAAAGACGGACGCCCATCTTGTTTCGATAATAAGGGATGCCCCGCCCCTTCATCGGGGCGGCCTTAAAGATGGGCACCCAGTTCGATTATGCCCCTCCATATCTATCTGTCTATATGAAATACTAGATTGAAGCCAATGGACATTTAAGCATGTTAAGCAGCAGGCTTAAATATTCACATGCAAAGTACATACCTACAACATGAATTTTATAAACAAAACATAGAAATTGCAGTTCCACTCATATTTCACCCAAACTTTACCGCTGAACACGCCTACACATGGGTCACAGAAAAATATGTGCATTGATGGCATGTAGATCCTTTTTACATGTGTAATCCCTGAGGTAATTATATATGAGCTCATTAAAGCATATGAAATAGTTTTCATTTATGAAAAATTCTTTATAAACTTACCTCCAATTTGAATAGGATGAGGAACCTGCCCGTAGTCAAAATGGCATCCTTAATTGGTTCGGGAGTGCATTCTAAGCAGGGCCAGCTCAACCTGTGGACCAGGTGAGCACTGACTCAGCGTGCCCAGTGATAACATGGTTCCGCACAGGTGATTGATACATAAGCTGAGTGCCCTCGGTATGGGCACTAGAATGACTGACTGGGTTAAAAACTGGTTAAACGGAAGGAGATAGAGGGTAGTGGTAAATGGAATTTTCTCCAAGGAAAAGGTATACTGCAGGGATCAGTGGTGTTCCGCAGGGATCGGTCCTTGGGCCAGGTCTTTTTAACATCTTTGTGAGTGATATTGTGCAAGGACTGTCTGGCAAGGTTTGTCTCTTTCAACATAATACTAAACTTTGTAATAGGGTAGACACCCCGGAGAGTGTGGAAAGAATGCGGAGGGATTTAGTGAAGCTTGAAGAATGGTCCAATAATTGACAAATAAGATTTAATTCTTCAAAATGCAGGGTGGTCATGCACTTGGGTTACAAAATTCCAAGGGAATGGTACAGTATAGGGGGTGAAGTACTTCTGTGTACGAAAGAAGAGCAGGACTTGGGGAGTGATTGTGTCTGATGACCTTAAGGTGGCCAAACAGGTAGAAAAGACGATGGCCAAAGCCAGAAGGATACTCAGGTGCATAGGGAGAGGGATGACCAGCAGGAAAAAAGAGAAGATAGTGCCCTTGTATAAGTCTATGGTTGTAGTCTGAAGAAGAGCAGAACACACGTCCTAGTAACATAGTAACGTGGAGGGGCATAATCGAACGGGGCCGGCCATCTATATGGGCGGCCATCTCTAAGGCCGGCCCCGGAAAGTGGTATACCCGACCGTATTAACGAAACAAGATGGCCGTCCATCTTTCGTTTCGATAATAGTGTCAGGGACATCCAAATCTCAACATTTGGGCCGGCCTTAGAGATGGCCGGCATTAGAGATCGCCGCCCTTGGTTTTTGCCGATAATGGAAACTAATGGCGCCCATCTCAAACCCGGCCAAATCCAATGCATTTGGTCATGGGAGGAGCCAGCATTTATAGTGCAGTGGTCCCCCTGACATGCCAGGATACCAACCGGGCAACCTAGGGGGCACTGCAGTGGACCACAAATTGCTCCCAGGTGCATAGCTCCCTTACCTTGGGTGCTGAGCCCCCCCCCCAAAACCCCAACACCCACTACCCACAACTGTACAACACTACCATAGCCCTTATGGGTGTAGGGGGGCACCTACATGTGGGTACAGTGAGTTTCGGGTGGGTTTTGGAGGGCTCCCATTTACCACCACAAGTGTAACCGGTAGGGGGGGATAGGCCTGGGTCTGCCTGCCTGAAGTCCACTGCAGCACCCACTAAAACTGCTCCAGGTACCTGCATACTGCTGTCAAGGAGCTGGGTATGACATTTGAGGCTGGCACAAAAATGTTTAAAAAAAATTTTTTTTTCGGGTGGGAGGGGGTTGGTGACCACTGGAGGAGTAAGGGGAGGTGATCACCGATTCCCTCCGGTGGTCATCTGGTCAGTTGGGGCACTTTTTTGAGGCTTGGTCCTAAAAATAAATGGACCACGTGAAGCTGGCCAAGTGCTCGTCAGAGTCGGCCTTCTTTTTTCCATTATCGCCCGAAGCCGGCCATCTCTAACCACGCCCCCGCCCCGCCTTCCATACCCTGCCGAAACACCCTCTTTAATTTTGGCCAGCCCTATGATGGAAAGCAGTTGAAGCCGGCCAAAATCGGTTTTCGATTATACCGATTTGGCCGGGTTTAGGAGATGGCCGGCCATCTCCCGATTTGTGTCGGAAGATGGCCGGCCATCTCCTTTGAAAATAAGCAGGATAGTAAATGACATCAGATAAAGACCTGAACGGTCCATCCAGTCTGCCCAACAAGATAAACTCATTTTACATGGTATGTAATACTTTATATGTATACCCGAATTTGATTTGTCCCTGCCTTTCTCAGGCCACAGACTGTAAAAGTCTGCGCAGCACTGTTCCTATACTAAAAGTTTTGAAACTAATGTCGAAGCCCCTTAAAATTTACACTCCAGCCCATCCATATCTATTCAGTCACGATCAGGGCACAAACCGTAGAAGTCCGCCCTGCACCGGTTTTACTCTCCAAATACCGGCATCGCCACCCAATCTCCGCTAAGATTCCGTGGATCCATTCCTTCTAAACAGGATTCCTTTGTGTTTATCCCACGCATGTTTGAATTCCATTACCGTTTCATCTCCGCCACATCCTGCGGGACGGCATTCCACGTATCTACCACCTTCTCTGTGAACAAATAGTATGATATATAGGCTTTATTTGTGCCACTGTGTAAAAAAAAGTCCTAACATGGCCACGTTTTGCCTCACTAGAGGCTGCGTCGGGGGCTAAGACAGCTGTGTGGCGAAACACAAAAACATACAATAAATTATAAAACATAAAACACCAATCCTGAATACTAAAAACTATTAAAACTTCTTCATAAAACATGAGTTAGGAGCCAACCACCATTATTAGAGGCAGAGTCAAACAGCAAACCTATAGAAGATAAGACTAACATACAAGTATAATGTTTAAAGACATACTATTAAAGCAGGTTTACTTAATAAGTACATAAGTATTGCCATACTGGGAAAGACCAACGGTCCATCGAGCCCAGCATCCTGTTTCCAACAGTGGCCAATCCAGGTCACAGATACCCGGCAAGATCCCAAAAATGTGCAAAACATTTTATGCTGCTTATCCCAGAAATAGTGGATTTTCCCCAAGTCCATTTAATAGCGGTCTATGGACTTTTTCTTTAGGAAGCCGTCCAAACCTTTTTTAAACTCCGCTAAGCTAACCGCCTTCACCACATTCTCTGACAACGAATTCCAGAGTCTAATTACACGTTGAGCGAAGAAAGATTTTCTCCGATTTGTTTTAAATTTACTACATTGTAGCTTCATCGCATGCCCCCTAGTCCTTGTATTTTTGGAAAGCCTGAACAGACGCTTCACATCTACCCGTTCAACTCCACTCATTATTTTATAGACCTCTATCCTATCTCCCCTCAGCCACCTTTTCTCCAAGCTGAAGAGCCCTAGCCGCTTTAGCCTTTCCTCATAGGGAAGTCGTCTCATCCCCTTTATCATTTTCGTCGCCCTTCTCTGCACCTTTTCTAATTCCACTATATCTTTTTTGAGATGCGGCGACCAGAATTGAACACAATATTCGCGGTGCGGTCGCACCATGAAGCGATACAAAGGCATTATAACATCCTCATTTTTGTTTTCCATTCCTTTCCTAATAATACCTAACATACCTAGTATAAAACTCATAAGGGACATTGTTAATATCCTAACAAAATAATAGGCAAAAAAGCATAACTGAAAATAA
This sequence comes from Microcaecilia unicolor, assembly GCF_901765095.1. Lineage (NCBI taxonomy): Eukaryota > Metazoa > Chordata > Amphibia > Gymnophiona > Siphonopidae > Microcaecilia > Microcaecilia unicolor. The sequence goes on from NC_044039.1 coordinate 16,663,518, forward strand.
CACAGAAATATTGCATTAAACCAAACTAGTACACACCAACTGTAAACAGATCGTCGAGCCGAAGTTTGATAGAACTCATAAGAACCAATCAAAAATCAACCTGCCAGAGCCTTGTTCCCGAGTCCCTGCCTGTTCTAGTTTCAGAGTTCTGGCCATACCCCATACCCTTGCTTTTGCCTCTCTTCGTGGGCTTTGGAGGTGATCTGTCTGTTGCAGTTGGGCCTGTGACTATGGTCCAAGGGCTCATCAAACCAACAGGGGTGGATTTAAGGCTTGGAAAAGAAGTTAGGAGTTTAGCACTGATTTTCAGCACTAGCCTCATAAATTAGACTCATAAATCTAGGCAAATGAATGGTAGGCCTAAATTTATGAGCATAACTTTTAAGCTCCCAAATTAAGATGGATTTTCAGCTGAAAATAGGGTACAAATTTAGGCGCTAACTTAGGAGTATACATTTAGAAACTTGGCATTTTCTGAATATTGGGCCCATAGTGAACGGTACAGTCTTACGCTCAGGAGTCAACTTTCAAAATGAGTGGGGGGTGCTAAACTCAACAGGAATGAATGCTCCCTGGTCACAGTGCAGACGTTTGCTCAATATTAGGGGTGCTCAGGTACCCACAGCACCCACAGAGCTGGCACCTATGCTCATACATTTCACCACAGGACGCGGTTTAAAAACTACTCCTAGTTATATCAGCTTCCAGAGGTAGAATTTGCATACTCTCCTTCTCTGGCAGGTAACAATGATATTCCCGTCTTATAACCTGTGAACAGCAAATGTTTATAATAAAAACTTCCAAGCAATGCAGGATTGACAGAAACATTTATTTGTGCTTCCTACAAAGGCTAGTTCTTCCTTTTCACTCTGCCAACGCTGTACATGTTTTCAGATCTGACAGTTCATTACACTACTTATAGCTGACAGTCTGGGACCCATAATCTCTGAGGCTTAACTACATGTTATGAGAAACGAATGGCCTTTTATTAGGTACAATCTTTTGTTCCAGGCTGTTTTCTTCTTCAGTGACTCAGACAGACTTTTCTATGCTAATACTATCTCCCCGTGCCCAAAGACTACAGCTATCGTTTTAGGATGACTTGAGTGCCCTCTAGCGTACAATTGTTAAATGTGGCAGACTTCACTTTTCTGGGTTATTTTGGTTGTTTGTTTGTTTAATTACAGTACTAAATGTGCAAAAGACAGATGCATATTTTTTTTGCAAGTGTCTGCCCTGAACAGAAAACACAGTCAGATGCGGTGGAACAAATCAATCTCTGCCCTTCCTCCAAGTTTCCTATTTGTTAATGCTGTTCCCCCAAATTCTATAAATGGTGCTCAAAATTTCATGCACGAATTTGGCTGCACGGCCACCGTACACATGCAATGTAATTGAATAATGAGTCAGTTAGCACCTATAATTGGGTGCTAACAATTAACTATTGACGCTAATTGCCCACCTCTTTAGCGCTGCTTTTGACTCCTAACCACTACTCTCTTGCCCTGTACCCTTCTATCCCCTCCTCTTTATTTCCCTTACCTCTTAGTTGCTCTGTCTGTTTACCTGTCCTATTTAGATTGTGAGCTCTTTGAGCAGGGACTGTCTTTTCATGTTTGGTGTACAGCGCTGCGTATGCCTTGTAGCGCTATAGAAGTGATAAGTAGTAGTAGTAATGTAGAAGCCTGCCCTTGCAGATCAGCAACGCGGCCGCACAGGTTTCTGTTTCTGTGAGTCTGACGTCGTCAGACTCACAGAAACAGAAGCCTGTGCGGCTGCATTGCTGATCTGCAAGGGCAGGCTTCTAGATGGAATGTTGCTAGTGGAGGAGTAGGCTAGTGGTTAGTGCAGTGGAACGTGGGATGTTGTTACTTTTTGAGATTCTGGAATGTTGCTATTACTTGAGATTCTACATGGAATGTTGCTACTATTGGAGATTCTGTTGCTACTATTTGAGATTCTACATGGAATGTTGGTATTCCACTAGCAACATTCCATTTTTAGATTGTGAGCTCTTTGAGCAGGGACTGTCTTTTCATGTATGGTGTACAGCGCTGCGTATGCCTTGTAGCACTATAGAAGTGATAAGTAGTAGAAATAGTAGTAATTGCCACAACTTGAATTTACACATGCATCTTCCTAGTCTGTATTCTATAAAGTTGAGCAGGTACATTTTTAGGAGAATTACCATGGGAGGGCATGGATATGTCAGAGGTGTTCATTTCAGATGTACACAGTGTTGTAGAATATGGGAGATCTGCACCTAATTTACAGTAGGTGTAAATTTTCACGCTCAAAATTGGGCACAGATTCTGGTACTAAACACTAATCTATAAACGGCTCCCAACTTGCAGTGCTGCTTATAGAATTTTTATTTATTTATTTATTTTATTTATTTATTTGTATCATTTGTATCCCACATTTTCCCACCAATTTGCAGGCTCAATGTGGCTTACATTTGCCGTAGTGGCGGTTGCCAAATCCGGGTAACAAAATTACAAATGGTGTTGCGTTAAGGTGCATACATACTTGGTAACCTAGATGGAACATCACATACGTGGAACAGTTCATGGTATATATATATATACCGTGTGCATACATGCATGGTAAGGAAGAATACATTATGGTATTGCATGAAGGTTCCTGGGTGATAATTGGATTATAACATACATTAGGTCATCGACTCTGGAGAGACCATATTTGACATAAGGATTGTAGAATTTTTCATAGAGGTAGGTTTTCAGTTCTTTTCTGAACTGAAGATAATTGGTGATGCTTCTTGTGATCTTCGGAACTGAGTCCCACCATTTGGAAGCCAGGTAACTAAATCCAGCCATGTAGATAGATTTGTAAGTTATGTTTCTGCAGTTGGGTAGGTGAAGAAGGAGGTAGCCTCTGGTTTCAGGGCTTGCGTTTCTTGGTGATAGTTCGATCATATCTAACATACATTCTGGAGACATGCCAAATAATATTTTTGTAAATGATGGTGCTAGCAAATTTATACCTGACCAAAGTCATAGAAGCCAACTTTTCAAAATTATTGGGGGTGCTAAGCCCGATGAAAATGACCCCTCCCTGGACACATACAAGGAATTTTCTCAATATTGGGGGTGCTCAAGCACCCACAGAGTTGACTCCAATGACCAAAGTCCTATTTAAAGATTCAAGTGCTGGTTTTTCCCCTCGTGCTGCAGCATGGGAAGTCCAGAACGATTTGAAGAGGGCAGATACAAACATACAAGGCAGCAGCGTGGGGGCTGAGTTTTTAAATAAATAAAGCCTTTCGGAGACCACTTGTTAAACCATAAGCAATGCGAAAACACTACAGTTTCTAAGTAAATAAACTTTGCAGTAAGGTCCTACAGAATGCTTACATTGCTTCAATAGCTCCTTGATATACAAAGTTCTCAGCACATCATTTATCTATGATAATAAACTGTCTGAGGCAGGTCTTTTTTTTTTTTTTATTGCCAGAGAGTTTAAACACTCATCACTCTCACATGTGCCAGCATTTATTCTAGCAGCGGCAATTGAGATGTAAATGTCGGCTGCAGTTTCCACTGGGAATGCACGTATAGAAAACCATATGGTAGAAGTGGCTTTGAACTGAGGTGGACCAGGATTCTGTGATTCTCCAGGTTATCAACAGAAATCAAACAAAATAAAACATGGAAAAGAAAATAAGATGATACCTTTTTTATTGGACATAACTTAATACATTTCTTGATTAGCTTTCGAAGGTCGCCCTTCTTCCTCAGATCGGAAATAAGCAAATGTGCTAGCTGACAGTGTATATAAGTGAAAACATTCAAGCATTACTATGACAGTCTGACAGGGTGGGAGGATGGGGGTGGGTCGGAGGTATGCATGGGGACATCAAAGCATATCATTGATATTCTAACAGGATGGGTGTGGATAGGTGAGGGGTGGGGTGATCAACAGAGACATACAGCTTTATGGTTTATAATGGGCTAGGAACCCCAGATCCTTGTTAAGTCCTTTCTGTTGGATGTTAAAATATTCAATCACTCTGACTTCAAAGGTCTTACGTTCTTGTATGGTTTTAAAGTTACCTTTCAGGATTCTCACTGTGAAGTCACTGGTACAGTGTCCTGGTCCTGTAAAATGCTGACCAACAGGCGTGGGAGCCCTACTGGCACCAGTATTGTTCATGTGATGTCTATGTAAATTGAATCTTGTCTTAAGCATCTGGCCTGTTTCTCCAATATAGCATCCTTCGTTACATTTTTTACACTGAATGATATATACCACATTGGAAGATGAGCAAGTGAAAGATCCCCTTATGTTGAATATCTTTCCTTTGTGGATGACTGTGGGGTCCTGTGAAATATTTTGGCAAAGTTTGCAACTGGGTAAATTACAGGGAAGTGTGCCCTTCTGTTCCTTTTCAGTCTGTGATGGAAGTTTACTTCTGATTAGCTTGTGTTTTAAGTTGTGATTCTCCAAACACCGGTGGATGCAGTCATAAGATCAATGAAGTCTTCGAGTCCGTCATCCGGATGATGAGGATACTAAATGAATCATGTGTCTGTCTTATCGCTTTTAAGAAGCCTGCGTTTTATAAGCTGAAAGTTTTTCTCCTCAGCCTCCTGAGTTCATCCAAGGATCGTGATTTTGGAGATCACTCTTTTAAGAATTTGGAGCAGGTCTGTTACAAACTGCTTATAATTGTCCGAAATTCAATTCAAGGTAAAGTGTTAGCTGGACTTTGCTCACATAACTTTGGAATCTACAGAGTAGGTAATAAGCCATGGGTGGGCCCAGGCCGGCAGGGGCTCTCCCACTTTAGGCTCAGGCCTACCCAGGAGCGACGCACCCTTGCTGTAGCTGGTACAGATCCTCAAGTCCTACCAACTGAAGATATCCTCTGAAGGCATCCAGAACTCATTTCTGCCAAGTTTGGCAATTAGCGGTAGCATTCCTGAGCCACTGATGCCAGCACTCCACGTATGCTCAGTTTTCATTCATGCTCAGTTCACACACAAGAAAGAGCATGTGCAAGCTGCTGGTGTTCAGGAGCACTGCCGCCAAACGGTCAGGCTTGGTAGTTCTGGGGGCCTTCACAGGACGTCTTCAGCTAGCCTGGCTTGAAGACCTCCACCAACTAAGGTAGTTATACTTATTTAGATTTTGCTCACACCTTTTTCAGTAGTAGCTCAAGGTGAGTTACATTCAGGTACTCTGGATATTTCTCTGTCCCAGGAGGGCTCACAATCTAAGTTTGTATCTGAGGCAATGGAGGGTTAAGTGACTTGCCCAAGATCACAAGGAGCAGCAGTGGGATTTGAACTAGCTACCTCTGGATTGCAAGACCAGTGCTCTAACTACTAGGCCACTCCTCCACTATAGGAACATTCCCTGTAGAATCTCAAATAGTAGCAATATTCCATGTAGAATCTCAGATAATTTTCAACATTCCATATAGAATCTCAAATAGTAGCAACATTCCATGTAAAATCTCAGATGGTAGCAATAGAATCTCAAATAATTTATTTCGATTTTGCTCACACCTTTTTCAGTAGTAGCTCAAGGTGAATTACATTCAGGTACACTGGCTATTTCTCTGTCCCAGGAGGGCTCACAATCTAAGTTTGTATCTGAGGCAATGGAGGGTTAAGTGACTTGCCCAAGATCACAAGGAGCAGCAGCAGGATTTGAACCGGCCAACTCTGGATTGCAAGAACAATGTTCTAACCACTAGGCCACTTATATTGCAAGTTAAGTTGGAAAGTTAAAGAAAGGAGGGGTCACAAAGCGGGGGTGGTAGGGGGTGGAGAAAATATTTTGTGCCCACCTATTTTGCCTATTGGCCCACCCAAAATTTGTCATCTGGTAATAGCGTGGAGGAGTAGCCTAATGGTTAGTGCAGCAGGCTTTAATCCTGGCAACCTGCGTTCAATTCCCACTACAGTGCCTTGTAACCTTAGGCAAGTCACTTAGCGGTTCTTTTACAAAGCAGCAGTAAGCCCAATGCAGGCTTACGGCTCGCTAATCCACAGCTACCGCTAGGCTACTGCAGCAGCCTGGCGATAGTTCTCACCCCCAGCATACACCATTTCTGGCACTAAAAAAAAAAAAAATTATTTTTGTGGCACCAATGTTTACCTGGCAGTAATCGGGCAGCGCCGCATGCTGCCTGGTTACCGCCAGGTTAGCGTGGGAGCCCTTACTGCCACCTCAATGGGTAGCAATAGGTACGCCTCCTCCCCCCCATTGCTACACGGTAAGAGAGAGACTTATCTTATAATCGGATAATCCAAACGGGAGCCCGTTTCACTACCAATTCATCAGGGGAAGTCCTCAATCCGTCTCATTCTAAACAGCAGGGCTATCCACTCATTTCACGCCCTGCTGTTGAGAACGAGATGGATTGAGGACTTCCCCTGAAGAATCGGTAGTGAAACGGGCTTCTGTTGCGATTGCCTTATAAAAAAACAAATCCGCGACCTAACTAACTTTCGGAGATCACTGAAGACCAGCCTGTTCAAAAAGGCATACCACAACGATACAGCCTAACTACCAGACACCGAAACTGAAGCCTGAACTAGATAAAACCCAACTCTCTATTCTTGACTACCAAAGTCTATTCTACCACGAATGAACTTTAATGCAATACCACTTTATCTCTTATTCCGAATATGAACTCTTTATACTTGACTGCTTAATCTACTATCCAGCTTATAATTGAAAAAGAAAAATGCCTATATTGCGACCCAAATCGGGAGATAGACGTTTATCTCACAAAAACGAATAAAGCGGTATAATCGAAAGCCAAATTTGGACGTTTTCAACTGCACTCCGTCGCGGATGCGGACAAAGTTGATGGGGGCGTGTCGAAGGCGTGGTGAAGGCGGAACTGGGGCGTGGTTATCGGGCGATCAGAGATGGGCGCCTTTCGTCGATAATGGAAGAAAAATATGCGTTTTTAGCGAGAATTTAGGGCACTTTTCCTGGACCCTGTTTTTCTACGAATAAGGCCCCAAAAAGTGCCCTAAATGACCAGATGACCACTGGAGGGAATCGGGGATGACCTCCCCTGACTCCCCCAGTGGTCACAAACCCCCTCCCACCACAAAATATGCCGTTTCACAACTTTTTATTTTCACCCTCAAATGTCATATCCACCTCCCTGGCAGCAGTATGCAGGTCACTGGAGCAGTTATTAGGGGGTGTAGTGGTCTTGAGGTAGGTGGACCCAGGCCCATCCCTCCCTACCTGTTACAATTGTGCTGCTTAATGCTTATTAGTCGTCCAACCCCCCAAACCCACTGTACCCACATGTAGGTGCCCCCCTTCACCCCTTAGGGCTATAGTAATGGTGTAGACTTGTGGGCAGTGGGTTTTGAGGGGGATTTGGGGGGCTCAACACACAAGGGAAGGGTGCTATGCACCTGGGAGCTCTTTCATCTTTTTTTGTTTTTGTAAAAGTGTCCCCTAGGGTGCCCGGTTGGTGTCCTGGCATGTGAGGGGGATCAGTGCACTACGACTCCTGGCCCCTCCCACGAACAAATGCCTTGGATTTATTTGTTTTTGAGCCAGACGCTTTCATTTTCCATTATCACTGAAAAACAAAAACGCTCAGCTCACAAATTGTCGAATAAAACATGGACGTCTATTTTTTTCGAAAATACGGTTCGGTCCGCCTCTTCACGGACCCGTTCTCGGAGATAAACGCCCATGGAGATAGACGTTTTTGTTCAATTATGCCCCTCCATGTCACTCATGATGTCTAATGTAATACCACTTGTATCTCTCACTCCGGAAATGGCGATCGCCATGACGGAACAATGTAAGCCACACTGAGCCTGCAAATAGGTGGGAAAATGTGGGATACAAATGCAACAAAAAATAATAATAATAATTGTCCAATTATAAGATAAGTCTCTCTCTCACGCTCAGTGATTGAAATATAAGGGTTTTCAATTGGATCTGTTCAGGAAATGAGAATTTTATATATAAATAATTTTGAAGAAAAATAAAATTAACTCAGAGGTTTTTAGAGCCGATGATTGAATGTGGCTGAGCAGAGAACGCTATAATATGCAATTCCCATGAATGCCATTGAGGTCTCAGCAATAGCTGAGGCTCTTTTCCTTCTTTTAACTGATACAAAAATTTAAGAGTGATCTGTATGATAAATATTCCCTGAACAGACAAGTTTCTTTGGATTGATCACTATTTATAGACTTTTAGTGGAAACGTTTTTCAGTGATTCTATTCTTCATTTTATATTATACATTAGTTTATGACCATTAATTTCAAAAAAATGCAAAATCAACCATTTTACTGCTGCTGTAAAAAATGGACTTAAGAGTGTGAGAAAAAACCCATGCTAAGGCCACCTTTTTACCACAGCTTAGTAACAAAGTAACATAGTAAATGACGGCAGAGAAAGACCTGCATGGTCCATCCAGTCTGCCCAACAAGATAAACTCATATGTGCTACTTTTTGTGTATACCCTACTTTGATTTGTACCTGTCCTCTTCAGGGCACAGACCATATAAGTCTGCCCAGCACTATCCCCGCCTCCCAACCACCAGCCCCGCCTCCCACCACTGGCTCTGGCACAGACCGTATAAGTCTGCCCAGCACTATCCTCGCCTCCCACCACCGGCTGGCTCTGCCACCCAATCTCGGCTAAGCGCCTTAGGATCCATTCCTTCTGAACAGGATTCCTTTATGTTTATCCCACGCGTGTTTGAATTCTGTTACCATTTTCATTTCCACCACCTCCCGCGGGAGGGCATTCCAAGCATCCACTACTCTCTCCGTGAAAAGGAGTAAAAGGACCCCTTTGGTTTTTTTTCCGCTATCCTGATTTTTTTTTTTAATTCCTCAACTTATTTCTACTTTAATAAAAAAAAAACAAAGAAAGACTGAAGCCTCTTGAGGACCTCGTGAGTTCCTGGAATTTCTTTCGAAATTCTATTGTGACAGTAAAATAGCCTGATCTCAATTAAGTCCAATTCCCTTGGACTCCAATTTTTTTTAAAAGAATTACCCAAGTCTAGCATGCTAACATCTGCACAGAGTGAGGATGTAACTTCTGATGCAGAACTTTACTCATCGTGGCTTTAATAATTTCAAAGATTTTCTTTCCATAATTGCCTGATTAGGGAGACATTTGTTGATGAAGATTTATGAGTGATCTAATTTTCCAGGTCTCTAGTCCTAAATCAAAACAGTGGTATAATTACGATTTTATGTTAACGCTGGCATTAATATGCATGTTAATTTGCATGCTTCGACTCATTTTGCTTCCATTGGTATAGTCCGTGGGTAGTTTTTTTTTCCCCAGGGACGTTGCACCAGTTTTCAAGGTGGAAATGCATGCGTACTTTAAAAGAAAAAAAAAAACTTACTGTGAGTTTATATTACCTGTGAATATAAGGGGTCCTTTTACTAAGGTGCGCCGAAAAGCGGCCTGCGCTGGTGTAGACGTATATGTATTGGACAAGCGCAGATTCATTTTTCAGCGCACCTGCAAAAACGGCTCTTTTTTGGGGGGGGGGGGCTGAAAATGGAGGTGCGGCAAAATGAAAATTGGCACACATCCATTTTGGGTCTGAGACCTTAACGCCACCCATTGACTTAGCGGTAAGGTCTCATGCATTGACCGTGCGGTAATTGTCAGCGTGCGTACAATGCGGATTACCAACCGGTTAGCGCCGCAGGCCAGAAATCTTCCGGCACGCATAGTGGGCATGTATAAAAATGAAATTACCACCCAGCCCGTGCAGTAGCAGGGTGGTATTTCCAAATTTATGCACATTGGGCGTGCGAAGGCACCTACGTGGCTTAGTAAAAGGGTCCCTTAGTGCCTGCTTTTTCTGCAGGTACTTCGTTCATCCTATATAATAATTTGCACTCCATCTGGCTACCTGGGTTCGTAACATCTTTAAGAGGCTGACATCAGCTGGCCTCCAGGGTTAAAGGAAAGGGGAGGGGAAGTAGGTTTCGGTTTCTGAAGTTGAAGAAGCAAAGAGGAGGAGAGGGGAAGATAACAGGGTTAACAGAGCTGTTCCGATAATAGAGATATGAGAGCAAAGCTTTGATGGTGTCAGCATGGTCCATTCCTGCTGTCAGCTACTGTATGAGGCGCACGCGCACACACACACACTCACTCTCTCTTTCTCTCTCTCTCTCTCTCTCTCGCACACACTCTCTCTCCTAACGGTTCCCTTAAAAACATAATCGCCATTACATGATAACCTTGCTAGCGCCTGTTTCATTTGTTTGAGAAACGGGCCTTTTTTACTAGTTAAAAATAATGCACATAGATCTGAAAATTTTCCACCTTGTCTCAATGCAGCTAAAAGTGTGTGTGTTGTTGTGGAAAAACATGCAGACTATCAGCTGCATTAAGGGGCCCTTTTACTAAGCAGTGGTAGGGCTAAAGTGCATGTAGCATGCACCAAACCGGCACTACCGCCAGGGTAGCGCGGGTGCCAGGCAGTAATTGTGAACTTGACGCACGCTGTTTCCCATGATAGAAAGTAAGTTTCTATTTTCTACCATAACGGGGGTTCCCTGTGGTAATTGGCAGCTCGGCCACATTGCCGCGCACTGCCTGATCACCACGCAAGTAGCGCCTGAGCCCTTTACTGCCAAGTAAGTAGGTGGTAGACAGGGCTCAGGCAGTAAGTAGCCACCTCCGTATGAAAGCGCCAGATCGCCTACCTTCGGGCCCTCCCTGTGTCCCGCCCTCGCGGAAACCGGAGGTTACTTCAGACGAGGGCGGGACACAGTGAGGGAAGGCCCGAAGGTAGGCGATCTGCCGCTTTCATACGGAGGTGAGGCGCTGCCGATTTGAATGCAGGGGGCCCGGTGGCAGACAGAGGGGGCTGTCAATGGGGCTGGGTAAGCGGGTGGAGACTTTGGACTGCAGCGCTGGCAGCCTGAGAGCAGGGGAGGCGGGAGTGGCGGCCTTGCCCCGGGCCCGGCTTAGTCTCTCGGCGGCCCTGATCAGCATTGAGAACAGCTCTTAACAAGCAATAATGAGCACTAATTGACAATAGTTATAATTTATGCACACAACTCAACGGATGGCGGTAAGTGCTTCCCCCCAAAATGACCGCACTGCCATTTCTTTAAGAAAATGGAAGCCTGCCTTTTTCCCGCTGCAGTAAAAGGGGCCTCGGTGAGCATCAAAAACATGCGCCGATGCCAACGCAGGCCCCCCTTTTGCCGTAGCTTCATAAAAGGACCCCAAAATAACTAAGTAAATAAATAGAATCGCATAAATAGCTGTCCTATCTTTATGCGCTAGTCAATGAGTGGTTAAGTCTGAATGTTGATTTAACCAGGTATGCACTAGCCAGCTTTTTTAAAAAAAACCCTGCAAATTCAGTGTTAAAACTCACACAGGGCCCAGCAATGAATTTCCAGTTTAACTGCAGGCTGCGGACAAAAAAAAACCACTGTCCACCGCTGACTGACTATCGGTCGGTATGCTTCTATGGTTTCACAGTTATTTTTTTTTTCTTGTTTTCTACTTTTCTTGTTGCTGATAACATAGACCCCAGTGAATTTTCTGTCTCTCTTTGTTTTTTTTTTCTTATTGCTTTCATGGGGCCGACCAGAACAGTTGACTTATTTGTGGTGGTGTCTAGTGGTTAGCCAAAGATCAGAACTGGAGGAGGAGATCGGTTGGCTCACACTGTTAGAAGAGAAGGAATGAGGAGAGAAAAATGTAAGCCTGTTGGAGGATCTTCATACTCTTTTCGTAATAGACTCCAGATGAGAAGGATTATAAAAAGAGGCCCCTATGGTGAACGTAAGCAATAATTAAGTCCAGAACAATCATATATTTTCAGACTACATTCAAGTAGCTGACTTTTGACCTCAATAACCAAAAACGTTTCACGTTAGCTTTCCATAGCCGCTATATCATAAAGTATATGATATATTATGAAAGGCATTTTTAAAAGTATGCAATATCGATGCAGATTTCAGCGTTATCTGCAAAAAGCACGAGGTCCCCTTATAATATTTCTGCACTATCCATTCTGAGGCAATGAAAGAAAAGACCCGGTCCTCATTTCTGTGGCTCTCGGTCATCCATCTTCTTTGGAATACGCCGCATGTATCTCACTCTTTATCTCTCTCTTTTGTTTGTGGCTGAGAAATAGGAATGTGTGTTTGGTTTCCAGTTTCATTCTGGGAAATCCTTTGTGGGTAAAGAATGCGCATGACATTAACTTCATGCACATAAAACCTCTGCGTTAATGAACGTTAAAAAAATTGTACTCCTGTTAATTTCGTTTTATACGCATTTATTTCTGAAATGAATAGAAAACTAGCCAAGCATCCAAAAATCTAAGAAACAAAAAAATGTAATACATACCACGTTAAAAAAAAAAAAAAAAAAAAGAAAACAGTTCCTACTAAGTAAAACCAGGGGTACTTCAGTTGGGAGTTACCTTTTTCCTTCGCTATCCTTGTAAATGCATAGTTCGGTACCAATCTATGAAATATGTATTTTACGAGCCATTGCATCTTACTGAATTTTTAGTTTCTAGGAGATCTGAAGCGGTAGATCAATAAAACATCAATGTTAATCTTTTGATTAATATATCCTTAATAATGTAAACCCTTGTTAGTACTAGTCTGATCAGGTTTATTATTTCCTGTAATATTTCGCATAATAGTATCCACTTGGTAATCTTGAATTCGCAATTGTGAACTTGAGTAAGATATTACAAATTTTTCTTTTCGCCTTAAATTTGTTTTCCTATGTACATATATTGTAATAACTTTCTTTTCTGTACAAGCTTTGCTTGATATTTAATTGAAATGAATAAATAAATAAAATTAAAAAAAATAAAATAAAAAAAATAAAAAAAAAAGGAAAAAAGCTGAGGTCATCCTTAAGAACAGATACAAACTCATCAATAAGTAATTCAATCAAAGAGGTAGTCAAACATCATACCTGCATTCAAAAAATATGTACAAATGCATTACAAACTAACTGTGACCGGTAAGCCCAGTGCGGGCTTACCGCTCGCTATACAAGAAATACCGCCGGACTGCTGTGGCGGTGAGGCAGGGGCGTAGCCAGATGGCTAATTTTGGGTGAGCCTGAGCACAAGGTGGGTGGGCATGGAATTCATCCTCCCTGGCCCCCCTCCGGTTGGCTGCTCTCTCCACTCCTTCCTGCCCACAAACCCCAAATATTAAATACTTGAGCTGGTGGGGGATCCCCAAACCCTGCCAGCGGAAGATTTCCTCCTCCTTCTCCTCAAGCGGCCAGCACTCTTCCAAATGGCAGCCGGCAGCACTTGCCTCACACCGATACTGCTGTCCAGGCTGTGCGTGCTCAGTGCTTTTGCATGTGTGAAAACTGAGCATGTGCAGAAGGGCTGATCTCAGTGTCGGCTCAAGGCAAGTGCTGCTGGCTGACATTTGGAAGAGCGCTGGCTGCTCAAGGAGACAAAATCTTCAGCTGGCAAGGTTTGAGGATCCCCACCAGCCGCAGCAAGAGTGTCACAATTTTGGGTGGGCCCGAGTCCAAAGTGGGTGGGCCCTGGCCCACCCAGGCCCACCCATGGCTATGCCACTGCGGTAAGAGCTCCTTCCAGAAATGGCCACGCGGCAAGTGCTTTACTTGCCACACGGCCATTTCCTACAGGAAGTTGAGACTTCCCTTTTACCCGCTGCGGTAAAAGGGGGCCTCAGCGCGCATGTAAAACATATGCCGAGGCCAGTGCCGGCCCCCTTTTGCCGCAGCTTGGTAAAGGGGCCCTTAGTGCTTGTAAAGGACTTTCACTAACCACACTCTCTCCAAAAGACATTACACCATGTGATACCCGCAAGCGAGCCTTTTCCGGAGTAGCCCCCCACACTCTGGAATGCATTGCCTGAAAGGCTCCGCTTAACACAAGACTATCTGTACTTCAGGAAGCAGGTGAAAGCTTGGCTCTTCAACCAAGCCTTTAATGGAAGAAGTAACTAACTTGTTAGTCTCACTCACACACACACAAGGATTGGCTCGGCCTGCACATACTGCAGCAGGACATGTTTATCCACTCCTACCCTAGCTGAGATAATATTTAACCATCTCTCTGACCTCATGTCCAACTTTCTTCAAATCAATCACCTTACTTTCTAACTCTTCCTACTTTCTTACCCTTCTATATGTTACAACATTGCTTTACTCTTCAATATCAACGATAATTTATTCTATCATCCATGAACATTAATGCAACACTACTTTGTAAGATATCCTATCTTGTACATGTTATACCACTTTGTATTTCTCAGATCCAGAAGTGGCAACTGTCACTATGGCATTATGTAAGTGTGATAAGTAAGAGGGTGTCCTATACGGTGTAGGCCACTAGAGGGTGCTAGAAGAAGATGGCGGTTGCTAGGACCGGGGAGAGCCCTGGGAGGTCCACAGGTGCAGGCGGTTATGGGCTGGGTCCTGTGTAGCTAATTAACCACTTTATACCCCACCTGAGTTGTGAAAGGAAAGGGAGTGAGCTAGCAGCAGAAGAAGAGAGAGCCCCTGAAAGATACTGGCTAACCTTATGGACTTGGGGTGGACGGGGTGTCCAAAGGAGATCAGCAGGCTGAAAATCCTGGGGTAAGATGTCCCTAAAGCATTAGTGTTTGACTGTGTGTCCTCAGTACTTATAGGAACTGTGTGTTCAGTGGAGGGACTGTGTGTCCGAAGAAGAAAAGACTGTGTGTCCAGAACTGTGGGTTCAAAGAGGGAACTGTGTGTCCAAAGTACTGAGAGAAACAGGCTGCAAAGCCTGGGGTTGAGAGTCCCCAAAGTATGGGCATAGTACTGAGCCCATGTATCTGTGTGGGGAGGCTCAGTGTGAAGATCTATGAAAGCATAAAGTGTTAAGCTAGAAGAAGTGGGCCCAGGGGCTGGAATAAAGAGTTGCCTGAGAAATATGCAGTTGGTGAGACCTGCTTAATTTGCTGAGTGGGAACCAGGTCAGCCTGAGTGAGAAGGGGTAGCACACTAATTTGCATATGATCTGCATATTGAGTACCAGGTCACCCTGAGTGAGAAGGGGGATATCACAGTAAGTCACATTGAGCCTGCAAATAGGTGGGAAAATGTGGGATACAAGTGCAACAAATAAATAATGTTCTATTACGTATTGCGTTGACATTGCAACTAGTATACCATGCCGTACTTTGTATTGTTTTTTGAATATTATTACTGCTGTAATTGTCTATTGCTAACGTTTGGTCTATTCTTACTGTACACCGCCTTGAGTGAATTCCTTCAAAAAGGATGTGGTATGTGCTCCTGTATAAACTCTGTGCAGGTACAAGCATTAACGACAGCACTAGCACACGACCTGCAATAAAAGATATCTTAAAAATCCCCCCCCCCCCTAAAGTTCTGCATTAAATCTGCGCTTTGTGCATGCATTAAGCTCAGATTCCAGAGCACATTAATAAAAAAGGCCCCCAAGTGCCGTACGTACAAAGGCTGTATTGTAATTTTTGGAAATGGAGCCACATTTCTTCTGCCGTTACGGCCCTGAAATATTCTTTCCTGAGCATTAAGACTGCAATTAGCAAGGATGCATTTAGGACTAGATTCTATATATATGGCACAGAAAACCCCCCCAAAATATAAGGTATCTACCATTGACGATGTAGTGTGATCTTCTATGGAGGAAAAGCCTCAAATAAACGTTGAGACACTCCGTTGTTAATATGTTAATCAACTTTAGGGAGGCCCACACATTCATCACCGGCTGAATCTCTAACCATGGCCCAACTTTGGCCAAGGTTTCGACTCCTGCATCAGGGTCCGCGGTGTTCACAAACTGGGATTTTCGGTGCTGGATATACTTCCATTCATTGTCTCTTTTCATATTTAAATTTAACAGCTGCTTTGAAGTGTTTATGATAGTAAAAATAGGAGGTTTTTCAGCCGGTGATGAATGTGTGGGTCTCCCTAAAGTTGATTAACATATTAACAACGGAGTGTCCCAACGTTTATTTGAGGCTTTTACTACTACTACTTATCATTTCTATAGTGCTACTGAATGTACGCAACGCTGTACACTTGAACATGAAGAGACAGTCCCTGCTCGACAGAGCTTACAACCTAATTAGGACAGACAAACAGGACAAACAAGGGATAAGGACAAAGAGTAGCAAGATTCTAGAATCCCAAAGAGTAGCAAGATTCCGGAATCCAAAGAGTAGCAAGATTCTGTGCAGAATCCCAACAATTAGGAAGATTCCAGAATCCCAAAGACTACTACTAGATATACGCAGCGCTGTACACTTGAACATGAAGAGACAGTCCCTGCTCGACAGAGCTTACAATCTAATTAGGGCAGACAAACAGGACAAATAAAGGATAAGGATAAAGAGTAGCAAGATTCCGGAATCCCAGAGTAGCAAGATTCTGTGCAGAATCCCAACAATTAGGAAGATTCCAGAATCCCAAAGACTACTACTACTACTAGACATACGCAGCGCTGTATACTCGAACATGAAGAGACAGTCCCTGCTCGACAGAGCTTACAATCTAATTAGGGCAGACAAACAGGACAAATAAAGGATAAGGATAAAGAGTAGCAAGATTCCGGAATCCCAGAGTAGCAAGATTCTGTGCAGAATCCCAACAATTAGGAAGATTCCAGAATCCCAAAGACTACTACTAGACATACGCAGCGCTGTATACTCGAACATGAAGAGACAGTCCCTGCTCGACAGAGCTTACAATCTAATTAGGACAGACAAACAGGACAAACAAGATCATACTACATCGTCAATGGTAGATATCTTATATTTTTGATTTGTTCGGGAAAGAAGTGATTTTCTACAAGCTTCAGAGTGTTATTTAGACAGAAAAAAAAAACACACAGCACTGTTCTATAATTTTCGCCTAACATTAGGTGCAGTTTAAAGAATACAAGTAGCACCCGTTCCTGCCACTAAATTTAGTTGCGGCCATTTTCGCCAACTGAAACCTGGTGTAAAAGCACATCGCTAATTTAGGCACAGATCGGGCATATTTTATAACACTGCACATACATTTTAGGAATACCCACGACGCGCCCATGCTTCTCCCATGGCCATGCCCCTTTTTGAGATCTGCATGGACCAATTTACGCACTATTGCTTTATAGTATACGGTTAGCGAGCTATGCACGTAAATCCTAATTAATGCCAATTTGCACCAATAATTACTTATTAATATCCAATTATCGGCGCTGATTGGCTCATTACCTAATTAAGTTCCTTGCACAAATATTCGGCTACCTGTGCTGATTTGCATGTGGAATCCTAGTTACCATATTTAGAATCCAGGGGCTAATGCCTCCTCTGGAACAATCGATAACTGCACTGTGACAGGGTTTATAGGACACTGCCCCTCGCCCTTAAGAAAAGTCCCTTTTTAATTAGCCCGGACCACCTTAATAGTGAAGACCCACCCCAGGAGGAAGTAAGCCGGGAGGGGCGGAGTTATTACCAGGAAGTTCAAAAGATAGGGCCAGGCAGAAGTTAAGTAGGCCCAGGGAGGCAGGAACTGAAGCCCAAGCCTGTGCCCTTATTGAAAACATATAGCCGCTGTGACCTGATTGAGATAAGCCATTTTCTAATACTGAACTGAAGCCAGACTTCTACCGCTGAGAGAAGGCAAGAACTAAAGCCTGTGTTTGGGGTGAGGCAACCTCGGCAGTCACAAACTGTGTGAGGCCTGCTGCTAGAGGCCTGTTTAATAACTGTGTTTCGGAACCACACACGTTCACCCACGCTATGACTCGGGCCTTGTGAAGTAATAGGCCTAGGGATTTTGTGTGCACTCCTGTTGTCCGGCTGCGTTATTCCACCGGCCCACTCCCCACCCTCGCTCGAGGTTTCACTTGCACCAGCACTAACTGCACAAGCGATAATGCATCGTAAGTACCTCATATGTTACCACCCTCTGCTGCCTCTTGAAACTGGCGTGCTTTTCTCAATTCCTTAATTTTATCTAATTGAACCGCCTTGGCTTGTGTGTCAGATAAGGCAGGATATCAAATATTCACGATGAACATAAATATAAACTCGGGCTGACAGTAATGTTCAGTTCACCCTGTTCTCAACCCCTAACCCGCCAGTTACCACTCCTAACACAGCATGCAGTTAACACGTGAATTAGCGTGCACCATCGTGTTACCATTATAGCAGTGATCAAACTTGTACAGTAAAAGTGCATGCTAATTTATGTATCAAGCACTTTAGTAAATGGGACCATTACCAGTTAACCTATAATTTTTTATTTATATTTCATTCTAGAGTTCATGGTTTGTGTCAATGCGTTAGACTACTGCGAAGTCGATACGCTAATTCTGCAAATTGCTAAAGTTTTAGTAGCTGAAATTGGAAGCACTACAGTGTCTGTCTTCATTTGCTCCCTACTTTCAATGTATCAGTTGGTGGACGTTGCTAAGTTCCAATCAATCTGAAAAAATAGCAGGAAATTAACTTAGTCACCATGAAAGCGATACTGTCAATCAGAAGATCAAGATAATGCAAAGGAGAACCAGCAAATCCCTGAAGAATTATGGCTGCAATCTATGCGTGACATTTACTGAATGATTCATTGCTTTGGTATCTCGGGTAAAGGAAAAGAAGTGGAGCCTGAATGAATAATAAGTGGTCAAGATGAATCCACTTCCATCGTGTTGGACCTGAAACGTAGAGAGAGGAGGAATGAATATTTCATTAAGCCAAGATAAAAGTAAGTCTTGGATCTACGAAAGGTAGCGCAGAAACTGGGATGCAGAAGTGCAAAAGGCTAAACTGGAAATGGAAGTGACAACCCGCAGTTCTCAAAGGAAATTTGTAATAAATTTCTTCCATTATGTTTTGTTAGAAATGCTTCTCTTGCTTGTAGGAAAAAAGGCCATGGCCTGCCTTCTCTGCAATTCATTCAGGGGTTCATTTTTGAAGAGGGTTATTTTCTAAAGGAATTTTCACTCATATGTGCATAAAAATACCTCATAAAATTATTCTGGAGCCCTTTGACTAAAGCATGTTAAGCCCTAATGTTCACCTAGGGCAAAAAAAAATGTTATTGCAAAATACGATACATTGTTTTGCAGTGTTTTGCCTGTTAGCATGCACTAAGCGTACGTTAGCTATTTTTAAAAATATTTTGTTAGAGGGAGTGTGTCATGGGCACAGAATGAGTGTGGAAGCCTTAACCAGCTAGCGTGTTTACACTGCCTATCACTAGGAGCACATAGGGACCCTTTTACTAAGCTGCAGTGGGGCTACCGTGCAGGTGCCATGTCCCTAGGGCTCTTCAGCTTGGAGAAAAAATGGTTGAGGGGAGATATGATAGAGGTCTATAAAATAATGAGTGGAGTGGAAAGGATAGACGAGAAGCGACCCTGTTTCGAGTCCCTCCTTTTGTCTACTGTATAATTTCTATTTTCTTCTCTCCCCAGAGTGGTGCAATACAGAAGACAATAATCAGAAGGAAACTGCGGGTATGAGAAATCAGCTCTCAAATTTTATTAATACTCACCAAGGCAGTTATTACAAGATCATTTGTAAGCGCAATCAAAGTTTCATAGGGAGGTCAGTCAGTGAATCAAATAGGTGTCACAGTTACTGAAATCTCCACAAGACTGTTCTCAGCTGTCAGTGTTTTATACCCCTTTGTTCTTATCTTGCACATTACTGGCAGTTTCAGCTCACAATTAGTAAATCTATTTTGCAATTTATTAGTTTCGACCACCATCATATTCCTGTCCCTCAAGTTTCGGTCAGCCCTTTTCAAAGTTCTGTTGTCCTGCACCTGGTTAACTGTAAATCTATCTTTTGCAAAATATCTCTGACCGCAGGTTCTCGTCATGGCCCTGTCCAGCTGTCATTTCTACATCAGTTCTGCTATCCTTTGCACCCTTGCCAAGTTTCACTTGCCCTACAAGCTGTCAGAATTCTGTGTTGTAGCATTTCTGTGAAATTCTGGGTCAGTCATAGTTTTTGCTTTTAGAGGCCTAGTTGGCAACTGTAAGCCTCTTGACCTGTTTTTCACTGAAGGCAAGTGATAATCAATTTTCTACACTACCCCCGCCTTTTCTAACCTAGAAATTTAAGAGGCACTTTTAAACAACCAATGGCCCTGTTTACTAAGCAACACTATAAGCGCGCTAACTTTTTAGCGTGCACTAATACTAAAGTGCTTGACCTGAACATGTATACCTTGGAGGAAAGGAGAAACAGGGGTGACACGATATAGAAGTTCAAATATTTGAAAGGTATTAATCCGCAAATGAACCTTTTTCGGAGATGGGAAGGTGATAGAACTAGAGGACATGAATTGAGGTTGAAGGGGGGCAGACTCAGGACTAATGTGAGGAAGTATTTTTTCACGGAGAGGGTGATGGATATGTGGAATGCCCTCCCGTGGGAGGTGGTGGAGATGAAAACGGTAATGGAATTCAAACATGCGTGGGATAACACAAAGGAATCCTGTTTAGAAGGAATGGTTCTGTGGAATCTTAGTGGAGATTGGGTGGTGACGCCGGTAATTGGGAAACAAAATGGGAGCTGGGCAGACTTCTACGGTCTGTGCCCTGAGAATGGCAGGGACAAATTAAACTCAGGTATACATAAAGTATCACATAGCATGTAAAATGAGTTTATCTTGTTGGGCAGACTGGATGGACCGTTCAGGTCTTTATCTGCCATCATTAACTATGTTACTCTTTGGGGTTCTACATGGAATGTTGCTACTAATTGGGATTCCAGAATCTTGTAACTCTTTAGGATTACAGAATCTTCAGAACTTTTAGTGCAAGAACAGTGCTGGGCACACTTCTACGGTCTACGCTCTGATCGTGACTGAAGAGATATGGATGGGCTGGAGTGTAAATTTTAAGGGGCTTCGACGTTAGCTTCAGAACTTTTAGTACAAGAACAGTGCTGGGCAGACTTCTATGGTCTGTGTCCTGAGAATGGCAAGGACAAATCAAACTCGGGTATAAAGTATCACATACCATGTAAAATGAATTCATTTTGTTGAGCAGACTGGATGGACCGTACAGGTCTTTATCTGCCGTCATTTACTATGTTACTATCGTTAAAGACACCCATATATTCCTATGGTTGTTTTTAGCATTAGCGCGTGCTAATTTTTAGTGCATGCTAAAAATTAGCGCTCCTACAGCACAGCTTAGTAACCAGGACCCCAAGTTTTAAACAGACCTTGAATTTTCCAGTTGAAGACTCCATTCTTATTTTGGGGGATAATTAATTTGGTCATTTTTAGTAAAATATTCATAGGGCCCTGTTTACCAAGGTGTGCTAGCAATTTTAGCGCATGCTAAATGCTAGAGACACCCATATGTTCCTACAGGCATGCTAAAAACGTTAGCTCACCTACTGTATAGCATGGCTTAGTATACAGGGCCCTTAATCAGTTATGTTTATGGATCTGAAAATTCCTGATTAAAAGTTATCCAGTTAACTTTAATACATCAGTTTTTTCAACCAGATTTAGAGGGGAAGATATCAATATGGGCTACCGTTAAGAAGTTAGTCCCAGTTATTAGTAATTACTACTACTACTACTACTACTATTTAGCATTTCTATAGCGCTACAAGGCATACGCAGCGCTGCACAAACATAGAAGAAAGACAGTCTCTGCTCAAAGAGCTTACAATCTAATAGACAAAAAATAAATAAAGTAAGCAAATCAAATCAATTAATGTGAACGGGAAGGAAGAGAGGAGGGTAGGTGGAGGCGAGTGGTTACAAGTGGTTACGAGTCAAAAGCAATGTTAAAGAGGTGGGCTTTCAGTCTAGATTTAAAGGTGGCCAAGGATGGGGCAAGACGTAGGGGCTCAGGAAGTTTATTCCAGGCGTAAGGTGCAGCGAGACAGAAGGCGCAAAGTCTGGAGTTGGCAGTAGTGGAGAAGGGAACAGATAAGAAGGATTTATCCATGGAGCGGAGTGCACGGGAAGGGGTGTAGGGAAGGACGAGTGTGGAGAGATACTGGGGAGCAGCAGAGTGAGTACATTTATAGGTTAGTAGAAGAAGTTTGAACAGGATGCGAAAACGGATAGGGAGCCAGTGAAGGGTCTTGAGGAGAGGGGTAGTATGAGTAAAGCGACCCTGGCGGAAGACGAGACGGGCAGCAGAGTTTTGAACCGACTGGAGGGGGGAGAGGTGACTAAGTGGGAGGCCAGCAAGAAGCAGATTGCAGTAGTCTAAACGAGAGGTGACAAGGGTGTGGATGAGGGTTTTGATAGAGTGCTCGGAAAGAAAGGGGCGGATTTTACGGATGTTGTAAAGAAAGAAACGACAGGTCTTGGCGGTCTGCTGGATATGATCAGAGAAATGGTACCTGTGATAAAATAGCACATCTTAATGGTAGGTCATGTTGATAAATTCCCTCTTTAACTGGCTGTTTTTAACCAGATAACGCTGAGTAGTTTCACCACCCAGTTAATAGATAACCATCATCCTTTTCGTCGGTTATCTTGTACATCGAGTTCCTGGAATGGGAAACTTAAAAGTGAAGATTTGTCTGATTAACTCAAAGAAGTTAACCAGAGAAATGTGTTGAATCTTGATTCTAATAGGTCAAAATCATTTTAGGATCAATTCGTTATTATTTGAAACTATTGGTGCCTACCTGAGACAGAGAAAAATAATCTGAAAATTCTGCTGAGTCATAGTAAAGAAAGTCAAGTTGATTGGTTTGGTTCTTTGGCCAAAAAAACACCATTGCAAAAACCATTATTTTGAGGCTTTACACATTTTTCAAATGAACGAAAGCTATGATTGAAAACATAAGGAAAATAGAACACGGCCTTTGGTTCATTTGTGTTTGATACGAGGAATATCAAACATGACTAAAAAGAACCACTTCCAAAGCGGTAAAGCGATATTGTAATTATACAACAAAAAAACCGTGCTTTTTCATTTAAACGTCATTTTCTAGAAAATGTGAAATAGCAGCAGGTTATTTGAGGTCAAGGTTTCAAATACAGCATGGCCATAGGAACAGCAGCAAAAATGGAATAATATTAAAAACAATTCTGGTCGCCGCATCTCAAGAAAGATATAGTAGAATTGGAAAAGGTGCAGCGAAGGGCGACTAAAATGATAGCGGGGATGGGACGACTTCCCTATGAAGAAAGACTAAGGAGGCTAAGGCTATACAGCTTGGAGAAGAGACGGCTGAGGGGAGACATGATAGAGGTATATAAAATAATGAGTGGAGTGGAACAGGTGGATGTGAAGCTTCTGTTCACGCTTTCCAAAAATACTAGGACTAGGGGGCATGCGATGAAACTACAGTGTAGTAAATTTAAAACAAATCGGAGAAAAGTTTTCTTCACCCAACGTGTAATTAAACTCTGGAATTCGTTGCCGGAGAAAGTGGTGAAGGCGGTTAGCTTAGCAGAGTTTAAAAAGGGGTTGGACGGTTTCCTAAAGGACAAGTCCATAAACCGCTACTAAACGGACTTGGAAAGATCCAAGATTCCAGGAATAACATGTGTGGAATGTTTGTACGTTTGGGAAGCTTGCCAGGTGCCCTTGGCCTGGATTGGCCGCTGTCGTGGACAGGATGCTGGGCTCGATGGACCCTTGGTCTTTTCCCAGTGTGGCATTACTTATGTACTTATGTACTTATATATCCATCTGTTTAAGATAACAGAATGAGCAGTGAGTTAAAAATTGATGCAGAGTGTTTTTGCCTAACCTTCGAACAATGCATGTAGCACAGCAATAGGATCCATTCAACTGGACAGTGATGCTAACTAAACCGGGAGCCAGTTTTTGGCAAGACGTTTACTTGGTCCCAAATTAAGGGGCCCTTTTACAAAGGCACAAAAGGGCCTACACGCATACAGTACATGAGAAATCTTCACTCAATGTGTAATTAAACTCTGGAATCCATTGCCAGAGAATATAGTAAAAGCAATTAGCTTAGCGGGGTTTAAAAAAGGTTTGGCTAACTTCCTAAAAGAAAAGTCCATAAGCCATTATTAACATGGCCTTGGGGAAAATCCACTGCTTATTTCTAGGATAAGCACCGTAAAATGTATTCTACTGTTTTCGGATCTTGTCAGCTACTTGTGACCTGTGTTGGCCACTGTTGGAAACAGGATACTGGGCTCGATAGATCTTCTGTCTTTCCCAGTATGGCAATGCTTATGTTCTTATGAAATTAGTCCATCTCACATGTATTTTAGAACAGGTTGTATCAGGTTCTAAAATACACATGAGACGGATGTCCATATATGACGTCCTGACTGGGATGTCCACATTCTGAGTTGGACATCCTTTCTAAAATTGCCTTCTGTGTGTACTATTATTACTGTATCACACTAATCACTTATAATGGGAAGTTAGTGGAGTACACACCAAAGATATCCAAAACCAATCCTCATACTGAAATATAACATAAGAGGAAAAAGACAAGGAGCTATTTTGACCAAGGTATTTTTCGATATAATGAATGTTTGCTGTTTTCTATAATAGATTGGCCCATAAGTAGTATTTAGAATTAAGTCTGGCCTGGGTCAGCTGAGGATTTTCCTCCTTGTGTTTTTCCTCTTATGTTATATTTGAGTGTGAGGATTGTTTTCGGATATCTATTATTAATGTAACCATTGGTACAATTTTACAAAAGCTCTTTTAAATGCATTACATGCGCAAATTAAATACTTTATAAAATTGTCCCCATGGAACTGTAGTGGAGGGTAGCCCATTAGCTAGTGTAGTGGGCTGTGACCCTGAAGGACTGGGCCCAGTTCCCACTATGGCTCTTTGTGACTGTAGTGAGGAAGGGCAACTTAGGCACGCTGCAGATCCAGGGGGTATAGAACTATCCCACCCACAAGGCCAGGGGGGAGGGAAGGAAAGGCAACCTAGAAACCCCGACATGGAATCTTTCTCTAGGAAGGAAAGGAAGGCACTGGGGGAAAATAAGTTATACCGGTCAGTGGCCAGTAGAGGGAGTGACAATGCTAAAACTCCGTTTCCACGGCTAAGAAATCAATATAGGATTCCACTCACCTGGGAAGAAGGAGAGGAAAGGTACAGGCCAGCTGATGGGAGTGAGGAATTAGGAGAGAAGGGTGGAGAAGCACCTGTTTGGATGGAAGGCATAGAAGAAGGACTTGACTCCCCTGCAGTGCAGAACAGTTTGGAGGAGCAAGTACCCATGGACTATGAGGATACAAATGACCAAAGTTTGCAAGTAAAAAGGGGCAGCAGTGAGCGGACACAGAGTGAAGTAGCTGTGAAGAGGGAGGTGAACTGCCCAGCCTGCAGTTCTCTGAGAGAGAAGGTATTCAGAGAGCAGGTGATTTTTTCTTTTTTCTTGCTTGATTTTCTTTTGTTATGGACTAGGCTTAAAGAGACTTGAACTGTGTTGATAAAGAAAAGGTCTGAAAGCCTTTTTCTTCTCTAGGGGAACTCTAAAGTGAACTGTAAGCTATATTTTGGGACTGCTGAGAGGTTTGTGTGAGAGGTCTCTGACTTAACAGCTGTGGATCCTGAAGGGAGTTTGGTGTTTTACTTTTGGGCTGTGTGAAAGAGGGAAGCTCAAGCCAAGGAGGACAGAGCCCTGGAAGTTGTCTGCCCCACACAGAGGAATAATAGGATTAAGGGTGACCCTGGGCAAGTCATTTGGTTTAACCCTCCATTGCTTCAGGTGCAATATAGACAATGGGCCCTGTTAACTAAGCAGCGTTATAGACGCGTTAACATTTTTAACGCGTGTTAACCATGTACGTGCCTACAATATCCCTATAGGCACCTAGATGGTTAAAGTGCAAGGTAAGTGTAGGCGCGCTAAAAAACACTAACACACCTTAGTAAACAGGGCCCTATGAATCTTCTATGGACAGAGAAAGTACATGTATATAATAAATGTATACCACTTTGACTGTACCACAGAAAGGTGGTGGTATACAGTGGCGTAGCTAGGGGGGAGGGCACCAGGGGAGCGGCCGCTCCCCCAAACGGACATCCACCGGCACCAGCGCCTATTTTTTACTACTACTACTAACTAACATTTCTAAAGTGCTACTAGGGTTACGGAGCGCTGTACAATTTAAACATAGAAGGACAGTACTCAACGTGTTGCATTTAAAATGCACGCCGGTGCCAGCGGAAGTCTACTCTTGCGCCGCTTTCGCTCCCCCTCCCGTACCTTGCTCCTCATATGTCTTATAACGCAAATCCCATACCATTCTCGTAGCTTTTTGAAGCGATGCAAAGAAAAGCTACAAGAATGGTATGGGATTTGCGTTAAAAGACGTATGAGGAGAGACTTGCGGACCTGAACATGTATACCCTGGAGGAAAGGAGAAACAGGGGTGATATGATACAGATGTTCAAATATCTGAAAGGTATGAATCCGCAAACGAACCTTTTCCGGAGCTGGGAAGGCGGTAGAACGAGAGGACATGAAATGAGATTGAAGGGGGGCAGACTCCAGAAAAATGTCAGGAAGTATTTTTTCATGGAGAGAGTGGTGGATGCTTCGAATGCCCTCCCGCAGGAGGTGGTGGAGATGAAAATGGTAACGGAATTCAAACATGTGTGGGATAAACATAAAGGAATCCTGTTCAGAAGGAATGGATCCTCAGAAGCTTAACAGAGATTGGGTGGCAGAGCCAGTGGTGGGAGGCGGGGCTGGTGGTTGGGAGGCGGGGCTAGTGCTGGGCAGACTTCTATGGTCTGTGCCCTGAAAATGGCAGATACAAAAATCAAGTTAAGGTATACACAAAAAGTAGCACATATGAGTTATCTTGTTGGGCAGACTGGATGGACCATGCAGGCCTTTTTCTGCCATCATCTACTATGTTACTACTATGCCTTTTAACCTGGCTTTGCTTCTGGTGGTATATCAAATCCCATAACCCTTTAGTTACATTGAAATTATTGTTGTTGAAAGCTTAACTTGTACTCAATCATTCTCTTTGCTTTAACTCAGTATCTCTAGCTGAAATATTTCTACCTTCTTATCTAAAACAACACAACATATGCCTGATTGCAAGTCTCATTTCCCTAGGCATTATTACATAGAACAAATTGTTTCAATCTTATTAACAGCGCCTCTAAAAATTCTGAAAACGCTGCTCTTCGTAAGTTAATCTGTTTCTATTAGCTAAGTATCTCCCGCTACATTCTTTTGGTAATAGGTAAGTTGATTAGTTTTTTTTTTGTCTGTTTTTTAATTTGTTTTTAATCTGAATTAAGTTTTTAGCAAAACAAATCATGGAAACAATAGCACAGAAAGCACAGGACAGCAGGATGTAAGAAAGAATGAAATTGTGAGAATTCCTGAAAAATGATGAATAAGCTAAATCTGTGTGCATATGTGAAGCCATTCACATATTAGGATAAATGAGACATGGGATTTCTGCATCCTGTGGGGAAATACCGGACTCACTTGCATGAAGATGAAAAGGTCGTTATTAAAACTATTATAGAAATCCATTCATGACAGATTGGATGGCATGTTGGTAAAGAGAGTTTGCAGGCATTCCACATACAAGAACACCTACAAAAATTCTTAAATTCCTATGATTAATTGAATAGTAACTTTCATTTGAAGGTTACTTTTCTAGACTGCTTCATTTTCAATTAGCTTCATCTAACTGCTTGGGATTTAAGGGGTTAGTTATCAAGCTGCATTAAGGCCATATTGTGTGTTATTTGACCTTTAATGCTCTTAAAGGGCTCTAACACAAGTTTTGGTGCTATAATCCTGGGGGGGGTGGGGGTTGGGTTATGGGGGATGCATAGTAATGAGGTACAAGGCATGTGGGGTTCCTCAGGGGTCCGTGCTAGGACCGCTGCTTTTTAATATATTTATAAATGATTTAGAGATGGGAGTAACTAGCGAGGTAATTAAATTTGCTGATGACACAAAGTTATTCAAAGTCGTTAAATCGCAGGAGGCTTGTGAAAAATTACAAGAGGACCTTACGAGACTGGGAGACTGGGCGGCTAAATGGCAGATGATGTTTAATGTGAGCAAGTGCAAGGTGATGCATATGGGAAAAAAGAACCCGAATTATAGCTACGTCATGCAAGGTTCCACGTTAGGAGTTACGGACCAAGAAAGGGATCTGGGTGTCGTCGTCGATAACACACTGAAACCTTCTGCTTAGTGTGCTGCTGCGGCTAAGAAAGCGAATAGAATGTTGGGTATTATCAGGAAAGGTATGGAAAACAGGTGTGAGGATGTTATAATGCCGTTGTATCGCTCCATGGTGCGACCGCACCTTGAGTATTGTGTTCAATTCTGGTCGCCGCATCTCAAGAAAGATATAGTAGAATTGGAAAAGGTGCAGCGAAGGGCGACTAAAATGATAGCGGGGATGGGACGACTTCCCTATGAAGAAAGACTAAGGAGGCTAAGGCTATACAGCTTGGAGAAGAGACGGCTGAGGGGAGACATGATAGAGGTATATAAAATAATGAGTGGAGTGGAACAGGTGGATGTGAAGCGTCTGTTCACGCTTTCCAAAAATACTAGGACTAGGGGGCATGCGATGAAACTACAGTATAGTAAATTTAAAACAAATCGGAGAAACTTTTTCTTCATCCAACGTGTAATTAAACTCTGGAATTCGTTGCCGGAGAAAGTGGTGAAGGCGGTTAGCTTAGCAGAGTTTAAAAAGGGGTTGGACGGTTTCCTAAAGGACAAGTCCATAAACCGCTACTAAACGGACTTGGAAAACTCCAACATTCCAGGAATAACATGTATAGAATGTTTGTACGTTTGGGAAGCTTGCCAGGTGCCCTTGGCCTGGATTGGCCGCTGTCGTGGACAGGATGCTGGGCTCGATGGACCCTTGGTCTTTTCCCAGTATGGCATTACTTATGTACTTATGTAAATTCTAAAATGCAGCTTGCAATGAACACCGAAAGTCGCATTTTAGCTGGAAGAATGACCCTTAGCAAAAAGCAAAGTGTGGCTTGATGTTCCCAGGCTGCATCTTAAAGAGGTGATCAATACTGCCCTGGTCAACACTCCTCCTTGATCAAGGGCCCCCCTCAATCAACACTTCTCCAATCGAGACCCCTCAAATCAACATTCCTGATCAACTCCCCAACCCGATCAACACCCTCTGATCAAGACACCCACAATCAAGTTCCCCCTAGATCAACATCCCCTGTTCAAGGTCTCCCTCAATCAAGAACCCCCCCCCCCCTACCCCTGCCTAATTGAGCAACATGGTTCAAATCCTTGCCTTGAGTTTAGCCAACTGACTCTACACCGATCTTGTCCTCATCCTAATTTTTAAATTATTTTCTGCACATTGTTCCCCATTGTTCCCCATTACATTTTAGTCTTCCGGTTCTTGTGTTCTTCCTTCCTTTGACATACCTGTAAAGCATCTTGTCATCTTGGTTTTACCTGTTCAGCAATTTTCTTTTCTCCTCTTTCAACTTCAGCAAATTTTCTCTGTGCTCGTTTTTTTTTTTTTTTTTTAGATCACTTGTACTTTTTGATCACCATTTTGCCTTGATTTTTTTCATCCACTTATTTGGAGAATCATATTGATTGCTTTTTTTCTGTTGAATTTATTTCCTTTCCTTTCTTTAAGATTCCTAGATTTTATTACAGTTTCCTTTAGTTTAGCCCACTGGTTACTGCAGTGGACTTTAATCCTGGGGAACTGGGTTCCATTCCCACTGCAGCTCTTTGTGACTCTGGACAAGTCACTTAACCCTCCATTGCCCCAGGTACAAATAAGTACCTGTATGTACTATGTAAACGACTTTGAATGTAGTTGCAAAAAACCACAGAAAGCCAGTAGATCAAGTCCCATTTCCCTTTCCCCAGTTGAGATTCTACATGGTAAGTTGCTAGTGGAGGAGTAGCCTAGTGGTTAATGCAGTGGACTTTGATCCTGGAGAACTGGATTTAATTCCCATTACTGCTCATTGTGACTCTGGGTAAGTCACGTAACCCTCCCTTGCCCCAGGTACAAATAAATACCTGTATATACTATGTAAACCACTTTGAATTTAGTTGCAAAAAACACAGAAAGCCAGTAGATCAAGTCCCTTTCCCTTTCCTTCTATCTTCTTGGTCTCCCACCCTGACAGTTCCTCCTTGAGTTACACAGCTGTATTACCAGGGTCACTATTTTTGATATGTAGGACCTTAAACTTCCTGTGACCTTTTCTCCGCCTTATTTAGAGTGTCATGTCTTGCATCCCCACCTTGTCCCAACAGATCGGCCACAGAATCAAACAATGCTCCTGTCCCAGACTTGCAGAAACATTTATTTCCAAGTTAGATTGCCGTAAGTACTTGAAATGCTGCATCCACCTCCCTGGTTGAAAATATGTTTCTCAGTGAGCCAAGGGATTATTCTCTTACGTCATATAGGGACCTGGGTTTTGAAGATATCTCTTTTTTGAAGACCTATCTCTTTGAAAAAAACATACCGCAAGGATCAAAACATATAGATCCCATATACATCATAATAATGCCTCAAGACATTACCTCACGTACTCCACTTCCCCGTACTCTCTCCCACTCAACAATCTACCCACAGATAAAAACTGTCTACCCATCACTCTCGCTATTATTCGATCACCGTAGTAATTCCCCAACGTCATATCCTATAGTTTCTACGCCCCAAAGGTGACCGATACAACTCTGTCTTCCTTAACTATTCACAATGTAACCATAATCGTAACTGTATTTTCATTATTTATTATTTACAATGTATTGTAAGCCACACTGAGCCCGCAAATAGGTGGGAAAATGTGGGATATAAATGCAATTAAATAAATAAATAAATAAAATAAAGATAAGAACTCTAAGCTTTTCATTTCTAAACCACACCCACAACTGTGAAAATTCATACCGAAACAGAATGGTACGAATAGGCTGTTTCAATTGCAATTTATCTCCTGCTATTCTTGGTATGGATATGGCATGAAAAATCAGCCTGGAATCAGCCTGGATTGTAGCATTAAAATGGCTGCAGGCTACGCCAGTATTAAAATCCCCCTCCACATAGCCCCATCAAATTCCCATACTACCATATCATTCCCTTCAGGGATCAAAGTACAGCCTAGGTCAGGAATAAAAGAGAGGAGACAGTGCCAGGAACATGTCACCCTGTTGACTAATGGTTGCTACTGTTTGAACTGATTTAATTAACTGCACCAGCAAAAGCACCCGCTGTAACTTCAGCAGGAGCTTAATGCCAATTAATTTGTGCTAACAGAGGAGTGCTGTCAGATTGGTTTAAATTAACGTTCTTCCAAGGATCTTCAAAAGCACAGACTGTAGAAGTCCTTGAGAGTTCTTCATTGTCCATTACACAAAACCACTGTGAAGCCTGAAATCCCAAATTCGATAACTGTACCCAATGTTTCTACCTGCGTAATTAAAGAGCTTGCAAAACCCCCCAAAACATGTTCTGTCAATGCAGAAAAATGACCAATTTAAGGGGTCCTTTTACTAAAGTTGTGTTAAAGGCTCAGATGCGCTTAATGCAGCAAAAATAGCCTGATGTAGGATGCGTCAAATCATTCTGCTTTAGTTTTTGGCATGTGCTAACTGCATGGTAATTATTTTTTGTGTGTTTATTTTTTGAGGGTGTGTGTCAGGGGCAGAGACAAGCCGTTTATATTGACTTTTTGAGAGACAGACTAGTTCATGCTATGGCCCTGCAGGCTACTCTTGAGAAGAAACACTGACTTTTGGCATGTTTATTTCTCTTCACCTGTAAAAGAAATAGGTTACCCCTTTTGCTGAACATCAATAAACTGCTTTGTTTTACTTTTAACCCTCGGTGTGGCTGTAGTTATTACGGGCCCAGGCTTGTTTGCCTGCCACACTAGTACATAAGCATTGCCATGCTGGGACAGACCAAGGGTCCATCGAGCCCAGCACCCTGTCACCGACAGCGGCCAAAAGAACAAGCAATTTGTCCCGCCCATCCTAGAAATACTGTATTATTCCCTCGTCCATTCAATAACATTCTATGGCTTTTTCCTCCAGGAAGCCGTCCAACCCTTTTTTTGAAGTCCGCTAAGTTAACCGCCTTAACCACCTTTTCCGACAGCGAATTCCTGAGTTTAACTACGTGTTGAATGAAGAAATATTTCCTCCGATTCGTTTTAAATTTACCACACTGCAGCTTCATTGCACGCCCCCCTTGTCCTAGTATTTTTCGAAAGCGTAAACAGACGTTCCACATCGACCCGTTCCATTCCACTCACTGTCTTATAGACCTCTATCATATCTCCCCTCACTAGCAAACAGGGAGATTAACCCTCCCTCACTCTCCTCCTTCTGCCTCTGAACTGTCAGGCAAAAAGAAAAAGACCTCCTTCCCTTGTTTACTTAATTCACAATCTTGCAATATTTTATTTTTGTTACATTTGACTTGCCCAGAGTCACAAGGAGCTGCCTGTGCCTGAAGTGGGAATCAAACTCAGTTCCTCAGGACCAAAGTCCACCACCCTAACCACTAGGCCACTCCTCCACTGTTGCTACTATTTGAGATTCTACATGGAATGTTGCTATTCCACTAGCAACATTCCATGTAGAAGTCGGCCCTTGCAGATCACCAATGTGGCCGCGCAGGCTTCTGCTTCTGTGAGTCTGATGTCCTGCACGTACGTGCAGGACATCAGACTCACAGAACCAGAAGCCTGCGCAGCCTTCTACATGGAATGTTGCTCATAGAATAGCAACATTCCATGTAGAATCTCCAATAGTAGCAACATTCCATCTAGAATCTCCAATAGTATCTATTTTATTTTTGTTACATTTGTACCCTGCGCTTTCCCACTCATGGCAGGCTCAATGCGGCTTACATGGGGCAATGGAGGGTTAAGTGATTTGCCCAGAGTCACAAGGAGCTGCCTGTGCCTGAAGTGGGAATTGAACTCAGTTCCTCAGGACCAAAGTCCACCACCCTAACCACTAGGCCACCTTTCATATCAAGTACAACACAGCAGTTAACAAACCAATATAATACCATCCAATAATAGACAACAATATTACATAGTTCAAACAAAATAGGACAATGAAGAAAAAGACTAAGAACAAGTGGATAGAAAACAGTATAAAATAAAGTGATGGGAAAGACTTAGAAGGCAGATGTTCATTCAACCGTGCCCAAGAAATCCAGGGGCCCTTTTACTAAGCCACGTAAGCATCTACTCACACCCAACGTGCATGAAAATGGAGTTACCACCCGGCTATACGTGGCTCCTGCAGTAATTTCGTTTTTGGCGCACGTCCGATACGCATGTCCAAAAAATTATTTTTGAACGTGCGTATTAGGCGCGTACCAAGTGGCATTTGACGCACGTAGGTCATTACCGCCCAGTTACCGCGTGAGACTCTACCACTAGGTCAATGGCTGGTGATAAGGTCTTAGACACAAAATGAACGTGTGGAAATTTTCATTTTGCCGCACGTCCTTTTTCGGCAAAAAGTTTAAAAAAGGCATTTTTTTTTGCAGGTGCGCTGAAAAATGATTCTGCACGCGCCCAAAATACTACCGCAGGCCATATTTCAGTGCACCTTAGTAAAAGGACCCCCCCTCCAAAGTCCTTATGTATGCCGAATGACATGCAGGATCTTAAGTCCTTTTTTAAGTTTAGTGTAAAATTTCTCTGTCCACAGATAGTCTGGTAAGAACATAGGGGAAATTATCAAAAGCAGCACTGAATGAAGACCAACTCCAAGAATATTAAACATGATGGTCAACTAACCGTCAAGAAAAATAGCAGAGTCACATTAAAAAATTTCTTAAACAAGACGGTTTTCAACAGTTTTCGAAAAAACCATGTAATCAGATTACTACTACTTAACATTTCTAGAGCGCAACTAGGGTTACGCAGCGCTGTACAATTTAACAAGGAGGACAGTCCCTGCTCAAAGGAGGTTACAGTCTAATGGACAAAATGTCAAGTTGGGGCAGTCTAGATTTCCTGAATAGAGGTACAATGGTTAAGTGCCAAAGGCGACATTGAAGAGGTGGGCTTTGAGTAGGGATTTGAAGATGGGCAGAGAGGGGGCTTGGCGTATGGGCTCAGGGAGTTTATTCTAGGCATAGGGTGAGGCTAGGCAGAAAGGGCGGAGCCTGGAGATTGCCTTCTTAGATCAATAAGTAATTCATTCCAGTGGTTTGTTGCCAAATGAGCAAATGTGCGAGAGAAAACCTGTTTATAAATCACCTGTTTTGGATCTAGATATTGTAAAAGTAGAAAGCATCTAGATCCAGGCGTAATATTTCTGTGCGATAATCGTGTCAGACTTACCATATACTCCGGTACTTCACCGTGAACAATTTGAAAAGCAATGTAACAAAGCTTTAAAAACAACTCACGCTTGCATTGGCAACCAAGGCAACTGTACCAATAATAGGGAAACTGTTAAATCTAGAAATCCTAAATATTAATCGCGCAGTGGTATTTAATAAAGTTTGAAGCTTTTTTTAACACTACATTCTTACAACCTAGGTAAATAATGTTATAATAATCAATATGCAACAGCACAATTGCTTGCGCAATTGATCTAAGGACTTTCAATGAAAAATTTCATCTTATATGATGCAGTAAACAATGGTGAGTACTAATGACAACACAGAATAAACAATACAATTTTGGATTATTTCCATATAGCAGTCCTGATTATATATGTTAACAGTGTGGCTTACATTGTTCCGTAATGGCGATCACCATTTCCGGAATGAGAAATAGAGTTATATTGCATTAAGATTTGTAGGTGACAGAGAGGGGGATAATCGAACGGGGGCGCCCATCTCTAAGGACGGCCCCGTAAAGGGGCGGAGCAACCTGTATTATCGAAACAAGATGGACGTCCATCTTTCGTTTCGATAATACAGTCGGGGACGCCCAAATCATGAAATTTAGGTCGACCTTAGAGATGGGTCGTCCCCGGTTTTTGGCGATAATGGAAACCGAGGACGCCCATCTCAAAAACAACCAAATCCAAGCCATTTGGTCGTGGGAGGAGCCAGCATTCGTAGTGCACTGGTCCCACTAACTGAATGGAAAAAGCCCTTCCCTTCCCGATCCGGAAAGAAACGGGCATGCATGAAGGAAATTGCATCATTTCATATGCTTGCTGCCTCTGTTGAAAACTGATCCTATGTTGGTATAAAAATATATATTAAATATTACTTTTCATACCCAACTGAGGGGCCTTTTTACTAAGCCGCATAAGCGTCTATGCATGCCCTACGTACGCCAAAATGGAGTTACCGCACGACTACCGCCTGGCTCTTGCAGTAATTTCATTTTTGGCAAGTGTCTGATAAGCGCGTCTGAAAAACATTTTTTTATTTTCAGACTCATGTAATTGACATGCGCCGAGTGGCATTTGACGCGAGTAAGTCATTACCGCCCAGATTGTTTACCGCTAGGTCAATGGCTGGCGATAAGTTCTCAGACCCAAAATGGATGCGTGGCAATTTTGATTTTGACGCGCGTCCATTTTCGGCAAAAAAAGAGGCCTTTTTCACAGGCGCACTGAAAAATGGATTGGTGCGTGCCCAAAACCCGCGCCTACATTACCGCAAGCCATTTTCAGTGCACCTTAGTAAAACGACCCCTGAAATTTGTATTTATCTCCTTTTCATCTGACTATATACAAAAACAATCTTTTTGGTGAAAATTAAAGGAGGCAATTCTTTTCCTAGAAAGTTCCCTAAGAACTTTATTTTCAGTCAATTGTCTGTCTTTTAAAAATGTATTTAGTCCATTTACAGCAGTCTTCCAACACACTGGCACCATCTAGTGAGAACAAAGCTGTATTACATCCAAAGCAAGTATACTTGGCATTTTCCTTTCCGTCACCAAATAAAATATAAAGATTATGCATTTCCAATGTAAGACTTGATATACTTTTCCCATTCCTAAACCAGGTATAATTGACACTTTTAGGAATAATGCATTCATTGGCTTCGGACTTGTAATTCGCTAATTTTAGCTTTTTCTTCTGTTACACAAATTAGATTTAAAGCTATTTTTGTCTCACTCATTTCGTTATCTTGCAGTTAAGCTTTGGAATCGCCTTACCGTTGGTCTTCGACTTTTGCAGCATTTCTTAATTTTCTGTAAGGATTTGAGGACTTATCTATTTACATCAATGTAATAAACGTTTTTAAATGTTTTCGATTGTTATTTGTAATTTCTAATGATTGTATCAGGTTTTTTTTACTCTTTTGTATTCCAACTCGAATCCTAATTGGAGAGGTGATGGTCTATAAGCCCCCTTGTAATGTAATATGCAACTTGAATTTGAACAAGAAATAAAAAATCAGAGAAGGTGGCAGTGAGAATTTGCACACCCCTAGCTCTGTTCATGCATGTATTGTAGAATTAGTAAATGAAGTCTCCTTAGTGCACCAGCCTTGACATCCAGAGGTGCCCAGTTCAAATCCTGCTCCTTCTGATCTTGGGCAAGTCACTTACCACTCCATTGCCTCAGGTACAAACTTAGACTGTGAGCCCTCCTGGGACAGAGAAATATCCAGAGTACCTGAATGTAACTCACCTTGAGCTCCTACTGAAAAAGGTGTGAGCAAAATCTAAATAAATAAGATTCTGGAATCCTAAAGAGTTGCAAGATTCCATACAGAATCTCAAACAGTAGCAACCTTCCACGTAGAACCCTAAAGAATAACAAGTGGAGGAGTGGCCTAGTGGTTAGAGCACCGGTCTTGCAATCCAGAGGTGGCCGTTTCAAATCCCACTGCTCCTCCTTGTGATCTTGGGCAAGTCACTTAACCCTCTATTGCCTCAGGTATAAAACTTAGATTGTGAACCCTCCTGGGACAGAGAAATATCCAAAGTACCTGAATGTAACTCACCTTGAGCTACTACTGAAAAAGATGTGAGCAAAATCTAATAAACAAATAAAACTAACTAGACTTTAATGGGCATGTGTGGTAGCAGTTTTTAGTAAATCTAGTGCTAATACCTAGAAGGACAGATTTGCTAAACCAGAGGCCTCCAATCAGTGCTGGAGGCAATGTGGACAGAAAGCCTTCTGGCATGTGTGGTAGAGCTGCGGGAAGGTGGAGAACCTCTGGAAGGAGTTTGGAGGTGGGGAGTGTTAGAGATCCACAAATTAATAGGGCAAACCCTGGGACTTGTACCAAGAGTATGGAGTGGAGGAGTAGCCTAATGGTCAGTGTAATAGGCTTTCATCCTGGCAACCCGAGTTCAATTCCTACTGCAGATTTTTGTGACCTTGGGCAAGTCACTTAACCTTCCATTGCCTCAGGTGCAAAAATAAAATAAAACAACACTTGAGATTATGAGACACTGCATAGGTCTAGTACTGCTATAGAAATAATTACTAGTAGTAGTAGTAAGTGTGTCTCCTGGGATTGCTGCCCCCTACTCTTAGCGGGCGAGAAAAAAGTCTGGTGAAATGGAGCACTATGGCTGCACCAAGTATGATAACAAGTCAAAGCTTCCATACTGTCTAAATGGAAGGAGTGTTTGGACCACACAGTGAGGCAGTGGCGTAGCCACAGGTGGGCCTGGGTGGGCCAGGGCCCACCAATTTAGGGCTCGGGCCCACCCAACAGTAGCACACGTTTAGCAGTAGCTGGTGGGGATCCCAAGCTCGGCCAGCTGAAGACTTCCCCCTGATGGTAACGAAAACACTACTCTCCATGATACTGGCACCTGAGCATGCTCATTTTTCAGCACATGCTTGCTGTGGACTGCCAAGGTGGAAAGAAGTGTTTTCCCACCAGCTGAGATATTTTTTGGTGGTGGTGGTGGGGGGGGGGGGGGGGGGGGGGGGGAGAACACTTGGTGCCCATCTAGCTTGGACCATAAATCCACTTCTTGAAGGATCATGATAGGAGGAAGTATTATTTGCAGTGTCAATGGTTGCATTATGTTTGAAAAACCTTCAATAAAGATACACATTTGAAAAAAAAAAAAAAAAAGAAGAAAATAGGTTCCATTGCAGTAAAATACTAAGGGGTATGTTTACTAAGGTGCGCTATATGTTGAAATTGTACAGCGCTGCGTAACCCTAGTAGCGCTTTAGTAATGTCAAGTAGTAGTACTTTAGTATTTTTAACGTACATTAATGGTTGACGTGCGTTAAACACTAATGCGCCTAAAGGAATATATTGGTATGTTAGCGTTTAATGCGCCTTAACTTTAAAGACACATTAAAAACGCTAACGTGCCTTAATAAACATATACCCCTAAAGGCTGGTGGTGTCAGTGCGTGCCAATGCAGTAGCGCATGTTAGTAAATCTAGTTGTAATTGTACACTCTTTTGAACCATGCCGTAACCTCTCTGCAGTAATGTAGCATTCTTTTGTAAAGTGAAGGAAATCAGGGCACATCGAGTAAAATACATATTCACTTTTTTATTTATACATTCAGATTAAAGCCATATAGGTCTTAACCATTTATTTAAAAAAAGAAATATTCTTATTGCCTAAAACAGAAGCAGAAAAAAAGTCTAGTTTTGGAAATGCCACCTCGTTTCACGTTTTGAAACCAGTGCGTACTAAAAATGCACATATTTACAGTGCAAACGTTTTATATAAATATTCTGCGTGTAACCATATAACTGTAATTACAATATAGATCAAAGAGAGTCTTAGGTAACACAGCATAGAAAAAAATACCACATCTGCATTTTCATCCTGAAATCCCAATTGTTGACTTTGGGGCTTTTTAACTAAACTGTGTTGGGTACTAATGAGTGCCTAATGCAGCTTAAAATGGTGTACAGTAAATGCCAAATATGGAAACGCAAGCTGCACGCCACAAAATATTTTTCATTTTTCTCAGAGGGACGTATTTGGGGTAGAAAATGGATGTTTCTGCACTAATCAGCTAACGCAGTTACATTACCGTCCACTAACTGGTTAGCATAGGAATAGGACATTGAGTCCTTACCGCCTACAAAATGGGTGGCAGTAAATGGACATAGAACCCAAAATAGCAGGAAACAGACGGCGGCTCAGCAGACAACAAGACTTGAAAAATGTACAGGAGTACTTTGCCACACCCTTAACAGAAATATTACACTGGCTTCCACTCAAGGAACGTATTGCGTTCAAGGTTTGCAGCCTGATTCATAAAATTATCTATGAAGATGCCCCGGTCTACATGTCAGATCTAATTGACCTACCACCCAGGAATATTAAAAGATCTTCACGCACATTCCTAAATCTTCACTTCCCTAGCTGCAAATGACTAAACTATAAATTGATACATTCATCCAGTTTTTCTTACATGGGAACGCAGCTTTGGAATGCATTACCACTTGATGTGAAAAAATAAGCGACCATATCAATTTTCGGAAATCACTGAAGACCTATCTCTTCAATAGAACACATCATAATGACCCATCACCTGAACTTTTAATACATTACTGTTTCAATTGCTATTTCATTATCGATCTTGTTATGCCTAATGTTTTATTCCACTATGTTATTCATATTCTTATGTTATTATTAATTGTATCTCTATTCAGCCATGGTAATAACCAGGGCAGATCACTGTAAGCCACATTGAGCCTGCAAATAGGTGGGAAAATGTGGGAAACAAATGCAACAAATAAATAAATTCATTTAACCTATAAAACAATTCCTTTATTTCTACTATATGAAACACTCTTCTTTAATTGCTGTTGCATAATAAGACCCAGACCACCCACCAAGGTGGGGAAACGAGATCCACTATGAAAAGGACAGTGTGGAGGCAGAGAACGAACATGATCAACAGGACTCTTCCAAAAACTAACAGCAACAGAGCAGAAACTCTCGGAGAATAGAGTTATCCAAAGATGCTGAGCGAAAACGCTGAAGTTTCTGCTCTGTTGCCGATGGTGCTTATAATATTTTTTACCGGTATCGTTGGTCTTTTTAAGGACTCGATCCTGTTCAGTTTTTATTTAAATATTTTCACTGTCTTCCAACACAACATACAGACTCCTGAGGCAGGCACCTTTGCCGAAACACAGTGCCGCGTCGAGTCCATTTTTAGTTCTGAATAAAGACACTACTTCCTAATTTCATTGCCTTGATTTTTGGAAGAGTCCTGTTCATCACGCTGCTTCTCTGCCTCCACATAAAAAGACTCGACACTGCACCGTGTTTCAGCTTACAGTGGCCTGCAATAGTTTGTCAAACTAATGGAACAAAACGGCTACGGTCTTTAAAAAGACCGTGATCAGAAAATGAGTTAACTTTCCGGCAAATCTCTCGGAAGAGTCCCACGGAAAAAAGGAGAGCGAACCTCTGCAGTGTATGCAAACCGCTTCACATAGGTTTTGCGCAGAGGTGCGCTCTCTTTTTCCGTGGGAGTCTTCCAAGAGATTTGCTGGAAAGCAACTCATTTTCTGATCACGGTCTTTTTAAAGACCTTCTGACAATATAATGTGGCTGTTTTGTTCCATTCATTTGACAAACGATTGCAAGACTCCCGAGGCAGCACTCTAAGCCGAAACACGGTGCCGCGTCGAGTCTTTTTATGCAACAGCAATCAAAGAAGAGTGTTTCATATAGTAGAAATAAAGGAATTGTTTTATAGGTTAAATGAAATAAAGTACTTTTTTGTACATTTTTTAAGTCTCGTTGCTGAACCTTCTTTCGTTTCCCGTTATTTTTGGTTTTGTGCTGTATTCTCCGTGGGATTGTTGCGTTCAGCCGCTAAGTGGTTCTGGCAGTAAGTGGAAACATTAGCGCATGGCTATTAATACAAAAATATAAAAAGGCCATTTTACAGCTGTGGTGTACGCAAATCTATTATACTGCAGAGCTGCGCTTTCCTTTTTTTCATATCATGCAGGAAAAACCTGCACAAGGGCGTGCTAAGATGGTCACTTTTTACCACAGTTTAGCAAAAGGACCCTTTTGTTCCACAAAATACATAGCCGTGGTTTTCACAATCCAGAGTGAGCTTGGATTTCTATTTCTATTCAGTTGTGCCATCCGTGGTTTCTCATATTCTCTATACAGCTAGTACATAAGAAAATATTTTGCAAGAATTTCTCTATCTCAGCTAAACTCCTAAGTCGTTTTCAGTACTAACGAAAGTACAGCCTTATTCACAAAATGTACAAATGTGGCCTGAAGTTCAGTTGAGCTGCTTCGGACAAAGAGCTCGTAACACTGGGGCTTGTATCTTGTTTTACAAAATAAGCACAGCTGTTAGGCATGTTCCTCTTAAATGTTGTCAAAGGGACTAAGAACATAACATAAGAATAGCCATACTGTGTCAGACCAATGGTCCATCTAGCCCAATATCCTGTTTCCAACAGTGGCCAATCCAGGTCACAGGTACCTGGCAGAAACCCAAAGAGTAGCAACCTTCCATGTAGAATCTCAAAGAGTAGCAACATTCTATGCTGTCAATCCCAGTGGCTTCCTCATGTCCATCTGAATGGCAGACTATGGACTTTTCCTCCTTTTTTTAAACCCAGGTACACTAACTGCTGTTACTACATCCTCCTGCAAAGAGTTCCAGAGCTTAACTATTTGTTGGGTGAAAAATATTTCCTCCTATTTGTTTTAAAAGTATTTCCATGTATCTTCATTGAGTGTCCCCTAGTCTTTGTACTTTCTGAAGGAGTAAAATATTGATTCATTTCTACTCGTTCTACACCACTCAGAATTTTGTAGACCTCAGTCATATCTCCCCTCATCTGTCTCTTTTCCAAGCTGAAGAGCCATAACCTCTTTAGCCTTTCCTCATATGACAGGAGTTTCATCCTCTTTATCATTTTGGTCATTCTTTTTCAAACCTTTTCTAATTCTGCTATATCTCTTTTTTAAGATGCGGCGACCAGAATTGAATTCAATACTCAAGGTGAGGTCACGCCATGGAGCGATATAGAGGCATTATAATATTCTTGGTCTTATTTACCAGCCATTTCTAATAATTCCTAGCATCCTGTTTGCTTTTTTGGCCACTCACACTGGGCAGAAGATTTCAGCATATTGTCTACAATGACACCTAGATCTTTTTCTTGGGTGCTGACTACCAAGAGTGAAAGTTTGTATTGAGCTCAAAAAATTCTTGGACCAATCCCATTGGTGTGCAAGGATTTCACCCCACCCTCTTCTGTTTCATTTCATTTTTATCATTTTAGTGCACATTAAATGTATTTAACATATACTAAAATGGAAAATAAAATAAGAGGGTTTCCTTTTGTTTCATTTTGAAAATGACACAAAATGAAACAACAAACATTATTATTTCTATATCGCTTCCTAATGAAAGAGTATCCCTGTAAGGACCAGATTCCCTATGCACTTCCCCCCAGTGGTGAAGCCATGGGTGGGCCTGGGATGCAGGCACCTACCCACTTTGGGCTTAGGCCTACCCAGCAATGGCATACATCTTCAATGAAGATGGTGGGCATCTCCAAGTCCCATCAGCTGGTGACATCCTTTGCCAGAAGCTCTGGGTCTTGTCAACATGAGGGAAGTCAGAGGTGCACTTCCATCTGCCAACGCTGTATCCCCATATATATGAACTGAACATGAGTAGGGGGTGCAGGTGTAAGCGGGTGGAAATGCACCACTGACTTCCCCTGTGTTCGCATTCCCTGGGGGGGGGGGGGGGGGGGGTGGAGAATATCTTCAGCTGGCAGGGCTTGGGGATCTGCACAAGCCAAGTTATTTTTAATGCTAGTGGTGGAGGGTGGGGATGAAATACAGCCAGAAATTCACCGCTGACAACGCTACTGCTATAGACACAGAATGGGAGAAAGCCTTAATGAATCAGGCACCAAAAGGAAATTCTGCTTAATTAGGATGCCTGAGAGGGCTTGATTTCTCAAGGGTCTTCCAATACAGGTGTAGAATGCACTAAAGACGCTTGAATAAATTTGGCTGACATATTTATGTAGACTCCTAACATGAAACCAGGAGGAATTTATAATGGAACATTTCAACATGAGACCATGGCAATCTTCAAGTCTTGCATTGTTTTATATATATACTAGTAAAACAGGCCCGTTTCTGACACAAATGAAACAGACGCTAGCAAGGTTTTTCTCGGAGTGTGTATGTTTGAGAGAGTGTGTGTGAGAGAGAGAGAGAGAGTGAATGTGCGAGTGTGTGTGTGACAAAGAGAGTGAGACCGCTGGGTGAGAGTGTGTCTCCTCTGTCCCCTGCTCCTCCAGCCACCCAGTGATTCTCCTCTCTCCCCTGCCCCCCCTCCAGCCACCCAGCGATGCTCTTCTCTCCCCTGCCCCCCCTCCAGCCACCCAGTGATTCTCCTCTCTCCCCGGCCCCCCTCCAGCCACCCAGCGATTCTCCTGTCTCCCTTGCCCCCCCCCTCCAGGCACCCAGCGATTGTCCTCTCTCCCCTGCTCCCCCTCCAGCCACCCATCGACTCTCCTCGCTCTCCTGCCCCCCCTCCAGCCACCCATCGATTCTCCTTGTTCCCCTGTTTACCTCCGTCGAAGCAGCCGCGTCTTTGAAAGCCCTGCCCGCCTGTAGCCTTCCCTTCGACCTCGCTCTCCTGCCCCCCCCTCCAGCCACCCATCAATTCTCATTGTTCCCCTGTTTACCTCCATCAAAGCGGCCGCGTCTTTGAAAGCCCTGCCCGTCTGTAGCCTTCCCTTCGACTTCGTTCCCTCTGAGTCCCGCCTGCTGACGTCATTTCCTCTTTCCGCGAGGGCAGGACTCTGAGGGAACGAACTCGAAGGGAAGGCTATAGACGTTGAGGTTGTGCCTCGTGCTGCTATCCTGCGGTTGGACAGTGCTGTTCGTGACGAACCCGGAAGTACGTGACGTCAGTTCAGGAGATGGATACAGCGTTAGAGGCAGCACGAACCCTTCAACCTTTCACTGCCACGGAGTCAGCTTCAGAACGTTGGAGGTGCTTTTTATAATATAGGATATGTTTTGGGGATACTGTTGAATTCCTCTTTGACTATGGAACCTCAGATGAATACCTTGGTTAGGAAGGCCTGTTTTAAGATGAAGCAGCTTCGCCTTTCATGTTCCTATTTTTTGAGGGATCACTTTAGAATTATTGTGCAACTTTCAATTCTAGCTTCACTAGATTACTGCAATTCTCTTTATATATCTAAAGCTGGAGTTATTGTGCAAATGGGATTCTGACGGCCAGTCGGAATCCATAAAGCTCTGTTCCAGTGGCGTTCCTGGGGGGGGGGGGGCAGAGAGAGCATGGAACGAGCGAAGCCAACAGGCGCGCGGCACCCCCCCCACCCAGCAGGTAAAGATGCACCGGGGGGGGGGGGGGGTTCATCGGCGATCCGCCCCAGGTGTTAGCCGCCCTAGGAATGCCACTGCTCTGTTCCTCGATAGAGCCACCGTTCTCCCTACAACCTGGACCTTAACTCTCTCTCTCAATGTGTAAATGAGCCCAACTAGAGTTGGAAAGCAATAACTTATTTGATAATGAGACTGAAAGAAAACCAGAGAAAAGGGCATGCCATTAAATTGTATTGTTCAAAGTGCTTTTGCCGGCACTTTCTAATAAAGAATTCTATTGTTATTTTTATTGTTATTATGAGTCTCTGGCTCGGGAATAACTGTGATCTTACTTCAGACAACGTTGTTAATCGCTGCCATTGCCATAGTCAGTATGCAGTACTGTGAACATTGGAAGTTAGTTTCGCTTTGTAGCTATAAGTCCGATTCAGGCATGTCCGGCATATCTGCCATGAGATATCCGATGCCATAGCGGCCATTGGGAGCAGTATCCACTCTCAGTGTTGGGGATTCAGTATGCTTTCTGTAAATGCTGGGTCCAAGATTAGGAGAAGGCAGCTCGCTGGAAATCTTCCCGTGAATCAGACTAGCATCGTCTCCCTCGAGATTGGAGGTTTCCTTGATGATACGTCCTCTCTTGTAGGACACGGATGCCAAACTTCCAGAGCTATCTTCCATAAGGTTACAGACGCGAACCACAAGGACGATGGGGACAGGCAGTATTGCTAGGATGATTAAAGCTATACAGACAATAATTCCCCACACAG
The DNA here is from genome assembly GCF_901765095.1 of Microcaecilia unicolor. Taxonomy (NCBI): domain Eukaryota; kingdom Metazoa; phylum Chordata; class Amphibia; order Gymnophiona; family Siphonopidae; genus Microcaecilia; species Microcaecilia unicolor. Next base: position 16,708,517 of record NC_044039.1, read on the forward strand.
GATAGCTCTGGAACTCTTCTGTTGCCTGTGGAATGCAAGAAAAGCACTGTCAATTTCATGGGTAGCTTAGAAACACCTGTAGTCAAGAGGTGAACCAACTTAGACCTTGAGGGCCACAAACAATTCTTTGTTTCCAGGTAATCAAGCAATGTATAGTAACCTGGCTCTCAAACTAAAGGGGATTGTTATTAAGGTGTAGTAAAAGTCTGGCTTTTACAACACCTTGGTTTACCATGGAAGTGACTAACCTGCAGTACATTAGAATATAAGAATAGCTATACTCGGGGATGCCGAGAGACAAAGCCGGGCCCGGGGCAAACACCCCCCCCCCCCCCCCCCCAGGCCTGCTTATTGCTTGTCTTCTCTCCTGCTAGCTCCGCTCTGCTGAACAGTTCCTTCTTTCTGCCGCATCCAAACAGGAAGTACTTTACACAGGAGGCGGGATGCGGCAGGAAGAAGGATCTGTGGTGGGAAATGTGCTTATTTCCGATCTGACGAAGAAGGGCAACCTTCGAAAGCTATGTCCAATAAAAAAGGTATCATCTTATTTTCTTTTCCATGTTTTATTTTGTTTGATTTCTATAGATTCTACATGGAATGTTGCTATTCCACTAGCAACATTCCATGTAGAAGTCGGCCCTTGCGGATCACCAATGTGGCCGCGCAGGCTTCTGCTTCTGTGAGTCTGACGTCCTGCACGTACGTGCAGGACGTCAGACTCACAGAAACAGAAGCCTGCGCAGCCTTCTACATGGAATGTTGCTAGTGGAATAGCAACATTCCATGTAGAATGTCCAATAGTAGCAACATTCCATGTAGAATCTTAAAATAGTATCTATTTTACTGTCATAGTAATGCTTGAATGTTTTCACTTATATACACTGTCAGCCAGCACATTTGCTTATTTCCGATCTGAGGAAGAAGGGCAACCTTCGAAAGCTAATCAAGAAATGTATCAAGTTATGTCCAATAAAAAAGGTATCATCTTATTTTCTTTTCCATGTTTTATTTGGTTTGATTTCTATAGATTCTACATGGAATGTTGCTATTCCACTAGCAACATTCCATGTAGAAGTCGGCCCTTGCAGATCACCAATGTGGCCGCGCAGGCTTCTGCTTCTGTGAGTCTGACGTCCTGCACGTACGTGCAGGACGTCAGACTCACAGAAGCAGAAGCCTGCGCAGCCTTCTACATGGAATGTTGCTAGTGGAATAGCAACATTCCATGTAGAATCTCCAATAGTATCTATTTTACTGTCATAGTAATGCTTGAATGTTTTCACTTATATACACTGTCAGCTAGCACATTTGCTTATTTCCGATCTGACGAAGAAGGGCAACCTTCGAAAGCTAATCAAGAAAGGTATTAAGTTATGTCCAATAAAAAAGGTATCATCTTATTTTCTTTTCCATGTTTTATTTTGTTTGATTTCTATAGATTCTACATGGAATGTTGCTATTCCACTAGCAACATTCCATGTAGAAGTCGGCCCTTGTAGATCACCAATGTGGCCGCGCAGGCTTCTGTGAGTCTGACGTCCTGCACCTACGTGCAGGACGTCAGACTCACAGAAGCAGAAGCCTGCGCAGCCTTCTACATGGAATGTTGCTAGTGGAATAGCAACATTCCATGTAGAATCTCCAACAGTAGCAACATTCCATGTAGAATCTCCAATAGTATCTATTTTACTGTCATAGTAATGCTTGAATGTTTTCACTTATATACACTGTCAGCCAGCACATTTGCTTATTTCCGATCTGAGGAAGAAGGGCAACCTTCGAAAGCTAATCAAGAAATGTATCAAGTTATGTCCAATAAAAAAGGTATCATCTTATTTTCTTTTCCATGTTTTATTTGGTTTGATTTCTATAGATTCTACATGGAATGTTGCTATTCCACTAGCAACATTCCATGTAGAAGTCGGCCCTTGCAGATCACCAATGTGGCCGCGCAGGCTTCTGCTTCTGTGAGTCTGACGTCCTGCACGTACGTGCAGGACGTCAGACTCACAGAAGCAGAAGCCTGCGCAGCCTTCTACATGGAATGTTGCTAGTGGAATAGCAACATTCCATGTAGAATCTCCAATAGTAGCAACATTCCATGTAGAATCTCCAATAGTATCTATTTTACTGTCATAGTAATGCTTGAATGTTTTCACTTATATACACTGTCAGCTAGCACATTTGCTTATTTCCGATCTGACGAAGAAGGGCAACCTTCGAAAGCTAATCAAGAAAGGTATTAAGTTATGTCCAATAAAAAAGGTATCATCTTATTTTCTTTTCCATGTTTTATTTTGTTTGATTTCTATAGATTCTACATGGAATGTTGCTATTCCACTAGCAACATTCCATGTAGAAGTCGGCCCTTGTAGATCACCAATGTGGCTGCGCAGCCTTCTACATGGAATGTTGCTAGTGGAATAGCAACATTCCATGTAGAATCTCCAATAGTAGCAACATTCCATGTAGAATCTCCAATAGTATCTATTTTACTGTCATAGTAATGCTTGAATGTTTTCACTTATATACACTGTCAGCTAGCACATTTGCTTATTTCCGATCTGACGAAGAAGGGCAACCTTCGAAAGCTAATCAAGAAAGGTATTAAGTTATGTCCAATAAAAAAGGTATCATCTTATTTTCTTTTCCATGTTTTATTTTGTTTGATTTCTATAGATTCTACATGGAATGTTGCTATTCCACTAGCAACATTCCATGTAGAAGTCGGCCCTTGTAGATCACCAATGTGGCCGCGCAGGCTTCTGTGAGTCTGACGTCCTGCACGTACGTGCAGGACGTTAGACTCACAGAAGCAGAAGCCTGCGCAGCCTTCTACATGGAATGTTGCTAGTGGAATAGCAACATTCCATGTAGAATCTCCAATAGTAGCAACATTCCATGTAGAATCTCCAATAGTATCTATTTTACTGTCATAGTAATGCTTGAATGTTTTCACTTATATACACTGTCAGCTAGCACATTTGCTTATTTCCGATCTGACGAAGAAGGGCAACCTTCGAAAGCTAATCAAGAAAGGTATTAAGTTATGTCCAATAAAAAAGGTATCATCTTATTTTCTTTTCCATGTTTTATTTGGTTTGATTTCTATAGATTCTACATGGAATGTTGCTATTCCACTAGCAACATTCCATGTAGAAGTCGGCCCTTGCAGATCACCAATGTGGCCGCGCAGGCTTCTACATGGAATGTTGCTAGTGGAATAGCAACATTCCATGTAGAATCTCCAATAGTAGCAACATTCCATGTAGAATCTCCAATAGTATCTATTTTACTGTCATAGTAATGCTTGAATGTTTTCACTTATATACACTGTCAGCCAGCACATTTGCTTATTTCCGATCTGAGGAAGAAGGGCAACCTTCGAAAGCTAATCGAGAAATGTATTAAGTTATGTCCAATAAAAAAGGTATCATCTTATTTTCTTTTCCAGGTTTTATTTGGTTTGATTTCTATTGATAACCTTAAGAGTGGACTAACACGGCTACCGCACTCCTTATCTGAGGATGCAACTTTCTTCAATAAATCATCAAGAAACTCCAAACAGCCCAAAACACTGCAGCCAGACTCATATTTGGTAAAACAAAATACAAAAATGCCAAACCCCTAAGAGAAAAACTACACTGGCTCCCACTTAAAGAACGTATTAACGTTCAAAGTCTGCACCCTGGTTCATAAAATCATTTGTGGAGAGGCCCCGGTCTACATGTTAGACCTCATAGACTTACTACTACTACTACTACTATTTAGCATTTCTATAGCGCTACAAGGCATACGCAGCGCTGCACAAACATAGAAGAAAGACAGTCCCTGCTCAAAGAGCTTACAATCTAATAGACAAAAAATAAATAAAGTAAGCAAATCAAATCAATTAATGTGAACGGGAAGGAAGAGAGGAGGGTAGGTGGAGGCGAGTGGTTACAAGTGGTTACGAGTCAAAAGCAATGTTAAAGAGGTGGGTTTTCAGTCTAGATTTAAAGGTGGCCAAGGATGGGGCAAGACGTAGGGGCTCAGGAAGTTTATTCCAGGCGTAGGGTGCAGCGAGACAGAAGGTGCAAAGTCTGGAGTTGGCAGTAGTGGAGAAGGGAACAGATAAGAAGGATTTATCCATGGAGCGGAGTGCACGGGAAGGGGTGTAGGGAAGGACGAGTGTGGAGAGATACTGGGGAGCAGCAGAGTGAGTACATTTATAGGTTAGTAGAAGAAGTTTGAACAGGATGCGAAAACGGATAGGGAGCCAGTGAAGGGTCTTGAGGAGAGGGGTAGTATGAGTAAAGCGACCCTGGCGGAAGATGAGACGGGCAGCAGAGTTTTGAACTGACTGGAGAGGGGAGAGGTGACTTACCACCCAGGAACACTAAAAGATCAGCACGCGCATTCCTGAATCTCCACTACCCCAGCTGCAAAGGACTAAAATACAAATTAACACATGAATCTAGCTTTTCCAACATAAGCACGCAGCTATGGAATGCACTACCACTTGGCGTGAAAAAAATGCGCGACCTATCCAACTTTCGGAAATCACTGAAGACCTGCCTGTTCAACAAGGCATACCGCAACGATCCATCATTTGAACTTTAACGTAATACCACTTTATCTCGTATTCCGAATATGATCTCTTTATACTTGATGGCTTAATCTACCATGTCACTCATGACCTTTAATGTAATACCACTTGTATCTCTCACTCTGGAATGGCGATCGCCATGACGGAGCAATGTAAGCCACATTGAGCCTGCAAATAGGTGGGAAAATGTGGGATACAAATGCAGCAAATAAATAAATAAATAAATGTCTCACCCTTTCCTCAATCCATACACTGTAAACCGGTGGACTGATTCCCATTTGGATAATGCTTGAAATGAGAAGCAACAGCAAAACTAAAGGAGAAATGTACTTCCACATATAGAAATAGTATCTGTAAGGTGTAAAACCAAGCATATCCTTTAATTCCTCCATAAATCTGAAAAGAGAGAGAGAGAATAAGGAACATGTTTCAGTTACAGATTCCTACTGCCGCACTGCAGAAAAATGTCATTTATCCTTCATGCAACAAACATATTACAGAGACTGAATAATGTAACAAAGCTAGGGGCCCAGCCTGGTTGCCCAGTGTTCTTCTGGCACTGCCCTGGGGAGGCTCCCAGGATCGATCTCCATGTCACGCTCCCCATTCCCCACATCAGTTGAGGCTGGGCATGTTTTAGTAGTTGAGGACAGGGGCGTAGCTACTATGGAGCCACGGGGGCCTGGGCCCCCCTAGATTTGGCCCTGGATCCCCCTGCCGCGAACCTCTCGACCCCCCCTTCCCGCCGCCAACCCTCCCCCGCCGCGTACCTTTGCTGGCGGGGGACCCCAACCCCCGCCAGCCAAAGTTCTCTCCTCGGCCTAGCAGCGTTGCTTGCTAAATGATCTGATCAAGTTTCTGTGCGTGCGTCTGACGTCCTGCACAGAAACAGATTCAAACTTGATCAGATCATTCGGCAACACCGCGCGACCGAGAAGAGAACTGGCTGGCGGAGGTTGGGTTCCCCCGCCAGCAAAGGTATGCAGCGGGAGTGGGTTGGCGGCGGGAAGGGGGGGGGGTCGAGAGGGTTGCGGCAGCAGGGGTCAGCAATACTGCACGGCCGAGAAGAGGACCTCGGCTGGCGGGGGCTGGAGTGCCCCGCCAGCAAAGGTACGTGGTGGGAGAGGGTTGGCGGCGGGAAGTGAGGGGGTTGAGAGGGTTGTGGCAGCGGTGCTGGGGGGGTCAGCAATGCCGTGTGGCCGAGAAGAGGACCTCAGCTGGCGGGGGTTGGGGTCCCCCGCCAGCAAAGGTACACTGCAGGAGAGGGTTGGCAGCGGGAAGGGGGCGGGTCAAGAGGGTTGCGGCACGGGGGGGGGGGGTCAGTGGCGCTGAGGGGGCTAAAATGTGCCCCCTCACCTCGGGCTCTGGACCCCCCCCTCCCGTCGAAGTCTGGCTACGCCCCTGGTTGAGAGGTTATTTTTATTTTGAGACTAGTGAAAAAGGCCCGTTTCTGGAGCAAGGTTTTCCTCCCCAACCCCCCTCCCTACCCACCCCTTCGCCTCCCTACCCACCCCTTCGTTGTTGTGAAGCCACAGACGCCATTGCTCCGCCCTCGATCTGTGACGCCATTGCTCCACCCTCGACGTCATCACGTTTGACGCGAGGGCGGGGCCCAGAGACAGTGATTTCGGTGGCTTCACCACCATGAACCCTTCGAACCCGAAGGAAGGAAGTGACACTGATGTCAGTGTCTTCAGAACGTTGAGGGTGAGATTTATTACATAGGATTACTGAAGGCACTCTTGTTTGAACATGCATGGAGCTGATGCTTGTGTTTTTACTTTGAGTAATATATTGCTTTGTTCTGATAATGTGCTTGTTTTTATCAATTTTTATTGTGTATTTTGCTTTGAGATCCATCTAGTTATTTATTATTATTTTATTTATTTACATTTGTACCCCGCGCTTTCCCACTCATGGCAGGCTCAATGCGGCAGGCGATGGAGGGTTAAGTGACTTGCCCAGAGTCACAAGGAGCTGCCTGTGCCAGGAATCGAACTCAGTTCCTCAGGACCAAAGTCCACCACCCTAACCACTAGGCCACTCCTCCACTGTTGCTACTATTTGAGATTCTACATGGAATGTTGCTATTCCACTAGAAATCGGTCCTTGCAGATCACCAATGTGGCCGTGCAGGCTTCTGCTTCTGTGAGTCTGACGTCCTGCACATACGTGCAGGACGTCAGACTCAAAGAAACAGAAGCCTGCACAGCCTTCTACATGGAATGTTGCTAGTGGAATAGCAACATTCCATGTAGAATCTCCAATAGTAGCAACATTCCATGTAGAATCTCCAATAGTATCTATTTTATTTTTGTTACATTTGTACCCCGCGCTTTCCCACTCATGGCAGGCTCAATGCAGCTTACATGGGGCAATGGGGCAATGGAGGGTTAAGTGACTTGCCCAGAGTCACAAGGAGCTGCCTGAAGTGGGAATCGAACTCAGTTCCTCTGGACCAAAGTAGTCCACCACCCTAACCACTAGGCCACTCCTCCACTGTTGCTACTATTTGAGATTCTACATGGAATGTTGCTATTCCACTAGCAACATTCCATGTAGAAGTCAGCCCTTGCAGATCACCAATGTGGCCGCGCAGGCTTCTGCTTCTGTGAGTCTGACGTCCTGCACGTACGTGCAGGACGTCAGACTCACAGAAACAGAAGCCTGTGCAGCCTTCTACATGGAATGTTGCTAGTGGAATAGCAACATTCCATGTAGAATCTCCAATAGTAGCAACATTCCATGTAGAATCTCCAATAGTATCTATTTTATTTTTGTTACATTTGTACCCTGCGCTTACCCTGCAGGCTTACATGGGGCAATGGAGGGTTAAGTGACTTGCCCAGAGTCACAAGGAGCTGCCTGTGCCAGGAATCGAACTCAGTTCCTCAGGACCAAAGTCCACCACCCTAACCACTAGGCCACTCCTCCACTGTAGGCGGAATAGAATTTTTTACATAAATAAATAATAAAATAAAATATATATGCATGTGTATGTATGTATTTAGAGTCAGCTCAAATTTACTAGCTTATCTTGGAGTGAGCGCAGATGAAATCTAAGTGTACCAACTGCGGAAATACAATTTCTGGGCCTGCTTTTCTCTCATGTCTGACTGAAGGTGATTCTCCCCTACCAATTCATGCTTCAAAGGTCAATATCTTCATTATTGCTTACTTGTCCAAACCGTAGATCCAAGCAACCGTAATATTCTCTAGAATCACCACAATAAGCAGAGGGAGCGTTGCAGAGTAGTCATCAAACATTGTGACAAAGTAGTTTCCGGAACGTTGTACAAAAATCAAACCAATACAGAATGCAAGAAGACAGCATCCAACTGTAAAAAAAAAGATCGAGAAACAGCAATCAATGCAAAAATTGTGTCTTAATTCCTCGAACATATAAAGAGGAATCCAATAAAATTTATATGGAAATATAATGTTTGATTTTAACAAAATATTTCTAAAAAGCAAGGAAAAGACCTCAAAACGCCCGACCGCTTACTTTCAGTTTTCAGCGGCTTTAACTGGGGGCGTGGTGTTCATCACTGGTCATAAAAACCTTGCTTGGAAAGAATTATTTTAACTTTTAATTTATTTCCAAATAGATTTTAACAATTTTCCTCCTGAACCCTGCTGTAGGACGTTGTTCCTGGATTCCTTGTTGCTTTCCTCTTCAGCTCCAGCCCAGCCACTCCAGTCCTGTCTACTTCCGCCCGTCTTAGGGTTGCCTGTCTCCTGTTGGGTGGTTTTGCCCACTGCTGCCACCTCCGTGACAGCGGCCCAAGGGCTCACATTTCCCCCGAGAAACCTGACAATAGCAGACTATGAACCTTTCTTCCAGGAATCTGTCCGAACCTTTTTAAACCCAGATACGCTAACCGCTGTTACCACATCCTCCAGCAAAGAGTTCCAGAGCTTAACTGTTCGTTGAGTGAAAAAATATTTCCTCCTATTTGTTTTAAAAGTATTTCCATGAAAATTCCTTGAGTGTCCCCTAGTCTTTGTACTTTTGGAACGAGTAAAAAAATCGATTTACTTCTACTCGTTCTACACCACTCAGGATTTTGTAGACCTGAATCAAATCTCCCCTCATCCATCTCTTTTCCAAGGGCTAAAGAGCCCTGACCTCTTTAGCCTTTCCTCATATGAGGGAATAGAAAAGGGGGATGCTGATCGGGAAGAAGGGAGAGAAGATAAAAATGGGAGCTGCTGCATGGGGGTGTGCCGATTTATAGTTTGCAGGGGAGTGCGAAAAACCCTAGCACTGGCCCTGACAATACTAACCACTAGGTTACTCCTCTGACCTGCTTGCTGCTTTGTTCAGAAATAGCTATAATACCTGAAGTTAATAGTAAACCACTTTGGAAACTTTTCAAGAGTAGAAGTGAATAGAATAGAATGGATAGAATGGACAGTAGCCATTTACTTTTCTCAATAGAATAGGCTCTGAATAGGTGCTTTCTTGGCAATTAATACATACATAGAATAAAATAGAATAGTAAAAGACCCCCTAAGGGTGAAACCCACCCTTTCGATATTCAACAACACCTTGAGCTCAGGATCCATACTTGGACCTACCTGCAACACCTCTGTTTTCACACTATTAAATTTTAGCCCACACTTAACAGCACCAATCACATATTTTCTCCAAGCTTTGCCAGAGAATGTAGTAAAAGCAGTTAGCTTAGCGGGGTTTAAAACGGTTTGGATGGTTTCCTAAAGGAAAAGTCCATACAGCATTATTAAAATGGACTTGGGGAAAACGCAGTGCTTATTTCTAGGATAAGCAGCATAAAATGTATTGTACATTTTTGGGATCTTGCCAGGTACTTGTGACCTGAATTGGCCACTGTTGGAAACAGGATGCTGGGTTTGATGGACCTTCAGTCTGTCCTAGTATGGCAATACTTATATACTTATTTATTTAGGGACCATTTTACTAAAGGGTTGCTACGTGGCAACCCGGAACTACCGCTGGCTCAACGCAGCCATCGGTGGTATTTCTGCCTCGAGCGCATGCAATTTCTGGCACTACGGAAAATAATTACGTAATTTCTAGCATTGCTGTACTGCAGGAGCCCTTACTGCAAGTGCTCTCCCCCACATAGCCACGCGATAAGAATAATCTTGACACCGCTACCACAGGGCTCTGTATTAAACTAAATAGCCAGTGATGCTAGTGTAGTCTCGTTTCCTAGGTTCTCTGTGTAGCATTTCTGAGAGAACTTCTGGTTACTTATAGAGCATAGAAAATAACAGAGCTTTTACTCACTTGTCAGCAATTCTTTACGAACTTTGAAAGTGTCAACGACAGGCGTGATGATTCCTTCAATGGTCCCAAACATACTGCCAAGCCCCAAGTTTACCAGCATAAGGAAGAACATTACAGACCAGAAGGGCGAAGCTGGAAAGTGCGTCATCGCTTCTGTAAAGGCAATAAAAGCCAAACCAGTTCCTTGCACTGACTGCCAATTAAAAGAGAGTGAAAACAACAGCTTATGAACAATTCAAAATTTTTAGGGTTTAATGCAAATTGTCGCAGATTAATACCAAGGAGAAAGGAAACTGTTTAAAAATAAGAAAACGGTATTACAAGAGGATTCTGGGAATACATGTTTTCACATGTTTGAAATAGTATCTTTCTATTTTTGTTAATGCTACGTACTCGTGTGGGTTGGCATTCAGCCACGGTTGTGGCTGAAAACCCCCCCTGAATATTCAGCATCAGCATCACAATAGTGGCCCCTGCTGAGGGGCGGTCAATGCCAATGCTATCTGTATAGCAATTTACATGGCAACATTAGCTTTAATAACTGACTTGCTATGTATTCCACTAAATAGATATTCATCATAATTGTACAAACTATTAATCTTACTGTGTGTCCTTCAGGTCTAAAGCAGTTAGATTTCTGAGAATTATTGATTCTATTTTTCTGTTGCTGTTATATCTCGTTGAAATTCTTTGCCTGCGGATATTAGAACCGAACCTCACTACTTATCCTTTCATAGGAAACTCAAGACCTTTCAATTTTCTTAGGGATCTTTTATTAAATCTAAAATCCAAACTCAAGTCCTCATTAATAGATGTAGGTCCAGCTTGCATGGTATGTACAATATGTAAATGAACCAGAACATTTTGGAACTGCATGCAAACCAAACCTCAAGTTACAACCCAAACTGTGCCAAGAGACAGTGCTTGTCTAAATGAATGAGTCACTGACAGTCAGTAATCCAGGAAAGCAAATAAATGCACAGAGTAATCATTAAGCTTAAACGTTGATAGCATCGTTTAAACATATACTGATAGTGACATTATTCAGTGTTGCACCTGGATGACTATCTGGAGAACATGGGACAGCAGAGTAGCTAAATATTGCCGTTATCTGGATAATGTTGGTAGTGGCCACCATTATCCATCATTCAGCTGGAGCTGAATTTTTCAGTATATCTATTCAGTGGAACACATAGCAAGTCAGTTATTAAAGCTAATGTTGCCATGTAAATTGCTTGAAAAACATACAAGCTGCCTTAAACCAGATTCTTTGTTGCACTGGAAGCCTGCCTAAATGATGAGCCATCATATATGTCAAAACAAACGTTCACCAGACTCAAATAATTTGCATAAAGCTATGAATAAAGCTATGCTTTTATCGGAACAAGAATCATACACTGCCGATATGGAGAAATATCCTTGAAACAGTCGAGTAGCGAAACATGATGTCATGTCGGACATCAAATTCCCCTTGGAAAAAAATATAGTTAAGCTAAGTGTGCTATTAGTTTATCTATAGATAAAGAATAGTTATTTAGTGATAAAAAGTTTGGAAATGTTCAACAAAAATGAAAAATTAACAAAAGTATAAATAAAAAAATACAACAAAAACATAACAAAAAGGAAACTTTTTGGAAGACCGGTGGTGATAGGAGAGTGGTGGCTAGTGTCCCACAACTCCGTTGGACTGAGGTCTTCTAAATTAATAATTAGCACAAATCTCATTATTAGCTTTATGCCTATATGATGAAACATTATCAAATTTTTTGAGATGAAAAATCAATGTAATGGCAGTATTTCGCACAAATTGTAATTTCTTAAGCAATCTAGGACTAAATATAAGGCGTCACAGTAGTCTAAATGTGATAAAACTAATAACTGAGCCAAAAGAGCAAAATCATAGCATTCTAACCTCAACCTTAACGTAAACATCACACTAAATTAAAGCCAGCAAACACCAGCTTAACCTTGTTGAGTTCATCTTCAGTTTGGCAAGGTGCAAGACCAAGAGCGGGAAAATCTTCTTCTTCCACTTTCTTAATGATATCATAAACCAGATGATAGTCCTTGGCTGTAATGGCTGAAAAATTGACATGATGAGGAATCATATCATGACTGAGATTGCCAGCTTTTAAAAGATGTACGATCTTTGCGGAATTTCTGCAAAAAAAATAATAATCCAAACGCACAGTTTTAGATTCTTTCGTAGGGAATTTCTGCTGGAATATAAATGTTAAAATGAAAGAAGGAAAGAAATGATTCATACTGGATAATGCAGTTCTGATTTATAACATTTGCCTTGAAGCCCAAAACAGCAAAAACCACCAATGTTGCAAGTATGGAGGTGAAGAAATTGATGAAGGACACCAGGACAGCATCGAAATGGCAGTTGTTGTCTCGTTTGTTGTAGCTGGAAAAAGCAATGACTCCTCCAAAGCCAAGACCAAGGGCAAAGAACACCTGAGTAGCAGCTTCTCTCCATACTTTGGGCTCCAGCATTATTTCCAGCTGTTAACGGTTAAAAACAACACATTGTGGAGCACAAATAGCTGTAAATCGATATCAACATAGCAATATTGTAAATGAAAGCAGGTAAAGATCACCCAGTCTTCTCAGTTGAGATCCATCCAATTATGGTGGACGCACATTTAAGTTTTTCCTTTCCAACCAACTTCACTCTCCCCCGTGTCTTTTTCCTGCTTGCCTTGAACCTTTTCCTCATTATTGCCTTCTACATCTGTCCCAATAATGGTCTCTACTACCTTCCACTGTAGACTATTTCAAGACTCCCATCTTCAAGGTTATTTCTTCTATTTTACGGAAGAAATTCTATAGCAGTATCACTCTTGTTTTAGAAGCCCTATTCGTAATTTACATATTTGAATACCTGCATTCAGACCAGGGGCGGACTGACCATTGGGGCAACCAGGCAGGGCCCGAGGGCCCAGAGGCTCTGCCTGGATGCCCGGCGCACTGCTGGTGAACTAGTGGCCTCAGCGGGGGTGGGGGGTGGATATCTTCTTTCCTGCCCGTCCCGCTGGGCTGCCGCTATTCCCCCTGCCTGGCACCAATGTATTTTAAAAATGGCAGCCGAGACTCCCTGCAGAAGTCTTGCGAGACAGTCGAGACCCATGAAACTGCCCGGGAAGTCTCGGCTGCCATTTTGAAAACACAGTGGCGCTGGCAGGCGGGCGATAGTGGCAGCGCAGCAGGCAGGAAAGAACATTCCCCTGCGCAGAGGCCACCAGACTACCAGGACCCTTCAGACAGGACCAGGGCAGCGGAGACGGCAGCTGCGGCGGCAGGGGGGTGTGTTGGGCAGTAGCCAGGGAGGGGGCCCAGACCACCCTCAGTCTGCCCCTGATTCAGACATGCATACTGCATGCACATGCAAAACTCATTTTTAGAAAGCCAGCATTTATACATGTATTCCTGCACTATATATATGTTGCAAGGGGGCATGATTTGGGCTGGGTCTAGGCATGGCTTGAGCAGAACTAAAATCTACACATGCGTTCTCCATTTCAGAAAGGAAATGCACATGTATGTCCCCATATATCAATGTCGAGATTTACAGCTGACCTTTGCACATATAGGTTTGCAAAATGTGCTAGTCTGGGTCAACCCTTAACAGGTAGGGTTAGCGGAGTTCCCCTTATTCCCTGGTGCTTATTTCCTTTTCCTATCTGAAAATAAAGATTGAGGCCTCTGTTACTAATGACCTGCGGGTATATGTGTAGGCTTGCGAAATAGCAAGCGCACAACTGCTGTGGCTCCCTCCTTCTGTTTAGCAGCAAGTCACTTGGGACCCCTTTTACAAAGCGGCAATAAGCCCAACACGGGTAAGGGCCCCCTCCCGAAACGGCCACGCGGCAAGTGCTCCACTTGCCGCTCGGCCATTTCCTGTAGAAAAGCAAGACCTACCTTTTACCTGCTGCGGTAAAAGGGGGCCTCGGTGCACGTCAAAAACCCACGCCAGCGCAGGCCGCCTTTTGCCACGGCCCTTAACCCTCTATTGCCTCTGGTCCAAACTTAGTGGCCTTTTTACTAAAGCTTAGCACGTGCAAAATGCTAAGAAGCTCTTTGGTATGAAATGGGTTTCTTAGCATTTAGAGCATGCTAAGCTTTAGTAAAAGGGACCCTTAGGGTCCTTTTTACTAAGACGCGAAGGCGCCTATGTGCGTACAATTCATTTCAAATTAGAACTACCGCCCGGCTGCCGCGTGCCCCGGGCGGTAATTCTAATTTCTATGTGCGTCCAAAACGCATGGCAGAAAAATCATTTCTATTTTCTACCGGTAATCGGCAGTGTATGCGCGTTGACGATTACTGACCGGTTAACGTGTGAGACCTTACCGCTAAGTCAATGGGTGGTGGTAAGGTCTCAGGCCCAAAATGGAAGCGCACTGCTTTTAATTTTTCCACACATCCATGTTTGACAAAAAAAAGGCCTTTTTTGCAGGCATGCTGAAAAATGGACCTGAGCGCGTCCAATACACCCATCTACACCAGCGCAGGCCATTTTTCAGCGCACCTTAATAAAAATAGTGCTGGCACTTAGGTTGGTGTCCTGTCATGTGAGGGGGACCAGTGCACTAGAAATGCTGGCTTCTCCCACGACCAAAGGGCTTGGATTTGGTCATTTCTGAGATGGGCATCCTTGCTTTCCATTATGGCCGAAAATCGGGGACAACCATATCTAAGGTCGACCTAAATTTCACGATTTGGGCGTCCCCGACCGTATTATTGAAACGAAAGATGGCCGCCCATCTTGTTTCGATAATACAGGTTTCCCCGCCCCTTCGCCAGGACATCCTGCGAGGACGTCCTCAGGAAAACGTGGGCGCCCCTTTCAATTATGCCCCTCCACGTTGTCTATGAAAATGTTCTATTACTTATTGTGTTGACATTGTAAGTACTATACTATACCATACTTTGTATTGTTATTTGAATATTTTTACTGCTGTAATTGTCTATTGCTTATGTTTGATTTATTCTTACTGTACACCGCCTTGAGTGAATTTCTTCAAGCAGGCGGTAAATAAATCCTAATCAATAATCAATCAATAAATAGATTGTGGAATACCAGCTTACACATACAAATGCTGGAATTTACACATATAAAATGCTGTGTTTTCAATGCATATTTTGGTAAAATGGCTCTACCCCTGCCATACGTGCGGGTAAATGCACAGCACTCCTGCCTGTAGTTTATGAAAAGCACCACAAGTCAGTCAGGGGCCCTTTTACTAAGCCGAGGAAGGGCTAATGCGCAGATAGCGTGTGTCAAATCGGCACCACCGGCCGGGGTAGCGCACGTGCCCGGTGGTAATTCCAAGTCTGGTGTACACCGAATCCCACTGTAGAAAATATGATCTTAGCGAATTGGAAAAATGCCTCAGTGCTTAATGAACACTTCCGGTGGCAGTCAGTTTTGTTATATCACAAAACGGAAACAGCCTCTGCAAGTCCTCATTGGATCTCTCAGCAAAAAGACATTGATATGGTCTCCACTATCCGACTATATTCACTCATTACGAAAGCACCTTCAATTAATCTCAGCCAGTGGCGATCCTAGGTCGGCTGCCACCCGGGGCGGATCGCCACTGCGCATCCCCTCCCCCCCCGGGTGCAGCAGCGTCCCCCCCCCAGGGTGCAGCACGACCCCCCCCCCCCCCGGCACAATGACACCCCCCTCCCCGGCTCATCAAGCCCCCCCCCCCCCGGCGCATTCTTGGCTGCTGGAGTGTGCAGAGAGCAGCCGCGCGCCTGTCGGCTCCACTGGCTCCCTGCTCCCTCTGCCCCGGAACAGGAAGTAACCTGTTCTGGGGCAGAGGGAGCAGGGAACCAGCGGAGCCGACAGGAGCACGGCTGCTCTCTGCACCCTCCAGCAGCGTGCACCCAGGGCGGACCGCCCCGCCCTTCCTACGTCACTGATCTCAGCATTAATGAACCACTTCTCTAATCTATTTTGTTTTTAAATCACTGTTATATTTTATTGTTCTTCCTCTTTTGTTTGTTACCTGAAAACTTCAATAAAATTTCTGGGGAAAAAAAAAAGAAAAGAAAATATTTTTCTATTTTCTACTGCGGGGGGGGGGGGGGGGGGGAGAGGGGTTGTTCCCATCGGTAATCAGAATGCAGCCACGTTGGCACATGCTGCGTGGTTACCGTGCAGGTAGCGTGTGAGCCCTCACCGCTAAGTCAATGGCTGCCGGCCGTAAACAAGTGCACGCCAATTTTAATTTTTGCGCTTGCCCATGTCTCAGCCCATTAAAAACTGGCCTTTTTCCCAGCCACGGTAAAAAAAAAAAGTGGTCTAGCGCACCCAAAAAAAATGCACCCATACTACCACAGGCCACTTTTTACTGTGGCTTCGTAAAAAGTGCCCCTCTGTTTTAGTTTACATCCAAAGTGGTCTCACTTTTTCCAAAATTTCATAATAATTTTGGTAAAACAAACCTGCTCGAGCTTAACCAAATAATCTAACTCTACGACGGACAGTTGCATCAGTCATTACTTGTACCTCATCATTCTGGTTTCAAAAAGAACCAAGCACATACCTTAGGGGTGAACATGTGACGAATCCCATCCACGGCCCCGTTTAACAGAAGTCCTCTAACAAGAAAGCAGATAAGTACCACATACGGGAAGAGAGAACTAAAATACATGATCTGCAATAGAACAGGAAACGAGACCAAAGTTGGACTACATTTTTTTTAAAATGTGTTTACCATAAATTATTCTGAATCCTTGTTTGTATAATCAATTCTGCATTCAAGTTCTGTACATAAAAAAAATGTCACAAATTCATGTTGTAAAATAAATTATGATTGAGCCAATGCAGGAAACTTAAAAAAAAATTATGTGGCAGCCTCTTATTATGTTTCTTTTTGAAAAATTTAGACAGATTGAAGGGTCCTTTTACTTAGCCGCGTAAGCGTCTATGCGCGCCCAACGTGCGCCAAAATGGAGTTACTGCCCGACTACCGCATGCCTCTTGCAGTAATTTCATTTTTGGCACGCGCCCGATATGCGCGTCTGAAAAATATTTTTTATTTTCGGATGCGCATAACGGATGCACGCCAAGTAGCAATTGGTGTGCATAGGTCATTACCGCCCAGTTACCGCATGAATCTTTACCGCTAGGTCAACGGCTGGCGGTAAGGTCTCAGACCCAAAATGGATGCGCGGCAATTTTCATTTTGCCATACGTCCATTTTCGGCAAAAAGGTTTAAAGGCTTTTTTCACAGGCGCGCTAAAAAATGGATCGTTGCATGCCCAAAACCCGCGCCTACACTACCGCAAGCCATTTTTCATCGCGCCTTTGTAAAAGGAGCCCTGAATCTAGTTTTTTTTTTTTAACTACCTAAGGAGTGGAGATTTCCTTTCTTTTTTTTAAATCTTAAATGTTGTATGAAACATTATGCTATTTAATAGATATAAGCTGAGGGCAGTTTATGCAGTGGTGATCACTGATCGAGATACTTTTGCCAGAGACCTAAAACTTATTTTCTCTATTGCAACTGGAGTGGAAGGTGATTGACAGCTGAAAGAGGTCAAACAGAAAAATAAAAGCAAAAATTAAAAAATTAAAATTCTCAGTTTAAGAAATTTTCTTTTATCTATTTTTAGATACATATTTTTCCCTTATGGATTTTTTTATGTATGTGTTTTTACCTTTTTGTTTATTTTATTTTTGTCATTGTGATTTCCAGTGGACAGACAAACCTTGTATAATTGAACTGGGTAGTAAAGTATATCTGATTATCTTTTCTTTCAGATTATCTTAGTTTTACTGTTGTTGTGTTTATGTCTAATTTAATTTCTTTTTTTTAGGGCTATTTCCATTTTATTATTAGCTGACACACTGCCCTGAGTCATTATTTATTTATTGCATTTGTATCCCACATTTTCCCACCTATTTGCAGGCTCAATGTGGCTTACATTGTTCCGTCATGGCGATCGCCATTTCCGGAGTGAGAGATACAAGCGGTATTACATTAGAGATTATGATTGACATTCTAGGTTAAGCAATCAAATGTAAGGAGTTCATAGTCGGAATAAAAGACATTTTAGGTTAAACAGTCAGATATAAAGAGTTCATATTTGGAGTTAAATATAGAGTGGTAATTGCGTTAAAGTTCATTCGTGGTAAAGTAGTCTTTGGTATTCGAGTATAGGGTGTTAGGTTTAATCTGGTTCAGGCTTGAGTTTTTTTGTCTAGTAGTTAGGATGTATCATTGTGGTATGCATTTTTGAACAGGCTGGTCTTCAGTGATTTCCGGAATTTCGTTAGGTCGCGGATATTTCTCACGGAGAGTAGTAATGCATTCCATAGTCGTGTGCTTATGTAGGAGAAGCTGGATGCATATGTTAATTTATATTTTAGACATTTGCAGTTAGGGTAGTGGAGATTTAGGAATGTGCGTGCTGATCTTCTAGTGATCTTTTATTGTACTAAGGGCCCCTTTTACCAAGCTGCAACAAAAGGGTGCCTGAGCTGGTGTCAGCGTGTGGTTTTGACGTTCGCCGAGGCCCCCTTTTACTGCATCGGGTAAAAGGCAGGTCTTTCTTTTTTTTTTTTTCAGGAAATGGCTGTGCAGCAAGTGAAGCACTTGCGGTGTGGCCATTTCAGGGGGCACTGCCCGATTACCTCCGAATGGTGCACTGGAGGTGGGAACTACTTCCAGGCCACTGTGGTAGCCTGGCGATACTTCCTTTTTAGCGAGCGGTAAGCCCACATTGGGCTTACTGCCGCTTTGAAAAAGGGGCCCTAAACTGTTAGGAAGCCCCTGAAGCAGGTGACATGCCAAAACATGTTGGGCATGAAACATTTGGGGCTCCCTTTACAAAGCGGCGCTACTGATTAGCGTGTGCTGAATAGCAAGAAGCCCATGGGAATTGAATGGGCTTCTTCACATTCAGGGGTCCTTTTGCAAAGGTGTGCTAGCCTTTTTAGTGTGCGCTAAAAATAAGCATGCGCTAAACGCATTGAACCCATTGAAGTGGCAGTAAGGGCTCCCATGCTCACCCGGCAATAACTGGGCAGCGCGTGGCACTGCCCGATTACCGCCGCTACACAATTACATATATTTTTGTAGCGCTGGATATGATGGTGCGCTGGGGGTGGGAAGTAGAGCTGGGCTACCTCAGTAGCCTATCTAGCGAGCGGTAAGCCCGCATTGGGCTTACCACCATTTTGTAAAAGGGGTCCTATGTTACTATGATAATATGGTGATGCTTAGACTGAAGAGGAGGGAGGAAATTATAGAAATAAAGAAAACTCTAGATAGCTATTAGTGAAGGTTTGTTGTTGTGGTCCTAGCTGGGGCAAGTTCTGAGCTAGCTGGAAGAGCAAAGAAAGAGGTAAAGGGAAATGGGACTTGATATACTGCCTTTCTGTGGTATTTTGCAACTACATTCAAAGTGGTTTATGTATATTCAGGTACTTATTTTGTACCAGGGGCAATGGAGGGTTAAGTGACTTGCCCAGAGTCACAAGGAGCTACAATAGGATCAAAGTCTGCTGCACTAACCACTAGGCTACTCCTCCTCTGGAAGATAATACCAGGTGAAAAGCTATATATATATATTTAGATTTATATAGATACTAGTAAAAAAGGCCCGTTTCCGAAACCAATGAAACGGGCGCTAGCATGTGGCTTTTTTTGTGTGTGTGTGTGTGTGTGTGTGTGTGTGTGTATGTGTCACAGAGTTATTTTGTGTGTGTGTGTGTGTGAGTGTGTGAGGGTGCGGTGTGTGTGCAGGTTGTTGATGTGTGTCTTTTTTTGTTTTGTTTTTTTGCTTGGGGGTTGGGGGATGTGCTGTGCTGTCCTTGGTTGCTGTTTGCTGCTGGCTGGGTCGCGGGTAATCCTTCCAGCTGGGCCGCAGCTTGTCCTGTTCACCCACATCTCAGATGGTGACGGGCACGTTGTTTTCCAGCTCCTCTGACTCCATGTCAAGCGATCCTAAATATAGTCTGTGCTATAGGCCTTCTGGCACTCTTCAGTACTGGCATTAGGCATTTAAAAATTTCTCCCCCTCCCCCCAGTCTATTTTTCCACATACCCACAGCAGGAATATTCTTCTCTCGTTCCAGCGGTGGTTCTGTGCTCTCCGTGCTGCACAGATAATGAGCCATTCTGCTGGGGAATGCTCCTCCCTTATTGTCACGTAGTTTCCTCTGATTGATCCGTCTTACGTTGCCTAGTGTTGCCTGGGAACGGTGTTGTGATGGTCCTTTGTGTTTCAGAATGTTGAGGGTGTTTTTTCTGATTGGTCCGTCATGCGAGGGCGGGGCAGAGAGACATGGTCAGTGTTGTGGCTTCACCACCATGAATCCATGAACCCTTCAGGGAGTGACTGAGTGACTTCAGAACGTTGTCTTCAGAACGTTGAGGGTGAGTTTTATTATAGTAGATTTATTTATTTAATTATTTATTGTGGAATTTTAGTAATGTGCTTTGTACCATCTTAATAATGTAAGCATCCTTACCTTATGAATTTGCCTGTGAAATAATGAAAAAATGTGTACTGATTAAATGGTGTATACAGAAACTAAATGCTCACAGTAAGAATCAAAGCTGAGGAATTCTAATCTCTTTGGAAAAACTAATCTTTTGATTTGTCTGGAAAGTGAGTCCTTTGCAGTAACGGAGAAACCGAATAATATGGCCATAATTATTTCCAACTGTGCTTTCTGCAACACTCAGAAAGACGGCATCAGAATTAACAGACCCAACCCTTCAATCAACTAATTTTGTTTCCTCAATGCAGCCATTATTAAGCATTTCCATCAGCTGTCTCTTTAATTTAAAAAAAATGTTTTAGATATTTCTTTAAAAAAGGAAGTATTGTAAGTGCCTTGGCGGTCCGCTTCAATATGTAGAAATAACAGCCATTAAAGACGCTGTAGGTGATACTTTTTCATTGGACTAATTCAACAGAGCTGAGATGAATTTTTGAGTGCCATCCTGGTTAAATCAGAACAGTGAGCTTACCAGGGCTGAAGGTTTGACTGGATGTTTATTAGTGTTTGTTGTCTGCCTTTGTGGATGATAGAATTTGGACCTTAAATTATGAAAGCTGGTGGCTTTCCTTCCTATCTTATAATGGCTTTCATTTCTAATTATTTCTCTTTGACTGTACACTGATCATGTTATGCCTACAAGAGAGGCAGTATATTAAAAAGAATAAATCATAAACCATTAGCCCTAGAACAGAGTCATGAGGTTGCCTGAATATGCCATGGACATCTCAGTAATAGGATGGATGCATCTCTGTCATACGCCTACTCCCTCCATCCTCTTACTGAGCTATAATTCTATAATGTAAAGCCCCTGGTGGTGAAGCAGGACAGGGCGCCAGGCGATGTGAGACCAGCACGGGACAAACGCTTTAGCTGGCGGGGGTTGAAACTCCCTGCCAGACAAGCCGGGGGCCCAGGCCCCTGTGACCCCCCATAGCTATGCCACTGGTCTGGTCATGTGCATGTGCTCGTGTGTACTTCTGGGTTCGGGGCTCTTCAAATGAGGTCTTGCAGTCATCCAGAAAGCCTTCCTGGGCTCTCCCCACTTTGCCTTTCTCATCTACCACTGCCCTGGAGCCTACACAGCTCCAAACCAGCCTCCTCTCTCTAACTGCCATGACCTGGCATTGCACACAAATGCGTATATGTGTGAATCACTTCTGGGTTTGGGGCAGGCAGATGGAAGCGTTACTGTCAGTTTCCTCTGCACACCAGCACTGCCCCCAAGCAGCCCTGCTCCTCTCCTCTGGTCCCCGCAGACTTGCTCTCTTCCTCCAATGCTGCTCCCAGAAAGTCCATCAAGTCTACAGTTCTAGCATTCCACCCTTGGTCATGTCCTAAATCACCAGAAAACTTTACATCAACATAGTTGGTAATATTTCTTGGCTGACTTGATGACACTCTCAAATGTATTTTTGAACCACAGCCACGGCAGACGTCAGAGGGGTTCTTGGAAAATTAATAGATCTTAAATTCAAGCATCTATTATAGTTCCCAATCACTTCCAAATTCTGATGCACTAAATTCTTATCCTTTATTAATAAAATCTGACATTCCTTCATATTTTCAACACTTTTTCAATTACATTAAATCTCCCACCATAAACATTCAAAGCCTCCTCATTCCATTAAGCCAGAGCATGACCAGAAGCCGATACCTTCATAAACTTGTCCACTTTAACAATCAGTGAATATTCCAAATCACCAAAGGATTCCCATAAAGTTTTCCTTCTTAATTCATCCCCGTATCAGCCTGGTTTGCTCTATTATCCCAGATATATATTTTTGCAGGCCCTGCCTTCACCAAAGATGACTCACCCACATGGAAGCCAAATCATCTCCTTCAGCTTGAGAATCCACAAGGGTTCCAGTGTGTATTACAGCAAAAGGTCCCATCTCCACTGCCCAGGGCAGCAGCAGCTTCCACACATCCAACTTGTGCTGTAAATATGCCGAGGCTGCATCTATGCCAGGCCTGGAGGAAGTCTTGACTACCTCCAGACTTATCGAGGTCTCAGAAATGCTGGGGGCCGGCATTCCACTACCAGTGCCCATCGGTTTCAGTTTCAACTTCTGAAGTCACAGGAACCGCAAATCTCACAATTGACTGCTGGGTTGACGGTGTCTGAATGTTCTTTGATGGGTAAGAGTGACAGCTCCCTTAAGCTTCCTCATACTCAGTCACTGAGATGTGGAGCTCACTACACTATGTTGCGTGCTTCCTGTTGCCATCTTGCCCCACCCTGCTAAACCCATTTCTTAGTGCAGTAAAAGACCCCTTAGAAAATGATAACAGATAAAGACCATGTGGCCCCAGTGGCGTAGCTACTATAGGGACAAGGGGGCCTGGACCCCCCTGCCAATGACCCTCTCAACCCCCCCTCCCGCCGTCAACCCGCCGTCGCCTACCTTTGCTGGCGGGGGACCCCAACCCCCACCAGCCGAAGTCTTCTTCCTTCGTTTTGTTTCTGAGTCTGACATGCAGGACGTCAGACTCACAGAAACAGAACGAAGCCCTCAGATCGCAAGGCTTCGTTCTGTTTCTGTGAGACTCAGAAACAAAACGAAGGAAGAAGACTTCAGCTGGCGGGGGTTGGGGTCCCCCGCCAGCAAAGGTAGGCGATGGCGGGCGAACGGGGGGGGGGGTCGAGAGGGTCGGCGGCGGGGGGGGGGGGGGGGGTCAAAGTTGTTGTTGGTGGTTCTGGCAGCGGCGGCGGGAGCGGCGGGAGGTGTTGGCAATGGTGGCGGGGGGGGTGTCGGCAATGGCACCGGGGGGATCGGCGGCACCAGGGGGGGCAAAGGTAGGCGACGGTGGCGGCGGGGGAGGGTTGGCGGGAGGGGGGGTCGAGAGGGTTGCCGGCAGGGGGGGTCAGCAATGGCAGGGGGGGGGCTAAAATGTGCCCCCTCACCTCGGGCTCTGGACCCCCCTCCCTACGAAGTCTGGCTATGCCCCTGTGGTCCAGGTAGCCTGCCCTTTCATAGCATTTACTGATAGCTACAGTCCCTTCCTCTATGCTTGTCCTATGCTTTCATTAATGCAGACACAATCCTAGTCTCCACCTTGTCTGCATATTTTGAATGGGATCAGAAAATTGCCCAAATAGACTGTATTTTCAAATCCATGAACACTATTTAGGCCAGATTATGTAAAATCTAGAAGCATCCAATTAACGTACCTAGCGCGCTATTCTAGATAGTACACCTAAAGTTAGGAATTATGTATAGAATAGCGCCTAGGACAGGGAACGTGCCTACATTTAGGTGCGGCCATTTACGCCACTGAAAACCCGCGCCTAAATGTAGGTGTGGTCCCACAAATTCTATAACACTGTGCGTAAATTTGAGTAGTGTCCCCGACACGCCCACACTCCTCCCATGGCCACGCCCCTTTTTCAGCTACACGCGTTAGAATTTAATTAAGTAGTCAAGGAGAAAGAATTAAGTTTTGTCCAGTTCATTTGTCCAGTTCTGGTATGAGTTTCATTGTGTAGCAGGATTCAGGCGTTTAGGCTGGATCATTATGGTATGCCTTTTTGAAAAGGGTGGTCTTTAATCTGTTCCCTTCTCCACTACTGCCAACTCCAGACTTCGCGCCTTCTGTCTCAATGCACCCTACGCCTGGAATAAACTTCCTGAGCCCCTACGTCTTGCCCCATCCTTGGCCACCTTTAAATCTAGACTGAAAGCCCACCTCTTTAACATTGCTTTTGACTCATAACCACTTGTAACCACTCACCTTCACCTACCCTCCTCTCTTCCTTCCCGTTCACATTAATTGATTTGATTTGCTTACTTTATTTATTTTTTGTCTATTAGATTGTAAGCTCTTTGAGCAGGGACTGTCTTTCTTCTATGTTTGTGCAGCGCTGCGTACGCCTTGTAGCGCTATAGAAATGCTAAATAGTAGTAGTAGTAGTAGATTTCCGGAAGTTTGTTAGGTCATGCATTGTTTTTATGAAGTTTAGAAGTGCATTCCATAGTTGCGTGCTTATATAGGAGAAGCTGGATGCATATGTTCATTTATATTTTAGTCATTTGCAGCTAGGGTAGTGAAGGTTTAGGTACGTGCGTGTTGACCTTTTTGTGTTCCTGGATGGTAAGTCTGTGAGGTCTGCCATGTAGACTGGGGCCTCGCCGTGAATAATTTTATGAACCAGGGTGCAGATTTTGAACGCAATGCATTCTTTGATTGGGAGCCAATGTAGTTTTTCTCGTAAGGGTTTGGCACTTCTGTTCTGGAAGCCTTCAAAGCTTTACCCCTGTGTTTTAAATTCACCTGTTGGTTTCCTTGCTGATGTATGCCATCAGCATGACACTGAGCTGCAAATCCTTCTGCTTATGGAAAATTCACAAGGCAAAGTATGGTCTAAAACACCCTTAATACGGTTGTATTACGATCAACCGCTGTCCCTCTAAGCTTAGCAGGAGTCCTCCAACTGCATTGCCGCCAATGAGGGGGGGGGGGGGGGGGGGTTGGTGCTTCAAAATTGTGTCTTCAATAGCTACAGACATTCAGTTTTCCTGGTCCTGCAGAGCTTGCCTCTCCCTCACTATTGAATATGTGACAGTGAAACAGCACCCCCCACTGGCAGGACGGTAGGCAGAGGACTCCTGCTTAGCTTAGAGGGAACAATGCTCTCGTCTTTCAGGGGCCCGCGTGGGCGCCTACGCATGTGAATTCGGAGTTACCACCCAGTTATCACGTGGCCTGGGTGGTAATTTAATTTTTTATGCACGTCCGCTAAGCGCACCGGAAAATAACTTTTCTTTTCCGGCGTGTGGCGGAAACCGGGCGGTAATCGTCATTATTTGCGCATAGGTGATTTCTGCCCGGTTAATGCATGAGACCTTACCGCTAAGTTAATGGGTGGTGGTAAGGTCTCAGACCCAAAATGGATGCGCGCCCATTTTTAATTTTGCCGCACGTCCATTTTCAGCAAAAATAAAAGGACTTTTTTTACAAGCACACTGAAAAATGGATCTGCGAGCGCCAAAAACACGCGCCTACACCAGTACAGTCCATTTTTCAGCGCAGGTTAGTAAAAGGATTCCTCAATTAGAAATTCCTTCTGCTCATAAAGAATCACTTTTATAAAGTTTAGGAAAAGAACATCCTCCAGTGAATTTACAGAAGAGTCGTGATTTTGAATCTGCAAGTGCCGGTTTTATGACATGCTTTTAATAGGATGGGGTCCACAAGAACAGAACGAAATATATATCACTGCAAACACATATAGAGCCATACTGAAAAAAATCAGCACGAATGGAAAATGCGCCTACATCTATTCTATAAACCGTGCCTAAAGTTAGGTGCGGTTTATAGAATACGTGTAGCACTGTCCATGTGACTAAAATTTAGACACAGCCATTTACACTAATGAAAAGCTGCTTTAAATGCCCACACCTAACTTTAGGTGCAGAACGGGTTATTCTATAACACTGTCAGTGGCATAATCGAAAGAGGACGCCCATCTTCTGATACAAATCGGGAGATGGGCGTCCTTTTCTCAGGGTCGCCCAAATCGGCATAATCGAAAGCCGATTTTGGGCATCCTCAACTGCTTTCCGTCGTGGGGACGACCAAAGTTCATGGGGGTGCCTCGGAAGTGTACCGAAGGCAGGACAGGGGCATGGTTAAGAGATGGGCGTCCTCGGCCGATAATAGGAAAAAGAAGGGCGTCCCTGACGAGCATTTGGCCAATTTTTTTCACGACCAAGCCTCAAAAAGTGCCCCCCCTTCATCCCTTAGGGCTATGGTAGTGGTGTACAGTTGTGGGGAGTGGGGTTTGGGGGGGGGAGTTTGGGGGCCTCAGCACCAAAGGTAAGGAAGCTATGCACCTGGGAGCAATTTCTGAAGTCCACTGCAGTGCCCCCTAGGGTGCCCTGTTGGTATCCTGACATGTGAGGGGGACCAGTGCACTACGAATGCTGGCTCCTGCCACGACCAAAGAGCTTGGATTTGGTCGTTTTTGAGATGGGCGTCCTCGGTTTCCATTATCGGCGAAAACCGAGGTCGTCCATCTCTAAGGTCGACCATCTCAACATTTAGGTCGACCATCTCTTAGGTCGACCTAAATGTTGTGATTTGGGCATCCCCGACCGTATTATTGAAACGAAAGATGGACGCCCATCTTGTTTCGATAATACTGGATGCCCCGCCCCTTCGCGGGGACATCTTCAGAGATGGGCGTCCCCGTTCGAAAATGCCCCTCTGTGTGTAAATTTTAGGAACACACACAACTTTCTCATGCTCCTCCCATGGCCACACCCACTTTTGAGATCCATGTGGTAAAATTTACATAGACTATTTTATAGAATATATTTAGGGTTTCTTCTACTAAGAGGCTTATTTTCAAAGCACTTAGCCTCCCAAAGTTCCATAGAAACCTATGGAACTTAGCCTCCCAAAGTGCTTTGAAAATATGCCTCCAAGGCACGCCAAACATGGCCTGCGCTAGTGTAGGTATGTGTTTTGGATGTGCGCAGATCCATTTTTCAGCGTGCCTGTAAAAAATGCCTTTTTATCGGAAAATGGACATACGGCAAAATAAAAATTGGCGCGTGTACATTTTGGGTCTGACCTTACCGCCCCCCACTGACTTAGCGGTAATCATCAGCACGCGTATGATGCTGATTACCTCCTGATTAGCGCCACATGCTGGAAAATAAAAAAATATTTTCCGACGCGAGTATCAGATGCGCGTAAAAATGGAATTACTACCCGGGCCACACGGTAGCCAGATGGTAGCTCCAAATTGGCACATGTTGGACGCGCGTAGGCACCTACATGGCTTAGTAAAAGGACTCCTTAGTGAGTAGTGCGATTAATTCTAATTAGTGCCAATTAGTGCCGATAACTGCTTGTTAACATCCAATTATCAGTGCTGATTAGCTTGTTAACCAATTGAGTTGATGTGCAAATCAGAATATGCCTAGATTTGCATGCACAACTGTAGTCTCACTATCCTTGTTCCTTCTCACCCAGTACTTTCCTCGCCCTTAATTGTCTTGTCTGTCTGTATTTTTAGATTGTAAGCTCTATTGAGCAGGGACTGTCTCTCTGTGTCAGGTGTTCAGCGCTGCGTGCATCTGGTAGTGATATACAAATGTTAATAATAACAATAATATTATAGAATTTTGCAGTTTAGTACATAAAATACAATACAGTAATATTTACCTTTCCTGAAGACTGAATGCCTTTAATCATAGCCAGACAGACAATAATCCAGGCAGCGAGTAAACAAACAGTCATTTTCCAGTTGAGACCTCCGCTGTCTGAGATGGAGCTGGAGATATCCAGTGCTTCCCTGTACCAGTAATAAGTAGTGGCTGAACTCTTCTCACATTCAGGCTCCACAACTGAAACAAAATTAAGAAATGAAAGATGGACAGTGCGCCTTGTGTGACAGTGTGAATAATTGGGCATAGGAACTGGCCCATGTCTAAGCTCTTTCACTGGAGACCAATGCAGTGTCACCAGAAAACCAAATTTTAAGACACCTGCTGAAGTTCTAGAAAAAGGGTTGGGCTAGAATTATGGGGCAAATTATAGTCAGTTCAGGACTTTCTTGTAATTAGGTGGGGGAAGAGGGGGTGGTGGTTGGGAAGCAAGGATAGGGGAGGGCAGACTTATACGGTCTGTACCAGAGCCGGTGATGGGAGAGGGGGTGGTGGTTGGGAGGCGAGGATAGGGGAGGGCAGACTTATACGGTCTGTACCAGAGCCGGTGATGGGAGAGGGGGTGGTGGTTGGGAGGCGAGGATAGGGGAGGGCAGACTTATACGGTCTGTACCAGAGCCGGTGATGGGAGAGGGGGTGGTGGTTGGGAGGTGAGGATAGGGGAGGGCAGACTTATACGGTCTGTACCAGAGCCGGTGATGGGAGAGGGGGGTGGTGGTTGGGAGGCGAGGATAGGGGAGGGCAGACTTATACAGTCTGTACCAGAGCCGGTGATGGGAGGCAGGACTGGTGGTTGGGAGGTGGGAAATACTGCTGGGCAGACTTATATGGTCTGTGCCCTGAAAAGGACAGGTACAAATTCAATTCAAGGTAAGGTATACACATATGAGTTTGTCTTGGGCAGACTGAATGGACCATGCAGGTGTTTTTCTGCCGTCATCTACTATGTTACTATATGCTAGGTTATTTACTACATGGATATCAATTTACATTTTTTTTCAGTACATTCTTGAGTTATTTTTTTCATCTAAGAAAAATGGCTACTCACTTTCCTGAGCATTATTTGTTTCTTGTATTTTTCAGTTGCTTAGCTGTGTTCTTCATAACTGTTCCTGTATGCAAATTAGCAGCTAAAAACGGAGTTTGTACATGCATTTTCTCTTGTCGATTTGTATACAGTATAACTCTTTGACCATTAACACTGCCTTTTTTGCTCCAGGGCAGTGTTGCCAGGTGGGCGGTTTTACCGCCCAATTGGGTGGTTTTCCGCAACCCGCCGCGGGAAATTTTTGCCCGCGGTGGGTTGCGGTTTTTTGGGCTGTTTTTTGGGCTTCAGGGCGGTTTTTTGTGCGGCTTTTTTGGCCGCGGGGGGCGGGGTTAGTGACGTTTTTGGGCGGGGTTAGTGACGTGGGAGGCGGGGCCGATGACGGGGGAGGCGGGGCCGATGACGGGGGAGGCGTGGCCGGTGACGGCGGGGGTGGGGTTGATGACGGCGGGGGCGGGGGTGATGATGCGGTGGTGGGGGTGTCAGGGGCGGGGTTTGAGTTTGGGCGGGTTTTGGGCGGTTTTTGTGCTGGATTGGGTGGGAAAAAAATTTCCCACCTGGCAACACTGCTCCAGGGTTGTAATATAAACCAATTCTTCAGAGCTCAACAGTGCTGGTAATATTTACTGAAAGCAACACAGAGGGTCCAGAGCACAGAACACGTCCAAAAGCACAAAAAAATGCCAAGAGCCTCCAATAAACGGGACAAATATCTTTATTTGCACAGCATATATTACTCATGCAGGGGTCCTTTTACTAAGGTGTGCTGAAAAATGGCCTGCGGTAGTGTAGGCGCGTGTCTTTGGTGCGTGCAGAATTATTTTTTAGCACACCTACAAAAAATGCCTTTTTAAAATTTTTGCCGAAAATGGACGTGCGGCAAAATGAAATTTGCTGCGCGTGCATTTTGGGTCTGAGAACTTAACGCAAGCCATTGACCTAGCGGTAAGGTCTCATGAGGTAACCGGGCAGTAATGGTCTTCGTATGTTAAATGCCACTTGACGCGTATAGCTGTTGCGCGTCAGAAAATAAAAAATATTTTGCAGACGCACGTAGCGGATGTGCGCCAAAACTGAAATTACCACAACTTGGTGCACATTGGGTGCGTGTAGGCGCCTACGCGGCTTAGTAAAAGGGCCCCACAATGACCCAACACGGGCTGTGTTTTGGCGTAAAGCACCTGGCTCGGTGGTTGTATATCTTCAAAAATTCTTAAATTAAGATTGCCCGCCAAAGGCACAAAAAGGAATCCTTGTCCTTGAGTACACATGAAATAAATCCCAACAGTATGATGGACAACAAGCATGGCATAGTACCTTTGGCGGACAACCTTAATTTAAGAACTTTTGAAGATATACGACCCTTGAGGCAGACGCTTTGTACCGAAACACAGCCTGTCTCAGGTCATTATGTGAGTGCTCTATGCTCTTTGTCCTGTTTATTGGAAGCTTTTGACGGGTTTTTTTTCTGCTTTTGGTAATATTTATTGCTCACAAGATGTACTGTAAGTATGTGCATTTGTCGTTTTAACCCACATTGAAAGGAAAAATTCTGCAATTTGGGGGTTTTGAGATGACATTGCCCCAAAACAAAAACACAAAAAATTAACATAATGAAAAATCCCATAAACATCAGGGGAAACTAAACAAAATGAAAATGTCTGACCTGCACACACTTAGAGGTTACTGCAGCAGTGCGGCAATATCAATAGTAACACATGAGATGTTTCAGTTTTTTAGCACGTTTAATCTCCTGGAACTGTACATCAGGAATGTCTGAGAGCGTCTACGTAATTTCCAGACACAGACTGGCAATCACAGGAAAATTAGCATTAGCACAAATATGAAACTCATCAACAAGAACAGCAGTCTCGGAATAAGCCTTTCTCTCCATTATGTTCACTCAATTTTCAGAAATTATCATCTACCGACTGTAGACACATTATGGAGGCAATTTCGTAAATCATTTTCCATGTGTAAAGTAAGTTTTACAAGCAGAAAACGATTTCCAAAATGATGCAGTTGAAAACATGCATACAAGTGCCTGTGCTAAAGTCACTGATATGTATAAGTGTTCCACATGAAGACATTCTTGGAAGTATCGTGCAGGGGCGTAGCTACGTGGGGCCACGGGCCCCCACAGATTACGCCCTGGCCCCCTCTACGTCTGACCCCTCCCCCCCCCCGCCGCATCAGGTACCTTGTTTGCTGGCGAGGGTCCCCCAAACCCCGCCAACCAAAGAGTTTTCTTCAGCGCCGGTTGACTCCGGCGCTTTCGTTATGGGATCATCTATTTCTGACGCCTTACGTCCTGCACCGTGCATGTAGCCCCGTGCAGGACGTAAGGCATCAGAAACAGATGATCCCACAACGAAGGCGTCGGAGTCGACCGGCGCTGAAGAAGACTCTTCGACTGGCGGGGATTGGGGACCCCCGCCAGCAAACAAGGTACCTGATGCGGCATCGGGGCGGGCGGGCAGCAGCGGGGAGGGGGGGTTGGGTTTGCAGTTGTGGTCCAAAGTGGTGGCAACAGGGGGGGTTGGGTTTGCGGTTGCGGCAGCAGGGGGGTCGGCGGCTAAACAATGCCCCCCCACCTCGGGCTCTGGCCCCCTCCCTTCCGCTAAGGTCTGGCTATGCCTCTGGTGTCGCGTGGATGGAGTGGGAGAAGAGTTGCGATGGATGCACGTAGGACTAGATTCTATAAATGGTGCCTGAAAAATCCATGCGGTAAAAAAGTACGCCTGCATTTTATAGAATAGGCTTAAATTTCCACACAGTATATAGAATCAAGTCAAGCACCCCTCCACGCAACCAAATTTGGTCGCATCCATTTAGGCCATGTTTTACATGGCATAAATCCCAACGCCTAAATTAGGCATGGTGTGGGTGTGTTCTATAATAATGCACAGAGGGGGTATTTTACTAAAGGTTAGCTTGAGTTATCTGCGGCAGGACCCGTAGGAATAAAATGGGCCCTGCTGCAGATAACTCGAGCTAATCTTTAGTAAAAGACCCCAAGCGATCGTAGAAACACCCACAGCCTGCCCATGGCCATGCCCCTCTTTTCAACTATGCAACTTAGAATTTAAGGGATCCTTTCACAAAGCCATGGTGAAAAGTTGCCTGCGGTAGCGTGCACACATCTTTTTGGTATGCGCTGGGCCACTTTTTACCGCGGCGGGGAAAAAGACCATTTTTAATGGGCTGGGAAATGGGCATGCGTAAAAATTAAAACTACTGTGTGCCTCTTTACGGCCTAAGCCCTTTCCGCCAGCCACTGACTTAGTTGTAAGGGCTCACATGCTACCCATGCGTCAACCATGCAGTGCACTGAATTTTTCTTACATAGGAACGCAGGTGGAATGCATTACCAATGAGTGTGAAAGCGACACACGACCATCAAACCTTCCAGTGAACTTTAAAGACCTATCTGTTTTGCAGGGCCTACTTTATTGATTCTACTTAAATGCCGTATATTTTATTTCTTATTTCCTTGTCCCTCATTGACCCCTACCCTATCTGATCCTTCTTTCTAATTATATTTGTTTATAACCCACTGTACTTGGCGTCCACCATTATGGTATTTTGTAAGCCACATCAGGGGTGTAGCCAGACACCCAATTTTGGGTGGGCCTGGGTCCAAGATGGGTGGGCAGAAGAACTCCATTTTTCACACAGGTGATTTGGTCTCTCCCTCTCTCGTCTGCATGCCATATGGTCTCTCAAACACCCCCCCCCCCTACATACCTTTGAAATAGCAGATTTTCACCAGCAGCGAGAAGCAACCAGTGCCGTAGCGAGGGCTAATGACACCTGGGGCGGGTCGCTGCTGCGCACACCCCCCCCCCGGGTGCAGCACGGTACGACCCCCCCCCCTCTCTGCAGCGCACCCCCCCCCCGGACCGCATTCTTACCTGCGGGAGGGCCGATCCGCCCCGAGTGCACGTCACTCGGAGCTGCGTCGGCCCCGCTGGTTCCCTGCTCTCTCTGCCCCGGAACAGGAAGTAACCTGTTCCGGGGCAGAGGGAGCAGGAACCGGCGGGCCCGGCACCCCCTGAGCGCGTGCACCCGGGGCGGACCGCCCCTCCCGCCCCCCCCCCCCTTCCTACGCCACTGGAAGCAACTAATACACACTGTTCATGTTGGACCCACAGCTTTCTCTCTGATGCAACTTCCTGTTTCCACCTAGGCGGGATACATCAGAGGGAAGGCAGTGGGGTTGGTGTGAGCAGTATGTATCAGTCACTGCTCAATGCAGGCGAAGATCTGCTATTTACAAGGTACGCAGGAGGGACAGTTGTTGGGAGTTTTGGGCTGGTGGGGCTTGGGGATCCCTGCCAGCTACATCATAGGTGTGCTGCTACTGGGTGGGCCTGGGCCCACCCTTGGCTACGCCACTGAGCCACATTGAGCCTGCTAATGTGTGGGAAAATGCGGGATACAAATGTTACAAATAAATAAACAAACACGGCTGTGCTGCCAAATTACCACCGAGAACGCCTCCAAGGTAGAAAATAGAAAAATATTTTCTACCGCTGGATTCGGCAATGCCAAAACTCGGAATTACCACCAGGTGCACGCTCTACCCAGGTGGTAGTAGCGATTTGGCCTGTGCTATCCACGCGTTAGGCCTCCCGTAGCTTTGTGAAAGGGCCCCTATGTGCACCACATTGCAGAATACACTTAGCGAGCTGCGCGCGTAAATCCTAATTAATGTCACTTAGTGCTGATAACGTCCAATTAACAGTGCTGATTAGCTAGTTAACCAATTAAGTTAAGTACGTTGTTATAGAATACATTTCAATTTGCACACGGAAATTAACACGCGATGTATAGAATTTGGGAGAGATTGGGGGAGATTCTATATCTGGTACTCAAAGATCAGCGCTGGAAAAAAATCGGCGCTAAGCACTAGAAAGGGTGCTACGGGA
The DNA here is from genome assembly GCF_901765095.1 of Microcaecilia unicolor. Taxonomy (NCBI): domain Eukaryota; kingdom Metazoa; phylum Chordata; class Amphibia; order Gymnophiona; family Siphonopidae; genus Microcaecilia; species Microcaecilia unicolor. The sequence continues at coordinate 16,742,066 of NC_044039.1, forward strand.
TGAGAGCGCTTCACTGAATAGTGCTTAGAGCCAATTCCTGCGCCTAAAACTGAGCGCTATTTAAGCCAACTGAAACTTAATGTACAGACTGGCACCCAACTTCTTATCTGCACCCTTCTCTTCCACTGCTAACTCCAGACTCCGTTCATTTTATCTTGCTGCACCATATGCTTGGAATAGACTTCCTGAGCCGGTACGTCAAGCTCCATCTCTGGCCGTCTTTAAATCTAAGCTAAAAGCCCACCTTTTTGATGCAGCTTTTAACTCCTAACCCTTATTCACTTTGTTCAGAACCCTTATTTTATCATCCTCACTTTAATATTCCCTTATCTCTTGTTTGTCCTGTTTGTCTGCCCTAATTAGATTGTAAGCTCTGTCGAACAGGGACTGTCTCTTCATGTTCAAGTGTACAGTGCTGCGTTATAGAAATGATAAGTAGTAGTAGTTTTTGGGATTCCGGAATCTTGCTACTGTTTGGGATTCTGCACGGAATCTTACTACTCTTTGGGATTCCGGAATCTTGCTTCTCTTTGTCCTTATCCCTTAATTGTCCTGTTTGTCTGTCCTGATTAAATTGTAAGCTCTGTCGAGCAGGGACTGTCTCTTCATGTTCAAGTGTACAGCGCTGCGTACGTCTATTAGCGCTTTAGAAATGATAAGTAGTAACTCATGGCATCTCATTGCCTAAAAAGCAGTATTCTGTAACACGGCTCACAAATATTTAGAACGCTACTGACCTGCCCATGCTACTCCCATGACCAAGCCCCCTTTTGAGTTACACGCTATGGGATTGAAGCGCCTGGTGTTATAGAACAGCATGCAAGCAGACACACGAGCAAATTCAAACTAGTGCCAATTAACTTCAATAATTGATTGGTAAGGCCAATTATTTCATAGTTAATGGCTCGTTAGCTAATTTAGTTATGCATGCTTCTTGGATCCGTGCCAAAATTTCATCACCATATATAGATCCGAGGGATTAAGTGTAAATTTGTCCATTGGGACTGGCACATTACTGGGTCTAGCTCTGGGAGCCTGTTTTATAAAGACACATAGGGCCTTATTTTATAACGGTTATGCTCCTAAAGTTAGGCTCCTAAATTAGGAGCATACTCTAGCTTCAAAATAGATTATGCTCCTAATTTAGGAGCATAAATTTAGGAGCGTAACCTTTATAGAATAAGGCCAATACTATAGGTGTCTATCTTGCCTTTATGAAGTAGGAATAAAATAGTTGCCTTTTGAGAACTTTGACATCTAAATCTTGTTATAAGATTACTCTCCAGCTGGTTAATGTTCACATTATCCACGTTCTCTACTTTCATCCACAAATATGTAAATATGAAAGAGTATTACATTATGGGGGTGATTCTATGTTGACGTTTATGTTTATTCATTGATGATATACCGCTAGGCAGAACCTGATCAAAGCGGTTTATGGTATTAAAAATATTTGATTAAAGCTGCTTTATCACATAAACATCTTTATATAAAACAGTTGATTAAAGCTGCCTTATTACATATACATCTTTTGCAATATATGTACTGTTGTATATTTCCAACTGGGATGTATTAATGTTGGGATTAAAACCAGTCTTTCAGTTTGACGTTCATCAGAAATGTTAGTTTTATCTTTTCCTTCCAGAAGTTAAATTTCAATAAACATGTCTTACAGGTATGAGAAGCATTTTTTGCCAGAGGACACTGATCCCATGGAAGAGGGTGCTGGAAAGACTGGGAGAAATAGAATAAACTCCATCCAATGATGACATTGTAGTAGAGAGCCACAAAGAAGCACACCTAGAAGAGAAAAGAGAAGAAAGTAGAATACTTCTCAAAAAGTGGAGGAGTGGCCTAGTGATTAGAGCACCGGTCTTGAAATCCAGAGGTGGACGGTTCACATCCCACTGCTGCTCCTTGTAATCTTGGGCAAGTCACTTAACGCTCCATTGCCTCAGGTACAAATTTAGATTGTGAGCCCTCCTGGGACAGAGAAATATTCAGTGTACCTGAACGTAACTCACCTTGAGCTACTACTGAAAAAGGTGTGAGCAAAAATCTAAATAAATAGAATACTTCTCCAAACTAAGGGGTCATTTTACTAAGGTGTACTGATAAATGGCCTGTGGTAGTGTAGGCACGTGTTTTGGACGCACACAGAATCATTTTTCAGTGCACCTGTAAAAATGCCTTTTTAAAAATTTTGACCAAAAATAGACGTATGGCAAAATGAAAATTGGCGCACGTCCATTTGGGCTCTGAGACCTTACCACTTAGCAGTAAGGTCTTCTCACGTTAACCGGGCGGTAAAGGTCTACCCGCGTACAATGTCTTTTATCGCCTGGTAGCACCGTATACCAGAAAATAAAAAGTCTTTTCTGGCGTGCATAGGGGACGCACGTCAAAAATGAAATTACCTCCTGGGCTACACGGTAGCCGGGCAGTAATCACAAATTGACATGTGTTGAGTGCACATAGGCGCCTACACAGCTTAGTAAAAGGGCCCCTGAGTCTTTTAGATGGGGAAATTCAATAAACAGCGCCCAAAGGTAGGCGCCGGGAAGATCCGCGCTAAACTAGTATTCTGTAAAGGGCACTCTGCGCAAAGCAGGGGCGTAGCCAGACTTCGGCGGGAGGGGGGTCCAGAGCCAGAGGTGAGGGGCACATTTTAGCCCCCCCCCCCCCCCGCCATTGCTGACCCCCCCCCCGGCCCCCGCCGCCACCACCACCACCACCAACTTTGACCCCCCCCTTGCCGTCGCCAACCCTCCTCTGCCGACGGTTGTCGGCGGGAGGGGGGGTCGAGAGGATTGTCGGCAGAGGGGTCCAGGGCCAAATCTACAGGGGGCTCAGGCCCCCGTGGCCCCACGTAGCTATGCCACTGGCACAAAGCACCCTTTACAGAATACTACCTTATGGGCTTTTTTACTAAAGGGTTGCCACGTGGCAACCCAGAACTACTGCTGGCCCAACTCGGGTGCCAGTGGTAGTTCCTTCCCCAGCGCGTGCCACTTCCAGCGCTAGGAGAAATTTTTAAAAATATATTTCTATAGGGGGTTACCCGGTGGTAATCAAGCAGCATTGTGCACTGCCCGGTTACTGCCAGGTTAGCATGACAGCCCTTACCGTCACCTCAATGGGTGACAGTAAATGCTCCCCCTGAAATGGCTGCATGGCAAGTGCGAACTTACTGCACCACCATTTCTTTGACCTTTATATCCACTGTGGTAAAAGGGATAGAGGGTAATTCTATATATATAACAAAGTTCCCATAAAGTTTATGCTCCTAAATTTATGCTCCTAAATTACGTGCATAATCTATGCTCCAAAATAGATTGTGCTCGTAATTTAGAAGCATAAATTTTAGGAGCATAAACTTTATAAAATAATGCCCTATAGGCACTAGTTTAAGCTTATTCTATAAAGAAAAGTAGGCACCTACTTTTTCTTTTGTCACATTTGTACCCCGCGCTTTCCCACTCATAGCAGGTTCAATGCAGCTTACATATTATATACGGGTACTTATTTGTACCTGGGGCAATGGAGGGTTAAGTGACTTGTCCAGAGTCACAAAGAGCTGCAGTGGGAATGGAACCCAGTTCCCCAGGACCAAAGTCCACCACCCTAACCACTAGCAACATTCCATGTAGAAGTCGGCCCTTGCAGATCACCAATGTGGCCGCGCAGGCTTCTGCGAGTCTGCACGTACGTGCAGGACGTCAGACTCACAGAAACAGAAGCCTGCGCAGCCTTCTACATGGAATGTTGCTAGTGGAATAGCAACATTCCACGTAGACTCTCCAATAGTAGCAACATTCCATGTAGAATTTCCAATAGTATAGCAACATTCCATGTAGAATCTCCAATAGTAGCAACATTCCATGTAGAATCTCCAATAGTATCTATTTTATTTTTGTTACATTTGTACTCTGCGCTTTCCCACTCATGGCAGGCTCAATGCGGCTTACATGGGGCAATGGAGGGTTAAGTGACTTGCCCAGAGTCACAAGGAGCTGCCTGTGCCTGAAGTGGGAATTGAACCCAGTTCCCCAGGACCAAAGTCCACCACACTAACCACTAGGCCACTTTAAAGAACACCAGAACAAATGGCCAAAAACTCACATGCATTCAGGGGTCCTTTTACAAAGGCGCTCTGTGTTTTTAGTGTGCTGTAAAAATAAGCGCACGCTAACCAGGGGCGTAGCTACATGGGGCCACGGGGGCCTGGACCCTCCTGCTGATGACCCTCTCGACCCCCCTCCCGCCATCGCCGTCTGCTACCTTTGCTGGCGGAGGACCCCAAAGTTGTACGTGCAGAACGTCACACTCAGAAACAGAACGAAGGAAGAAGAGGACCTCGGCTGGCGGGTGTTGGGGTCCCCCGCCAGCAAAGGTAGGCGATGGTGGGGGAGGGTTGGCGGTGGGAGGGGGATTCAGAGGGTCATCGGCGGGGGGGGGGGGGGGGGGGGGTCAAAGTTGTTGGTAGTGGTGGTGGTGGCGGCAGCGGGAGGAGTTGGCGGCGCCGGGGGGGGGGGGGGCTAAAATGTGCCCCCTCACCTCGGGCTCTGGACCCCCCTCCCGCCGAAGTCTGGCTACGCCCCTGGCGCTAACAGTTAGAGATGCCCATATATTTCAATGGGCGATTCTAGCGTTTAGCGCATGTTAATCATTAGAGTGCACTGAAAATGCTAGTGCGCCTTTGTAAAAGGACCCTTGAGACGTGACCACACTAACCCTACAGCTAGCACATACGTGTGCCTAGATGTTAGCAAATATATCCATATATGATAGAATCCTATCATTTTCACGCATTCCTGTGCACTCTGTCTATACTCAGCCCAAATCCCACTCATGCTCATGTCCATCATCAAAGTGCATGTTATTAAATCTATAACAGCCAGCCAATATTCATCGCACAATGGCTAACTAGTTATATCATGCGATATAACCGGCTAGCCGTGAATAATCAGCGCATCACTGGCTAAGTTTGACGGCCAAACTGGATCACCCAAATAGCAGGGCCTATGAACTTAGCCGGCTAGAGCTGAATATTGACTTTAGGCAGCTAAGTTTATAGCAGCCAAAAATAAACTGGATATTCAATGGCAGTCATCAGAAATGGCCCGCTGTTGATTATCTGGGCTCACCACTGACCACAGGAATTAGTCAGCCTGCCTCCTGCGGTCTTAATATCGGCCCCGCTGCGTAAGTGTCCATGCTGCCATTTAAATGTCTTCTTGAGGCCTAAAATTAGGCAGCTCTGTATAGATTTACCCCCTCACTTCACAATAAGATAATATTGATTAATTTTTATGTTAATTAGCAATAAAAGACCAAAAATCCCTTAAGACTATCGTTTCAGCTAATACTGCTGCTAGAATTTAGGGCCGCTTAGCTACGTGGCTGGTGGCAATGAATTTTGGGCCATTACCTATATAACATTAAAAAAAAAATCTAGTCCCTCAAGCCCCCTCTTCTAGCCCGTGTACAGCAAGAAGGCCTAATGCCCCCTGCCACCTCCAGATGTCCTCCCACCCCCAGTCCCCTAACTATTCAGGTAGGCTCTGCTCCAAGCCTACTTGTATCCCTGGTGGTCCAGCTTGGGACAGGGGCAAAGCCTCCTCACTCCCGCCCCTTGTAGCACCCTTCCAAACTGGCTTCTGTGACTCCTCACAGCAGCTCGTGGTACTACACGAAGTCTTGTGAGTTTTTGCAAGAGGTCGCGGCAGCCATTTACAAAGGGTGCCACAAGGGGCAGGAGCAAGGGGGTTATGCTCCTCCCCCAACGATCACTGCTGAACCACCAGGGATACAGGTTGGCCCAGGGGGGTCTTATTGAATGGCTTGGGGGTAATTGGGCCTTCTTACTGTCTGTGGGCTTGGGGGAGGAGGCGAGGACCTGGAAAGAGCTCAGAGGGGCTCACATTTAAAAAAAAACATAATTACATGGGTCCCAGCCTGATATTCAGCTAAATATCAGCCAGACCCGTGTAAGCTCCGATGCCCAGCCCACCCGCATTTAACCCCCAATAGTCAGTGCCAGTGCCCGAATGCGGCCCTGCAATGAATACTGGGGGCTAATTTAGCTAGTGACAGTAAGCGTTTAAAAGAACACTAACCATCGTCGGCTGAATATCAGGGGATTTATGTTTTGTAAAATCTGGTCCATAAAAATATCTCACGTCTGTTTTCATTGAATTATATATTAATGAATTCCTTTGCATGATATTGTGTTATATTACCCAGACTAAGTAGCCTTCACTGGCGGTCAGTATTGCTTCAAGTTAAGTTTAAGGTCTTTCAGGTGCTGTTTACCAATATTCCCATCTATCTAAAGATTGATTGCCATATTATCAGCCAGTGTGACCTCTCCACTCTTGGCAGGATTTTGTTAACATGTACTCTATCTGTTAAAGAGATCCTGAGGATGGATATGTAGAACAGAGTTTTTTTCATTCAACAGACCGTTAAGCTCTGAAGCTCTTGGCCGGAGAAGGTGATAAGACCAACTAGCATAGCTGGAATTTAAGAAAAACGGTTTAGAAAAAATTCCTGGAGGAAATGTCCATATGGTGGAAAGCCCCTGCTTATCTCTGAGGGTAAGTAGCACGGAATTTCGCTTTCTGGGATCCTAACACGTATTTGTCACCCAATTTGCCACCGCTGGAAACAGGACATTAGGCTCGATGAACCTTTGGTCTGACACAGTATGCCAACTCTTATGTTCATGTTCTGGTCCTGATTTATGGAAATATGCATACATCAATAGACAGTACTACCCTAATACATCTTTAGTCCATATTTTTAAGTCTACGCTACGTGAAACAAGCTCATCTTTCCTTGTTGACGTCTTCGTTATCAACTTACTATGCAACTTGCAAAGCCAATCCCTCCCATCTTAGGACTGATGAAATTCCATACTCCAATACTCCCTCTTCGGATTCTCTGACCCACACAGAGCTCCAGGAAAAAGAGTGGGATTCCTATTACCAGCAGCAGGATCAAATATGGCACCAGATATGCACCTGGAAAACAGCAAGAGAAAACCAACGTTACACAATGTTGTGGTGCCTCCAATCTGTAAGCAGTTTAATATTTGATACTTAAAGATGTTTTAGTGTTTATAAAACAATATATGCTAAGCTCTTTCACAAAATCCTCCAATTAAAGGAAAATGCCAAATGGTTCATAAAAAAAGGGAGATTAGGATTTTACAACTCTTTAATGGTCCGTAAGGATGAATAATTTAATCTTTAATTGCATACACATTCTAAAGATGCCTCTCTCTTTATCCCAAAGGCAATAAACTGAAAGAATACAATATGGGATACCGTTCTGTTTTAATGGAGTGCAACTTGTGTTACTTTTCTCCTATCATGATAGACAGGGTAGGGATAAAATATAAGACAAAAACACAAAAAGCCTCTAAGACGGCTGGTTTGCACAATTCTGAAACAACACAGTTTTTGCCCCAGCTTCATTTTTTGTTTATCTTAAACCAAGAATTCAACGTGAAAAGCTGTGCAAGACTGTATTTATTTTTAGTTTTTGGCTTATATTACATGTCTTTAGAACAAAATTTAAGGAGAGTTATGGCTTATTTTCGAAAAAGAAGGGCACCCAACGTCTGACACAAATCAGGCGATGGGCGTCCTTCTCTCAGGGTCACCCAAATCGACATAATTGAAAGCCGATTTTGGGCATCCTCAACTGCTTCCCGTCACGGGGACGACCAAAGTTCACGGGGGGGGGGGGGGGGGGGGGGGGGGGGGGGGGGGGGTCGGCACCATAGTGAAGGCGGGACTGGGCCGTGATTAGGAGATGGGCGTCCTCGGCCAATAATGGAAAAAGAAGGGCGTCCCTGACGAGCACTTGGCCGACTTTACTTGGCCCATTTTCTCTTGTGACCAATCCTCAAAAAGGTGCCCAAACTGACCAGATGACAACCAGAGCCTCCCCTCCCACCCTAAAAAAACAACTTAAAATGTTTTTTTTGCCAGCCTCTAAGCCAGCTGAAATGTCATACCCAGCTCCATGGCAGCAGTATGCAGATCCCTGGAGCAGTTTTAGTGGGTGCAGTGCACTTCAGCCAGGCGGACCCAGGTCCATCCTCCCCCATCTTTTATACTTGTGGTGGTAAATGTGAGCCCTCCAAAACCCAACCAAAACCCACTGTACCCACATGTAGGTGCCCCCCTTCACCCCTTAGGGCTATGGTAGTGGTATACAGTTGTGGGGAGTGGGTTTTGTGGGGCTCTGCACCCAAGGTAAGGGAACTATGCACCTGGGAACAATTTCTGAAGTCCACTGCAGTGCCCCCTAGGGTGCTCGGTTGGTGTCCTGGTATGTCAGGGGGACCAGTGCACTACGAATTCTGGCTCCTCCCATGACCAAAGGGCTTGGATTTGGTCGTTTTTGAGATGGGCGTCCTCGGTTTCCATTATGGCCGAAAACCGGAGACGACCATCCCTAAGGTCGACCATCTCAACATTTAGGTCGACCTAAATGCTGAGATTTGGGCGTCTCCGACTGTATTATCGAACAGAAGATGGGTGCCCATCTTGTTTCGATAATACGGGTTTCCCCGCCCCTTCGCCGGATGAGCGCCCTTTGAGATGGTCGTCCCCGTTCGATTATGCCCCTCGTCACATAAGATAACAAAAACATCCATTACATAAACAAAAGCATCACACTACACAACAATTCAGCAAATAAAATCAAAAACACACCAGTCAATATTCAAAATGATTTAAATGGGAAGGAGAACTATGCGAGCCAGCTTCCAATATCCATCTGCTCTTATCCATCAATGCTGTTGAATATTGGTCTGGAGAGGGACTTTCTGAGGCCAGGGTCAGGAAGTTGCCAGCATTATTTAGTGATAATGTTTGATTTCTGATTATAATTCTCTCCTTTGCAACTTCCTGGACAACGTCCGGCTTCTTTTTGCTGTAATCTGTGTAAAACAGGAAGGCTAACAGCGGAATATAAATTTTCTTAGTTCTCCCCTACTTCCAGCCCCCTTCATCCCTATCTTTCTACCTCTTTTCCTTTCCTTTCCCGTTAGACTCTTTTTCACTTTCCTTCTCCCGCTCCAGCTTCTTCATCTACTTGTCTCCAGCTTGCTTCGTTCCCTTTCCCTTCTGCCTTTCCTCCAGCTCTCTCTCCAGGTAAAGGCAGTACTTATTTGGACATAATGTAGCAAAGACTTGTCTTGCCCTCAGTGGCAGCAGAAACCTTTAGTCCAGAAATATATTAGAAAATTCCGGCCCGGGCTGACGGATTCTAGCTCCCTGGACTCTTCTATCCTTATCCTATATTCAATTAAAGTGTATCAAACCTTGTATACCTTGGGGAAAGCAAATATCTATTTATCTATATTATTTCCAGAACTTTCTATACCACTCTAAGGGCCCCTTTTACCAACCTGCGGCAGAAGGGGGCCAGCGCTGGCGTCGGCGTATGTTGTACACGTGCGCCGAGACCCCCTTTCGCCGCAGCTGGTAAAAGGGAAGGTCTCGATTTCCTGCAGGAAATGGATGGGTGGCAAATAAAGCACTTGCCGCACGGCCATTTCGGGGGGGGGGGGGGAGCCCTTACCGCCACCCATTGAGGTGGCGGTAAGGGCTCCCGCGCTAACCCGGTGGTAACCGTGCAGCGAGCGGCACTGCCCGATTACCGCCAGGTACAGTCTGGCGCTACAAAAAAAAAATACATTTTGTAGCATCAGAAATGACGGCGTGGTACGGGTGCGAAGTACCGCCGGGCTGCTCTGATAGTCTGGTGGTACGTTCATTATAGCGAGCAGTAAGCCGCATTGGGCTTACCGCCGCTTAGTAAAAGGAGCCCTAACTGGCTAGCAGAGTAGAGCAGTGTACAGGCTAAAACAAAAAAAATAGATAAGAAAGGAACTCCATTAAAAGATAAAAAAAAGCATAACAGTCACACCAAGAGCCATAAATGACGGGAGGGGAAAGACAAGGATATGAGAGGTGAGGGTGGGAAGATAAGTTAAGCAAAAGTGTAAAGAAGGCAGGGATGGTCAGGGTTCTTTAGCTGATGTTTACAGTCAGATAGACTCTCCGAATGCCTGCTTAAAAAGCCAGGTTTTTAATTCAGTCTTAAGTAGAGAGGTGTGGTAGCCGTGTTAGTCCACTCTTAAGGTTATAAATAGAAATCAAACAAAATAAAACATGGAAAAGAAAATAAGATGATACCTTTTTTTATTGGATATAACTTAAATCATTTCTTGATTAGCTTTCGAAGGTTGCCCTTCTTCGTCAGATCGGAAATAAGCAAATGTGCTAGCTGACAGTGTATATAAGTGAAAACATTCAAGCATTACTATGACAGTAAAATAGATACTATTGGAGATTCTACATGGAATGTTGCTACTATTGGAGATTCTACATGGAATGTTGCTATTCCACTAGCAACATTCCATGTAGAAGCCTGCGCGGCCACATTGGTGATCTACAAGGGCCGACTTCTACATGGAATGTTGCTAGTGGAATAGCAACATTCCATGTAGAATCTATAGAATCAAACAAAATAAAACATGGAAAAGAAAATAAGATGATACCTTTTTTATTGGACATAACTTAATACATTTCTTGATTAGCTTTCGAAGGTTGCCCTTCTTCGTCAGATCGGAAATAAGCAAATGTGCTAGCTGACAGTGTATATAAGTGAAAACATTCAAGCATTACTATGACAGTAAAATAGATACTATTGGAGATTCTACATGGAATGTTGCTACTATTGGAGATTCTACATGGAATGTTGCTATTCCACTAGCAACATTCCATGTAGAAGGCTGCGCAGGCTTCTGTTTCTGTGAGTCTGACGTGCAGGACGTCAGACTCACAGAAGCAGAAGCCTGCGCGGCCACATTGGTGATCTGCAAGGGCCGACTTCTACATGGAATGTTGCTAGTGGAATAGCAACATTCCATGTAGAATCTATAGAAATCAAACAAAATAAAACATGGAAAAGAAAATAAGATGATACCTTTTTTATTGGACATAACTTAATACATTTCTTGATTAGCTTTCGAAGGTTGCCCTTCTTCCTCAGATCGGAAATAAGCAAATGTGCTAACAAGGATCTGGGGTTCCTAGCCCATTATAAACCATAAAGCTGTATTTCTCTGTTGATCACCCCACCCCTCACCTATCCACACCCATCCTGTTAGAATATCAATGATATGCTTTGATGTCCCCATGCATACCTCCGACCCACCCCCATCCTCCCACCCTGTCAGACTGTCATAGTAATGTTTGAATGTTTTCACTTATATACACTGTCAGCTAGCACATTTGCTTATTTCCGATCTGAGGAAGAAGGGCAACCTTCGAAAGCTAATCAAGAAATGTATTAAGTTATGTCCAATAAAAAAGGTATCATCTTATTTTCTTTTCCATGTTTTATTTTGTTTCATTTCTATTGATAATTCAGTCTTAAAATTCATAAAAGAAGTGTTGCTATGGAGAGAAAGGAGGAGATTATTCCAAGTGTGTGGAGCGAGAAAGAAAAAAAAAGCACAGCGTGGTGTGGATTCCAGATAGGCTAATCTTGGGCTAGGTAAAACCAGACAATGATCATTTACAGACTGAAGAGACCTAGAAGGACAGTAGTTAATGGTCAAACAGGTAAGGTCATCAGAACATCAGTTCGAAAAGCCTTAAAGGTAAGCAAAGCAACTTTATAGATTATCCATTTTTTAACGGGAAGCCAATAATATTTTTGCAACAAGGGTGAAATGTGTTACGATGAGAACAGCATAGCAGCCTGATGGCTGTATTCTGGAGTGTTTGTAATTTCCGTAATGCAGAATGTGGTAATCCTGCATAAATAATATTGCGGGAAGTGAAAAAGGAAAGAATGAGTGTATGGAAAGTGGGGGTATCAAACAGGTGTCGGACTGCTCTAAGTTGACAGAACACTAGAAAGCCAGGGCTTTTTTTGAGGGGGTACTTGGGGGTACTGAGTACCGGCACCTTTTCCATTGTCTGCTAAAAATGAATCATGGACCCCAGGTTTTAATGAAAGAGTTCAGGCTCTACACACCAATTCTGCCTTGTCATAGATTCTGTGACTGGTTGCAGGGGGCCTGGCTATTGTGGGGTGGGTCCCTCAGTGATCACCCCACCCTTGAAAGGTGGCCTAGCATTTGAGTACCAGCACCTTTTTTGCTAGAAAAGACGCACTGTAGAAAGCTAACTTTGGTTAAGTGCGAGACCTGTGGAAAAAAGAGAGAGAGGAATCAAGATTTTAGGCTTTCTGCTACTGAAGATCCCAAAATACACTACCACTTCACAGATCTGGAACTCGGAAGAGACTGCCCCGGTGGGTCAAGCAAAATCAGGCCATTTTTTACCCTAAGAACCATTACTGTTCCAATCCACTTCCTGCCTTCTACCCCCTCCCCTCGAGTCTCATGATAAACTCAAGTGAGATAGAGATACCGGATGTTGCTAAGCACCAAGCAGTATGCCTGATTGAGACTAGAGGCTGAATACGAATACGGTCTCCTGATGAAGTTATAATGAAACACGGCCAGTTTTGGGGCCAAAAGATTTGTGGGACCAGAAGAACTTTGACATTAAATGCTGAGTGGATGAAGATGATGTTTGATACTCCATGATCCCCTGACGGCGTGTGGTTCTTCTCAATTGTTTATTGGGATGCAAGATTGATTTTGTTCTTAGGAGCTTGGCAATCTCTATGTGCGGGGTCTGCTGAACCTTAGAAGATTCAGAAGACATAAAGGAGACTGGGAGACTGGGCGTCTAAATGGCAGATGATGTTTAATGTGAGCAAGGGCAAAGTGATGCATGCTGGAAAGAGGAACCCGAATTATAGCTACGTCATGCAAGGTTCCACGTTAGGAGTCACGGACCAAGAAAGGGATCTAGGTGTCGTCGTTGATTATACTTTGAAACCTTCTGCTCAGTGTGCTGCTGCGGCTAAGAAAGCAAATAGAATGTTAGGTATTATTAGGAATGGAAAACAAAAATGAGGATGTTATAATGCCTTTGTATCGCTCCATGGTGCGACCCTACCTTGAATATTGTGTTCAATTCTGGTCACCGCATCTCAAAAAAGATATAGTGGAATTAGAAAAGGTGCAGAGAAGGGCGACGAAAAGGATAAAGGGGATGGAATGACTTCCCTATTAGGAAAGGCTAAAGCGGCTAGGGCTCTTCAGCTTGGAGAAAAGGCGGCTGAGGGGAGATATGATAGAGGTCTATAAAATAATGAGTGGAGTTGAACAGGTAGATGTGAAGCGTCTGTTCACGCTTTCCAAAAATACTAGGTCTAGGGGGCATGCGATGAAGCTACAATGTAGTAAATTTAAAACGAATCAGAGAAACGCTTTCTTCACTCAACGTGTAATTAAACTCTGGAATTCGTTGCCAGAGAATGTGGTAAAGGCGGTTAGATTAGCGGAGTTTTAAAAAGGTTTGGACGGCTTCCTAAAGGAAAAGTCCATAGACCATTATTAAATGGACTTGGGGAAAATCCACTATTTCTGGGATAAGCAGTATAAAATGTTTTGTACATTTTTGGGATCTTGCCAGGTATTTGTGACCTGGATTGGCCACTGTTGGAAACAGGATGCTGGGCTCGATGGACCTTTGGTCTTTCCCAGTGTGGCAATACTTATGTACTTATGATTTAGAACTATCGAATGATCGTATAGCAGCCTCTTCTGAATTGAGTCAATGACGACATGAAGATAAACTTTTCGATATGTGAACTATTCTGTATATGCTTCAAAGCCATGGGGGATGGGTCTAATGGTAACATGCTGATTTAAAAATTGTAATATGATGATTTTGTAATAAAGATTGTCGTTTTAAACCGTGTATGAATGAGTTCTGAATGGTTATATATTTTGTATTTGGTATGAACATTATGTTAGTCAGTGGTATTGGTAATGATAAAATCTATGAGATTCGACATGTACAATTGACATTGGTCTTGCAGGCAACAGAAGAGAACATCGGAGTAAATGCTTCTCCTGGGGAGAAGAATTGAGGGTAGGAAACCCTGTGGTTTCACTCAGTACAGGAAGGAAGAGAGGGGATAGCAGTAAGACATGGAGTGGAGTAGCTTAGCGGTTAAAACCACTGGATTTAAATAAGCAGTGCACTTCTGTGCTAAACTCCCTACTGCATAAGGGGGTATTTTAGTAAAGCTTAGCTCAAGTTATCTGTAACATAGTAACATAGTAGATGACGGCAGAAAAAGACCCGCACGGTCCATCCAGTCTGCCCAACAAGATAAACTCATGTGTATACCTTACCTTGATTTGTACCTGTCTTTTTCAGGGCACAGACCGTATAAGTCTGGCCAGCAGTTGTGGCGTACCAAGGTGGGGGCGGTCCGCCCCGGGTGCACGCCGCTGGGGGGGGGTGCCGCGCGCCTGTCAGCTCATTGTTTTCATGCTCCCTCTGCCCCGGAACAGGAAGTAACCTGTTCCGGGGCAGAGGGAGCATGGAAACGAAGAGCCGACAGGCGCACAGCACCCCCCTCCCCAGCGGCGTGCACCCGGGGAGTCCTTTCGCCGGGGGGGGGGGGGGTCTCGCTGCACCCGGGGGGGTTATTTCGCAAGGGGGGGGTCACGCTGTTCCGGGGGGGGGGGGGGGGCACTGGCACTGCACCCGGGGGGCAGGGCGCATCGGCGATCCGCCCCGGGTGTCAGCACCCCTAGGAACGCCACTGCTGGCCAGCACTATCCCCTCCTCCCAACCACCAGCCCCACCTCCCACCGCCAGGGCCCATAGGAATACAATGGGCCCTGCTGCAGATAGCTCGAGCTAAGCTTTAGTAAAAGACCCTCAAAGTGACCATAATTTAACAGAAAATAGAGTGTCGAATCCACGCTAAGCTCTGTACTAAGTTTCACGTACTTTATTACATCAGCCTCTAAGAGCAGAGAGGAAGGAGAAAACATTTTTAAAACATGAAAGGAAAGATCAACACCAGACAAATGCAGAGAAGGAAAGGAAGAAGACAGACGAAACGAGATAAAGAATAAGAAAGTTGTATAGACTATTCTTTTTTTTTTTAATCTTTTTATTGGTAACAAGTAGAGCAATAACAAAACCCATTACCGGACACAGGGAGGGAGGGGTAAATGGGTAGGGGGGGATCTTAGACTATTCAAAGTGTACAGGTGTCCCAAAACAATTTTTTAAATGTGAGTATGCTATCCCTTTGTGAGAGAATAACTGTACCTTTAAAAGTTACTTTTCCATAGAGAACTTTAAATAATATTTAAAAACAGAAGACTATTAAAACAAAATGGTTTCATCGAAATGTAAATAACGAGGGTTCATTCAAGTTATCATCTCTATTTTTAAGACAATTAAGGGGCCCTTTTACTTAGCCGCGTAGGCGCCTACGCGCGTCCAGGGCATGCCAAATTGGAGTTACCGCCCGGTTACTGCGTGGCCCTCGCGGTAATTTCAATTTTCGTGCGTGTCCGCTAATCGCGCCTGAAAAAATATTTTTTATTTTTTGGTGCACGGCAGCTACACGCGTCAAGTGGCATTTGACGTGTGTAGACCATTACCGTGTGAGACCTTACCGCTAGGTCAATGGTTTGCGGTAAGGTCTCAGACCCAAAACGGACGCAAGGCAATTTTCATTTTGCCGCACGTCCATTTTCAGCAAAAACAAAAAGGGCATTTTTTGTAGGTGCGCTAAAAAAAAAACAATTCTGCGCGCACCCAAAACAGGCGTCTACACTACCGCAGGCCATTTTTCAGCGCACTTTAGTAAAAGAATCCCTCAATTTTTTTTTTAAATATGTCGACATCACTCCTATATAAACTCATCTGAAATCAAGGGACTTTGCCAGGCTTTCTTCATGACCGTTGCTATTCAGTAGAATGTGAACATTTCTACGTACTCCCCAGAGGTTGAAAAGAATTGGAGTGAATAAAACAATTCATTTTCAGAAAAATAAGCAAAAAAAACCCCACGTTTTTCCTACCTCCGCCATTTTTCTGGCACATATATGGGAATCGCCACACGTTCCCTAGTCCAACAGAAAATCCAACCTGAGCCAGGATATACTGCAGTTTGCTGTTCCAAGCTGGTCTTTCATCCTCTATATCGGAGCCCTCTTCAATATCTCCATCCTTGTCCGACTGATCATCAACAATCAGTTCACTCTTCTTAAATGCTTCGTCACCGGAGTCCTCGTTGGAAAGGAGGTCTTTGACGGAGTCAATGACATCATTATCCAGCTCTCTTTTTACTGCCTTGCTGTTCTTAGGCATTTGAAGTAATTAAAAAGAGGATGTTGGTAAATTTCAGTCCCAGATAGAACGATTCTCCTTAAATCAATTTTTCTGTGTAATTTGTGAAATATTTATCACCATAGAACTCCAGTGAAACAAAAATAGCTCGGGTGGAATGGCTGAAGTCATCTGGTTCCTTAAATGGTCATTGCAACAGGTTCACCTGCAAAATGTTTAAAAATGGTTTAATGATATTTAAATAACATTTTTTTCTATTTATTTATTTGCTGCATTTGGATCCCACATTTTCCCACCTCTTTGCAGGCTCAATGTGGCTTACATTATGCCGCAACGGTGATCACCATTAACGGAATCAGAAGAACAAACAGTTATTACATAGCATCTATTATCACACAGATAGACTTGTACTTAGCTGCTGTTTGGCTTGGATATCAATGGGTACGTTCAACAGCGAGCTCCTGTTTCGCGGAATGCTTCTTAAGGAGCCGGAACCATCGCCGTCTATATAGCAAGTACCACGTATAACATTTATTTTAGGCCATAGCAATCTGGAATGCTAAAATCTTAGGGGCCCTTTTACTAAGCCACGGTAGGCTCTACATGCATGCATAGGAGCCAACTTGATTGGGGGTGCATTTCTCCCCCTCCTTCCCCCCCCCCCACCCTCCCTCCCTCCGAGTTCCAGACTCCCCTCCCTCCGACTCGAGTTCCAGCCCGAGCAGTTGGTATGCGCCCACCGGTCATCGCGCGTCTAGCGCATGAGCCCTTACCAGTAGATCAATGGAGTTAAGGGCTCAGGCAAGTTTTAGACGCGTGCCGGTTTCTGTTTTACCGCATGCCCCTTTCCCGTCACATTAAAAAGAAACCCTTTTTTTGCAGATGTGGTAAAAACTGGCCCAACGCGCACCTAATGCACGCGCCTACTCTGCCACAGGCCACTTTTTACCACGGCTTAGTAATAGGGCCTCTTAACCAGTTATGCTGATATTCAGCGGCCGACCAGTTACGTTATACCAGTTAAAGATAGGACTGCTATTTATGTGGTCTGATTTAACTGCTAATCTTATCTAATCTGGCGCTGAATATCCATGCCTAACTGGATAAATCGCATGATATAGCTGGCTTAACGGTAGGTGCTGTGACCAGGGCCGTGCCAACACGGTAAGCGAGGTAAGCAGGGCAGGAGGGCGCCATCCTCTGGGGGGCGCCCCGCTGCACCATGCTTACCTCACCCTCCCGCTCCCATGTCACAACTGCCCACCCTCTTCTCCACAGAATAAATAAGACGTAATCAATAATTTCAGGATTCAGGCTAGCTCTCCTGTCTTCCACAGTCCTTTCTGCAATCAAGATTTCTTCTTAGAAGATGTACTGGTAGCAGGAATGTACAGCATCCCTTATGCAAATTTTGCTAGTTGTGGCCAGTACGTTTGCTTGTTTTTCCAAAAAATCAAAATATTTGCATCACTCAAACACAAATAACAGTGCAGTTCATTAATAGGCTTCAAAGTAGAAAATGACACAGGAACAAAGTTTGTCCCTGTCCTCGTGGGCCCTGTCCCCATCCCCGCGGGCTCTGTCCCTGTCCCCGCCCGTTCCCGTGGGATCTGTCCCCGCCCCATCCCCACAAGCTCTGCCCCATCCCCATCCGCACAGTTACTGCGGGTCCCCAACCCCGTGTCATTCTGTAGTCTGGGGGACCAGTCTACTAAAATTGCTAACCCCTCCTACATCCAAATGGTTTGATTTTCTACGTTTTTAACTCATGCGATTTTTTTTTTCCAAAAATGTCCCAAAAAGATAAATGCACAAAGCACAAAACCTTGTTCGAAATAGTATTTTTGAAAAAAATAGACATTTTTCTTTTTTCGAAAATGGGTATATTTGCTATTCGGACTTGGGACGTTTAGCGCAAAACATCCAAAGTTCGACTTAGACGCATTATCGAAAATACCTCTCCACGGAATTAATAGAATGGGACTATGCAATTTTATTCACAACTTTGACATTTTCATGATCTGCAGCCTAAAAACTGCAGGCACCTAAAGTGGGGTATGTGATTTCTGGGTTTGATTGCTTTTTTATTAATAAACATTTCTACATAAGTAATGCCATACTGGGAAAAGACCAAGGGTCCATCGAGCCCAGCATCCTGTCCACGACAGCGGCCAATCCAGGCCAAGGGCACCTGGTAAGCTTCCCAAACGTACAAACATTCTATACATGTTATTCCTGGAACCAAGTCCATTTAGTAGCAGTTTATGGACTTGAACTTTAGGAAACCGTCCAATCCCTTTTTAAACTCTGCTAAGCTAACCGCCTTCACCACTTTCTCCGGCAACGATTTCCAGAGTTTAATTATACGTTGGGTGAAGAAAAATTTTCTCTGATTTGTTTTAAATTTACTACACTGTAGTTTCATCGCATGCCCCCTAGTCCTAGTATTTTTGGAAAGCGTGAACAGACGCTTCACATCCACCTGTTCCACTCCACTCATTATTTTATATACCTCTATAATGTCTCCCCTCAGCCGTCTCTTCTCCAAGCTGAATAGCCCTAACCTCCTTAATCTTTCTTCATAGGGAAGTCGTCCCATCCCCGCTATCATTTTAGTTGCCCTTCGCTGCACCTTTTCCAATTCTACTATATCTTTCTTGAGATGCGGCGACCAGAATTGAACACAATACTCAAGGTGCGGTCGCACCATGGAGCTATACAACGGCATTATAAAATCCTCACACCTGTTTTCCATACCTTTCCTAATAATACCCAACATTCTATTCGCTTTCCTAGCCGCAGCAGCACACTGAGCAGAAGGTTTCAGTGTGTTATCGACGACGACACCCAGATCCCTTTCTTGGTCCGTAACTCCTAACATGGAACCTTGCATGACGTAGCTATAATTCGGGTTCTTTTTCCCCACATGCATCACCTTGCACTTGCTCACATTAAACGTCATCTGCCATTTAGACGCCCAGTCTCGTAAGGTCCTCTTGTAATTTTTCACAATCCTGTCGCGATTTAAGAACTTTGAATAACTTTGTGTCATCAGCAAATTTAATTATGCACTTGATATCCCTCTATCTCGTGGTATAAATGAGTCACACACCCCACTTTTCGTACCTTTTTGCTCAGTGGGTCACACATATAATCGGTAAACCACTTGGCTGTACCACAGAAAGGCAGTATATCAAATGTAAAAAAAGAAAAAAACTCTCCCTGGCACTTAGATCACATGACGAAAGTCACAGGGGGATTAAAAGCTAAAAAGAAGGACTACTGGCATAAATGTATTTGTTAGTGTGAATATCTGCCAGTTTGAAGCATTACAAGTCAGTGCGAATTTTCAGATACTTCCAAAATAAGTGTAACACCTAGAAGGGTCCAAGGAATTCAATGTTCTCATGTACTTTTTCCTACTAATACTAATAAGCTCAAGGTTCATCTGCATTTGTAGTTAAATCTTGCAAGTACTATTTTGCACATTGCTACGCCTGGGAACTTCTCAAGTTCTTGCCATGGCAATGTGTGCATTTTGTCTTTTAAGAGTTTGTCCATTGCTAGTGGTCTCTGACTCCCAGCAGGTCCTATAAACCTCCTTCCCCCCCTTTTCAACTTGGGGCATAAATGTTTTTTTAAGGGATCCTCCTGGACCCCTCTTCCAGAGGAACCTCAAGTCTCTGGTGGTCCAGAAGTGCTCTAATTCTCCTGCCCCCCCCCCCCCCCCCCCAGTCCCAATTCAGAGCATAAATGTTACAAATATCCTCCATTAAGGCCCCACTTCTTACAAGCTAAAATTTCTCAGTAAACACCAAACTGACGCTCCAAGAAGAACTATCATGCAGTTGTCCGATTTCAAGCAGATTCTGGTCAACTTCACACTTCTGTAATAGAAGCATAGAAATATTTAGGCAGATAAAG
The DNA here is from genome assembly GCF_901765095.1 of Microcaecilia unicolor. Lineage (NCBI taxonomy): Eukaryota > Metazoa > Chordata > Amphibia > Gymnophiona > Siphonopidae > Microcaecilia > Microcaecilia unicolor. The sequence continues at coordinate 16,762,264 of NC_044039.1, forward strand.
CCCATATGGCCTATCCAGTCTGCCCATCCATGCCATCTACTCTCCCTATCACTGCCTTAAGAGATCCTTTGTGCTTGTCCCGAGCTCTCTTGAATTCAGATAATATACCTGGAATAGACTTCCTGAGCCGGTACGTCAAGCTCCATCTCTGGCCGTCTTCAAATCTAAGCTAAAAGCCCACCTTTTTGATGCAGCTTTTAACTCCTAACCCTTATTCACTTGTTCAGAACCCTTATTTTATCATCCTCACTTTAATATTCCCTTATCTCTTGTTTGTCATGTTTGTCTGTCCTAATTAGATTGTAAGCTCTGTCGAGCAGGGACTGTCTCTTCATGTTGAAGTGTACAGTGCTGCGTACGTCTAGTAGTGCTTTAGAAATGATAAATAGTAGTAATAGTATATTCAACAGGCACAATGAATATGCATGAGATAGATTTGCATGCACTGTCTCAATTGCATGGAAATCTAATCATGAATATTCATTGTGGATATCCTGAAAACCCGATGAGACCTCGTGGGCCCAGAAGACCGAGTTGGGAATAGCTGCCATACAGGCTGGTTTAATGTACACAAAGTGTTAATACTGGCTAGCACTTACAACTAGCACACGCTAAATCCCATGTTATTGAATGAATTCCTTCAAAAAGGCGATAAATACATTCTAGTAAATAACCTGCTCATTGTATCCTAGTAAACATGCCTCAAAGTTACTAAAGTGCATGAAAGGGAGTAGAAATCCACGGGAGACGTATGTGCTAGGCGGGGAGAGTCTGATAGGTACGGATGGGGAGAGGGATCTTGGGGTGATAAATCTGAGGATTTGAAGGCGACAAAACAGTGTGTCAAGGCGGTGGCCGTAGCTAGAAGGTTGTTAGGCTGTATAGAGAGAGATGTGACCAGCAGAAGAAAGGAGGTGTTGATGCCCCTGTATAAGTCGTTGGTGAGGCCCCACCTGGAGTATTGTGTTCAGTTTTGGAGGCCGTATGTTGTTAAGAATATAAAAAGAATTGAAGCGGTGCAAAGAAAAGCTACGAGAATGGTATGGGATTTGTGTTACAAGACGTATGAGGAGAGACTTGCTGACCTGAACATGTATACTCTGGAGGAAAGGAGAAACAGGGGTGATATGATACAGACGTTCAAATATTTGAAAGGTATTAATCTGCAAACGAACCTCTTCCGGAGATACGAAGGCGGTAGAACGAGAGGACATGAAATGAGATTGAAGGGGGGCAGACTCAAGAAAAATGTCAGGAAGTATTTTTTCACTGAGAGAGTAGTGGATGCCCTCCCGCGGGTGGTGGTGGAAACGAAAACAGTAACGGAATTTATGTGTGGGATAAACATAAAGGAATCCTGCTCAGAAGGAATGGATCCTAAGGAGCTTAGCCGAGATTGGGTGGCAGAGCCGGTGGCGGGAGGCGGGGATGGTGCTGGGCAGACTTATACGGTCTGTGCCAGAGCCGGTGGTGGGAGGTGGGACTGGTGGTTCAGAGGCGGGGATAGTGCTGGGCAGACTTATACGGTCTGAGCCAGAACCGGTGGTGGGAGGCGGGGCTGGTGGTTGGGAGGCGGGGATAGTGCTGGGCAGACCTATACGGTCTGTGCCCTGAAAAGGACAGGTACAAATCAAGGTAAGGTATGCACAAAAAGTAGCACATGTCAGTTTATCTTGTTGGGCAGACTGGATGGACCGTGCAGGTCTTTCTCTGCCGTCATCTACTATGTTACTATATGTTGCCAAATAACATGTACTGGATGGCAAACTATTGCATTAATTTACCTTAATGCGTGTTACTTTATCATAACGCATCATGATAGTGGCATGCAAAGAACCATATTATTATGCAAATCAGATGATGCAACTTGCGTTGAACTTTGCGAGCTGCTTTATTCATAGAAAAATAATGCTAGCTTTGAGCTCCACCTGAATGATTCATATCTTTTTTTTTTCTATCTTTGCCTATGCTTAACTTTATTTTGCTGACGATCTGCCTCATGCTTTCTTTTGATTCTTTTCTGTATTTTATTATCACTGTTATTTGGATTTAGCTCACAAGCTTTCCATTACCAGCTCAGGACAAATTACATTTCAGGTACAGCAGCTCTTTCCCTGTCCCCAGAGGGCTCACAGTCTAAGGGCTAGATTTACTAATGTCCTAACACACACATTAAATAATGAAAGACCTGTTATTCTCAATGACAAATGAGGCCTATTTACTAAATTCACTTCACTCAAATTAGCACAGGTTAACTCAAGACAGTAAATGAGACAACTGAGTCTGTACCTGAAAGAACAGAAAATGAATTGCCCAAGATCACAAAGAGTATCAGCAGGCCTTCAACCCAGACTTTCCTGGTTCTCAAGCCATTGATCTAACCACTAGTCCAGGGGCTCTCCTCAGGACACTCCTAACCAATCACGTGCTCAGTACACCTACAATGAATATGCATGAGATGTTTGAATGCAATGCCTCCATTGTATGTAACTCTAGCTCATGCATAATCATAGTGGGTATCGTGAAAACCTGACTGGCTGGACGTGTCCCAAGGACTGGGTTGAGAACCCTGGCACTAGGGACCTGACATTCAGCTGGAAGCGGTCAGTCAGCATTTTGTTGACTGCCATTGGCGTTATCCCCAGAAATGTAATGCCAGACCATGTTTGGGCTCTGGAATTCAAGGCCACAGCTGCCTCCTCCCACAGCGGTGAATGACAGAGAGTGCTCTGCCACATATAGGTCCTTCTTCCTGCCATGTCCCGCCTCCTGTGAAGTAATTTCCTGTTTCCACATTGGCAGGATGCGGCAGGACCTGTGGCCAGCATAGCAGTCTCTTTTCATCGCAGATGCCAGGACCTCCTTGGAGGCTGGGCCAAGGGAATCTTGCCCCCCTCCCAGCAGCCCTGCTGGCATTGAATTTTGGTTTATGGGGGTGGCACTTAACTGACTATGGCGAACCGAATACAGATAGAACTGACTTTTATGCAGTCCTATTTATGCGATTACCCTGGCCAGTTAAGTGCTGACTCGGCCCTGGGAACGCCCCCACAATAGCCAGTTTTATGTTGGGCAAGAACCAGACATTTTCAGCTGCATTAACCAATTAAGTAATGTGTAACATAGTAGATGACGGCAGAGAAAGACCGTACGGTCCATCCAGTCTGTCCAACAAGATAAACTCATATGTGCTACTTTATGTGTATACCCGACCTTGATTTGTATCTGCCATTTTCAGGGCACAGACCGTAGAAGTCTGCCCAGCACTAGCCCCGCCTCCCAACCACTAGCCCCACCTCCCACCACAGGCTCTGCCACCCAATCTCCGCTAAGCTCCTGAGGATCCCTTCCTTCCGAACAGGATTCCTTTATGTTTATCCCACGCATTTTTGAATTCCGTTACCGTTTTCATCTCCACCACCTCCCGTGGGAGGGCATTCCAAGTATCCACTGCTCTCTCCGTGAAAAAATACTTTGACACATTTTTTTTGAGTCTGCCCCCCTTCAACCTCATTTCATGTCCTCTAGTTCTACCGCCTTCCCATCTCCGGAAAAGGTTCGTTTGCGGATTAATGCCTTTCAAATATTCGAACGTCTGTATCATGTCACCCCTGTTTCTCCTTTCCTCCAGGGTATACATGCTCAGGTCAGCAAGTCTCTCCTCATACGTCTTGTAACCCAAACCCCATACCATTCTCGTAGCTTTTCTTTGCACCACTTCAATTCTTTTTCACATCCTTAGCAAGTGCCACTGAATATGCCCAGTTAACCCCGGACAGGTGATCTAAACAGCCAGGATCCTCTCCTGACCATTTAAATCAGCCTCCACTTACGGCGGTTGTTTCTATCAAATCTGATACAGGGGCTTCAGCTCCCATACTTCAAACAGCCTTAAATCAACTTAAAGCAAGTTTTCTTCTGCCTTTTGCAAAATGTTTCCTTGTTTCTTTAATATTTGTACTCATTATTAGAATACTGCTGCAGCAGCAGCAAACATGAAAAACAAAACAATCATCTGAAATTAGTTTTTTTCCCCCCTGACTACCAAATAATTGAGTGTAAACATCCCTGTAATGCTACCGCTTTGAAAAGTCACAGGATAATAATGTTGCCTCTGTTTGTGACAAATTGTACATGACAACAGATTGAAAAAAAAAATCATTTCAACATTTTCTTTTTCATTACAAATGTAGCCAGGACCTCACAGTGTGGCTTCCTGTGAAGTGGCAGGAGAAATATTCTGGGTCCCTGCTCCGAAACAGTGTCAGTCAAATTAATGAAGGGGTGATCTGTTTTGGGGAGGAAGCCCAATAGCAGTGGATCCTCAAAGACAGATGGGGCTCATTTTCAAAGCACAGACTTGCAAAGTTCCACGGGTTAGTACCGGGCTCATTTTCGAAAGAGAAAAACATCTAAAACTAGTAAAAAAAGGCCCGTTTCTGACACAAATGAAACAGGCGCTAGCAAGGTTTTCCTCGGAGTGTGTATGTTTGAGAGAGTGTATGTGAGAGTGACTGTGTGTGAGAGACAGAGAGTGAATGTGCGAGTGTGTGTGTGTGTGTGTGTGTGAGAGAGAGAGAGTGAGTCTGGGTGCGAGTGTGTTTGTGAGAGAGAGAGAGTGTGTGTGTGTGTGTGTGTGAGAATGAGAGTGTGTGCAAGTGCGTATGTGAGACACAGTGTGAGAGAGAGAGTGTGTGTGTGAGAATGAGAGTGTGTGCAAGTGTGTATGTGAGACACAGTGTGAGAGCAAGAGTGTGTTTCACACAGATACAGTGTGTGCGAGAGAGAGAGTGTGTGTGAGACATAGACTCTCTATGAGACTGAGTGTATGAGACCAAGAGAGTGTGTGAGTGACTGTGTGACACATAGAGAGTGAATGTGATACAGTGTGAGACATAGAGTGTGTGAGAGAGAGAGAAAGACATTGACTGTGAGAGAGAGAGAGAGAGTGTGTGTGTGACAGAGATACCTCCCCCCCCCCTCAGCCCCCCCTTCTCTCTGGTGTCTGAGCGTTACTGTGCAGGACGCTGAGCTCTGGATGTGCTTCAAGGAACTGACCAATCCTATTTAATAGAATGCACCTCCAACATTCTGAAGCCGAGAAGCCTTGTGTGGTTGGTCACTTCTGCTTGTGACGAACCCGGAAGTACGTGATGTCAATTCAGGAGATGGATACAGAGAGCAGGAATGCCTCAGCCATGCAGTCAGCTTCAGAATGTTGGAGGTGCTTTTTATTATATAGGAAGTGGCATAAAGCAGCATTTGGATGCTTTTCTCACAAAAATGTCCAAATCAGTATTTTTGAAACCTATTTTTAGACATTTTTCTAAGAACTCCATCAGAAGTCCTTCCAAATCTCAAGGGGGCATTTCAGGGGCGTGTTCAGGGCGGGACTTGGACGTTCCTAAGACAGACGTTTTTCAGCCATAATGGAACAAAACAAAAACGTCCAGGAGTAAAATAAGACGTTTTGAACTAGACCTGTAACGAATAAGGCACAAAAAGGTGCCCTAAATAACCAGATGTCCACTGGAGAGAATCAGGGGTGACCTCCCCTTATTCCCCCAGTGGTCACCAACCCCCTCCCACCCCCTAAAAATGTGATGAAAAACATTACTTGCCAGCCTCTGTTCCAGCCTCAGATGTTATACTCAGGTCCATTAGAACAGCATGCAGGTCCCTGGAGTAGTCTAGTGCACTGCAGACAGGTGGACCCAGGCTCCTACCTCCCCCTACCTGATACACTTGTGGAGGAAACTGTGAGCCCTCCAAAACTCACCAGAACCCCACTGTACCCACATATAGGTGCCCCCTTCACCTGTAAGGGCTAAGGTAGTGTGCACAGTTGGGGGTAGTGGCTTTTGGGGGCTCAGCAGACAAGGTAAGGGAGCAATGGTGAGATGTGTACCTGGGAGCAGTTTATGAAGTCCACTGCAATGCCCCCTAGGGTGCCCTATTGCTGTCCTGGGAGGTCAGGGGGACCAGTGTACTAAAAATGCTGGCTCCTCCTACATCCCAATGGCTTGATTTTGTGCGTTTTGCAGTTGGATGTTTTGGGGGGTTTTCAAAAATGGACCCAAAAAAAACCCCATCCAAATCACAAAACAGTATTTTTGAAACAAAAAAAAAGGTGTTTTTCTTTTTCAAAATGACCTTCTTTCCTATTTAGATTTTGGATGTTTTTTTGCAAAACATCCAAAGTTGGACTTAGGCGTCATTTCAAAAATGCCCCTCCACGTAACTTTGTACATCTAAGTGCTTTGAAAATAAAAATAGAGCCCAGTCTTGGGGAAGAGCTGAGGTTTTCCTCTCCTAGGGTATTTGGTAGCAAGGAGGAAGTGGTCTTCCTGTTCCAGAGAAGCAAGAATATATTGTGCGGTGTGATGGGTTTCTCTCCCTGGGCAGGACCGGCTCAGCCTCTGAACCAGGTAAGCACTGGATCAGGGTGCCTAGTGATCAAGGCTGCCAAAATACTCCCTCTCTAACACCTACAATTCAGTAACACCTCTTCTCTCTCAACTCCCCCCCCCCCCCCCCCCCTCCCACACATGTACCTTAACACTCTAAAAGGCGCCAGTGGGAGTAATGATCCACATACCCTGCCTGCGCCCAGCCACGAACCCTACCTCTGACTCTTCCCGCACCCTCCAATACAACGTCCTATGTCGGGCTAGTTATAAGTCGTCTCGATTACTGCAACAGTACCTATGGGGGATGCACATCCACGCTACTAAAGAAATTGCAAACTGCTCAGAACGCAGCAGCTCGACTCATCTTCGGAAAATCGAGATTTGAAAGTTCAAGCCCATTACGTAAGAGGTTGCATTGGCTTCCTGTGAAGGACCATATCATTTTCAAAATCTGCGCATTGGTGCACAAAATCATCTATGGAGTTGCTCCTGCTTACATGGACACTCTCATTAACTTGCCGCCCAGGAACTCCCGCAAGTCAGCTCGCACGTATCTCAATCTCCACTATCCAGCTCTCAGTGGCCTCAAATATAAGACTGTCTGTGCTTCCTCTTTTTCTTATCTTAGCACTCAATCCTGGAACGGACTTGCCCCAAGTGGTCAAATTCACCCCAGATCACCCGACCTTTAAGAAGCGGCTCAAGACCTTCCTTTTCGGTAGAGCATATGCCGTGGGCCCTCCTGGTGTTACATCCCTCTGAGCCACGGCAGCCACATCGACAAACTGTCACCTTCCCCTCTCTCCCTCCTGTTGTTCCTCTTTCCCTTCTCTGACGCTAATTCCTGTATTTTGTATTAATGTTGTTTAATAGACTATTGTACGCCACAGTGAGCCTGTCCATGGGTGGGAATAATGTGGGATATAAATGCCATAAATAAATTACAGAAGAGGGAAGGCTCCACACTGTTTGTACACAGGGTGTGTGGATTGACGTTGCTGCTGCCAGCGCCCCCTACAGAGTGAAGGTAGAGGGGTGGGTTGAGAAAGAAGAGGGGATACTGGATTGTGGGTGATGGGGAGGAGGGAGTGGAAAGAGAGATATCCAGTCATGGGTGGAGGGAAGGAATGGAGGGAGAGATACTGGATTGTGAGGAGGTGGGGCCAGTGCAGTGTTGGGGGGGGGGGGATGCTAAAGAAAATGTTGGCTCAGAGTGCCACACTCCCTTGAGCTGGCCCCAACCCTGGGACTCATCAGGACCTTGGCCTTCTTGAGCTGGCCCCAACCCTGGGACTCATCAGGACCTTGGCCTTCTTGAGCTGGCCCCAACCCTGGGACTCATCAGGGCCTTAGCCTTCTACCCTAAAGGCTTAGGGGAAGAAGTGAGGTGAAGGGAGGGACCTGACATGAGTCCTGTCTCCTAAGTAGAGAATAGAGAGGAAGTTGTATGTCTGAAAAGCAGCTGAACCACAGGAGGAGACGGGAAGGATCATCGGGGAGATTTTGTCCTAACCTCTAGAAGAAGTGAGTTCCTCATAGGGGTTTGCATCCCCAAATTTCAATTTCCTTGGTGTGATGGGAATTTTTGGTTTTGTTCTGTTACCTTTTTGTCCAGTAGGGGAGCAATATCGTTTCCTGTAGACTGCATAGTATTTGTAAAGAGGGTGCACTCTTTCCTGATAGCGTACAAATGCGTGCACTGTTTGCACGCGCACAATGATTCACACATGCATGCACTCTCAGGAAACAGAGTGCCCTTTTTGCAAACAGTGTGCACTGTTTTGGAAAAGTGTGCATTATTAATGACACACACACACATTTTTTTTTTCTTTTCCTGTCCTTTCAAGAAAAACTACAGGAAAAGACACAGGCAATATCATTAATATTTTCTATGTTATTTCAAGTAAATGCAAGTCCTTACTTCCCTGCCTGAATCGGAGAAAGGATTGGAACCCAGAAGCAGACTGAGCACTTGCTGACTGTCTATGTGATAAGAGGAGGGACCCAAACCCTGGGTGCATCCTATTTGCCTGGTCCAGAGAGGCTGAGCATGAAGACCATGTGAAAAGCAGAAAAGAACGCTAAGACCCAGAGAACAGAGAAGGGATTTTTTTTTCCTAAGCACTAAAAAAACAAACAAAAATCTGTACAGCCTGCAAAGGGAGAGAGAGGATCTAAAAAGCGGAGACCAGGATACATAGACCCTATGCTGTAAACGTGATTCAGATGTATGAGCAGTTAGAAGCAGGTAAATGGGATTGCTGAGATCCTAAGGGGGAAAAAGTACTTACAAAGGAGCAGAGAGGGTTCAAAACCTGGCAGCCAATCAAGGAGTCTATGACAGGGGCGTAGCCAGACAGCAGATTTTGGGTGGGCCTAGTCAAGAAGTGGGTGGGTACCGAGTGTTCTTCTCCCCCCCCCCCCCCCCCCCCCCCCCGACAATGCAATGAGACCAGTATCAGCAGCTTAGGAAGCTTAGACTGCTGAAGTGGAAAGCAATGTTTTCAGCACCATCAGGGGAAGGGTCTTCAGCTGGTGGAGCTTGGGATCGCCACTAGGTAGCACTAAATATGTGCTGCTGTTGGGTGGGCCTGAGCCCTAAGTGGATGGGCCCCGGCCCACCCAGGCCCACCTGTGGCTACGCCACTGGTCTATGAGCTGGAGGGGACTAGAGAAGAGACTGAGGACTGTAAATACACATTTGATACCTTTTTTAACTATTTTACTTTGGCTTTTCTGGACTGCCTCATTCTTTTCATAGCCCTGTTACTCTATCTGTTTGTGCACATGGGGAAGATCAAATACATGGGAATTTTTTTTATTATAACATGTGCCTCCCTCTTTCAAGCTGTCGGAGCGAACTTTGCGTACCTGCACAGAGACAATATTCCAGTTTTATAGCCAACCATCAGGGGACCTGGAACTGGTCACTGTGCTTGGGGAAGGATTTTGAGGAGATTGTACATTAAGCAAGGCGCCGTGCCCCGATGGGCATGCGCGAGGATGCCAGCGGGGTGCGAGCTGGGGGCGGCGGGAATTTTCCCGCCGCACCGCAGCACCCTGCTGAGGTGGGTGGGGGGCAAAAGGGGTTTATAACCCCAGGGCGGAGACCGGCCATCCTCTTCTGGCGTCCGAACCCAGTCTGAACCCAGCCCCCCCCCCCTCCCGAATTAATGTGGATATGAATATGTATGTATTATGTCGCAGCTTTGGCGGGGTACCCAAGCCTGAGGGAGTAAGCTAGGCAGCTGAGCTTACGGTTGAGCCTCCTTGCTGTGCGGCGGGAAGCTCTGTATATGATTGGTCAGTCTTGCTAATGGCGGCGGACTGGGTTGGCTAGTAAGCCGGAAGGTTTGATTGGCTTGCTTATACCCAGGGTAATGATGTTTGTATTTAAAATAAAGCTGCGGCCAAGGTGTGCCACATTAAGAAATGCTGTGAGTCCTGTTATTATTTCAGTATCATGAATACCAGGAGGCCCGAGGGGTCTCGGCTGCCTATGTTATAAACCACAAATGCCCATTACAAAAGTTGTTTACTCGCCTCTGGGGTCACTCTCAGCCCCACTGAATCAGGGGACAGGCTATACAAAGAATGCAAGGAAATGTTTAATAATTTGATGCACCAAATCACCACATAATATTAAACTCCGTCTAAACGTGCGATTCAGGCGTTGTGTGTGACCTTGGTTTTGCAAACAGTAAAACAACCTGTAGAGGTCAAATTCCCCCCCCCCCCCCCCCTCTCTCTCTGTTCACATCTTTCTTCTTCACATCCTGTGGAATTTAAAATAGCAAAGGCAAGAATAAGAGACAGATGGAGGGATTTCTTTTTGCAAGTCCGATCAGAGCTAAAGATTACATTCGGGGGTGGGGGCTACCTCTGACTGGGTGGCTCTCCTTGCACTTCAGTGCAGCAGAAAAAGAGATGCAGGCTTGGGGGCGGTGGTGCTCAGCATTCTCATTTGCATATCTACCCAAATACAGTGACGTCACCGGTCGCAGTAACCTGCTGGTTACTCCAGCAGGATTTACAGAAAGACGAGGGGGAGGGGAGACAACGATCAACCCCAAAACACAACATACACACACATATTCATCCTCCATGATCCACAGAGCGATTATCATTAAGCGCAGCTTCCAGCTTAGGCGCTGGGAAATAAGACGGCTGCCTAAATATATCGGCAGATTAAACCTGGGCAGCTGCCCACGCCGCCCAATGCCAGTCTTCTATTCTGTGATTAAAGAGAGCTCAGTGTGGGCTTCAGACAATAAAGAAAGGAGCAACGGGCGCAGCTCCTAAGCAAAATGGCAGGGGGGGGGGGGGGGGCATCACATTAAATGCGCCTCCGGCACATGTGACACTTGCTCGCATCCCCTGGAACAGATCCGCACGATCCGTTTGACCGTTCAAAGAAAAGACGCTGCATCGCACCTTCCCTGACGCGCTGCATCTGGGCTTTTCGAAGCTCGTGGGTGGTAGAAAACACATGATGACACCGAAAAGCCGACATGAACCAGGAGACACGGAGCACACAAAATAAGAGAGAGAGGGAGAGACAAAAGCCCGGTTGTAGGCATTGCATCCGTACAAAATTTAACGGCAGCTTTAAGCCAAGCTCTAGCCTGCAATGCTTAGGCGTGTCCAATCCTTTAGCACACTGAACGCCACTGGCCATAATATTCCCTACCCCTCTCCCTCACACACTGAAAATAAATACACATTTATCCGCTTGCCTAACAATACTTATAGCACACATCATCCACCTTCTAAGGTTTTTCCTAGAGATAATCAGCCGGCATGGCAAAAAAAAGCGCGACCTAAGGTCTGCATTCCAGTAACTGCATCCACCAGACGTGGGCATCTTCCAGTTTTTCCTAAAACGGTCTAGCAATTAAAGCAGAGCACCAGCTCAGGATGGAAGAGCCTTCATGTTCCCTATGATCACAACCCCAGTACTCCTGCTTACCTCTCTAGTCCTGATTCATGGAAGTGAAGAATCGGGAAGGGGGATTAGTAGATCCAGTGATTGTATTTTTCCTTGAATTCATATGAAGAACAGAGCGTGTGGGTCTGTGTGATGAAGGCTATGCACATGTGTCCTGTTTCCCTCTGCAGCTGCAGCTTAGGGAGGCAGTGAGGGTGGGGAAAGGAGGAGGAGGATTGGGCGGGGGCTGGGCTGGCAGCTCCCCCCTCTCCAGCCGCACCCCTCTAACTCCACTCCCTGATGCAGAATTACCCTGTCAGCTTTGGGCCTGCAGATCAGGGTTCCGAGGGTCTCCTTTTACTGCAGCTAGAACCCCCAAATCTAAGGCTGCCAGCTTCGTCTCCTTCCTTCTTTCTTTCTTTATTATTACTACTAAATTAAAAATCAAAGCCAAGATCAGCTTTTAATTTTTGCCTACCTCATCCTTTGTCACTGGATCTCATCCCATTGCTGCAATTGTGTCCTGGAGCAGCAAGTCCTGATAAATATATGAAAAAGAAAGTCTTTCAGAGATCTGTCACAAGGCTCTCGGGCTGCTGCTCCTCAAATTGCACCTGAAGGTGTCTGCTGAGGGCTACTTACTATCATATGAGCCAACTTTTCAAAATGATTGGGGGGGTGCTGAATTTTTTTTTTTTTTACAGGTGGTGCATTCCCCCCTCCTCCCTCTCCTCCGAGTTCCAGTCCGACCCCAGCCCGACCTCTTCTCCCACAACAGTCCTCCACCGGTCCGCCCTCGCCTTCCTGCGTGCCGCCCAGAATTTTAAAAGTCATTTTACCTCGGGGTCCTGGCGGCAGCAGTGAAAGGTGAGCAGGCTCGGCGCTTCAGCCTTCCCTTCTCTCTCAGCTCTGGTCCCGCCCTTGCGGAAACAGGAAATGATGGGCGGGACCACAGCTGAGAGAGAAGGGAAGGCTGAAGCGCCGAGCCTGCTCGCCTTTCACTGCTGCCGCCGGGACCCCGAGGTAAGATGACTTTTAAAATTCTGGGCGGCACACGGGAAGGCGAGGGCGGACCGGTGGAGGACTGTTGAGGGAGAAGAGGGCGGGCACAGGGCAGGTCGGGCTGGCAACTTCCGACTTCCGGCGAGTGAAAATATTGGGGGTGCTCGAGCACCCACAGAGTTGGCGCCTATGCTTACTATAGAAAAACAGAACCCCAAATTGCAAGTGCCATCCTCCACCCCAAAGAAACAGTGCACACACTTATGTGTGATTAAACCGGGGAAAATAAAACCAGAAATAAAAATGTGTACCAGCAATTTGGAGTGGAGAAGTAGCCTAGTGGTTAGTGCAGCGGACTTTGATCCTGGGGAACTGGGTTCAATTCCTAGTGTAGCTCCTTCTGACTCTGAGCAAGTCACTTACCCTGTATATAGGCAGCATATCAAGTCTTGTTTCCATTTCCCTATTTGAGATTCTACATGGAATGTTGCTGTTGCTACTATTTGAGATTCTGGAATGTTGCTACTATTTGAAGATTCTACATGGAATGTTGCTAGCGGAGGAGTAGCCTAGTGGTTAGTGCAGCGGACTTTGATCCTGGGGAACTGGGTTTAATTCCCACTGCAGCTCCTTGTGATTTTGGGCAAGTCACTTACCATCCCCCTCCCTTAACAGCCATTGAACACCTTCCCTCCACTACTAGAGACCACACCCATTATTCCCCAAACAAGGCCATGATGAGACTAGGGGATGAAATACACAATCTTTGTTTGGGCAACTTTATCCACATGAAATTGCTGTGACAAGAATTACCAGAACCAAAATGGGAAGTGTAGACTTGTCAGTCTTCTCTCCATATTCAGCTACATTTAACCCCGAATGTCCAAAGTCAACCGCACGTGACCAATTCACTTTGCCCAGCAAGCACCCCTGAATAAAGGACTCATAGTCTAATTAGATTTAGCATCTGTTGATATTCTTTGCATTTTATCTTTCAAATGTGAGCATCATTATGAACATAGTGACTATGGAAAATGACCGAGCCTTGTAATTAGAATTTCCAGAAACCTTATCTGTTGTGCTGCATTGTCAACAAATCTCTGCTTACAAGCTGGACGAATAAAAAGCCAAGGTCATTTTCTCACTATAGGAAAATAAGATGATGATCGAGCATTTTTCAGTTTCCCAAGGAAGCCAGTGTAACGATTCCTTGAGCGGTGACACTGTGTAGAATAGGCAAGTTAGAAATAAATAAATGGAAGGAAATGAAATCTCTGTCATCCCTTAAAAGTCAACATAATGCAGTTCAGCTAAATGGACATCCCGGACCATGGGATAAAGTGGAAAATTCCTGTTCCTTTAAATTCTCTACCAGCTGACATTGATGTGGTCCTTACTGGGGGTAAAGGGCAGCCCAAACCTAGTTATTATAGTCCAGATTCTATATATGGCACTTAAAAAATACATGTTGAAAACATTTCTGCCTAAGCATATTCTATAAGCAGCACCTAGAATTAAGCATAGAATATGCTTAGTTGATATCCCAGTGCATAAAACTACATGCCTCCATTTACACCAATGAAAACATGGTATAAATCCCAGCAAATAGATTTATTTAGATTTTGCTCACACCATTTTCAGTAGTAGCTCAAGGTGAGTTACATTCAGGTACTCTGGATGTTTCTCTATCGCAGGAGGGCTCACAATCTAAGTTTGTACCTGAGGCAATGGAGGGTTAAATGACTTGCCCAAGATCACAAGGAGCAGCAGTGGGATTTGAACCGGCCACCCCTGCCTGGATTGCAAGACCGATGCTCTAACCACCTGGCCACTCCTCTACTTGATTGAAGCACCGAGGGCCATAATCTATAACAGAACGCAAACATTTTGGAATGCCCACAAAATGCCCATTTTTCCACCCATAATGATGTCCCTTTTGCTTGCGCATTTTAAAATTTAGGTGAAGTGCATTACAGAATACGCTTAACAAGTTGTGCGTAAATTCTAATTATTGCCAATTAGTGCTAGATGGGGGGAGAGCAGGGGTTGGGAGGAGAAAGAAAGGGGAGATGCTGGATGGGTAAGGGGCACCTACTAATAGGCTGCACGTGGGCGCCAGAAATCCTGGGAACAAACAATTGAAAACTAAACACAGAAAACAGCCTTAAGGCCTCTGAAATTTGTGCTACTTAAAAAATAATCTGACTTCAAGTTGCTGAAAATCCATTTTGTTTATTTTTATTGTATATGAAATGGAAACGTTCAAATATTTTCTTGCTTACTGACTGTACACCAACTTGGGTACCAAATTACATGTTCCTTGTTCTTGGCATCACACCCTTTCTTCTTGGCTAGCATTCAGCGTTCAACAACAAGCCATATGGTAGGGTTTAGATTCTTTAAGCATTTTGATTCTGAATTTTATCTAAAACAACCACAGTGTTTGTTGGACCGTTGAAATCTTATTTCTTGCTCTTCTTGTGTTTCTTTTACAGGGAGGAGTATTCTACAGACCTCTGTTTAGTGAAGGGAAATCTTGCCTCACCAATCTACTACATTTTTTTGAAGGGGTGAACAAACATGTGGATAAAGGTGAGCCGGTTGATATTGTGTATCTGGATTTTCAGAAGGCGTTTGATAAAGTACCTCATGAAAGACTCCAGAGGAAATTGGAGAGTCATGGGATAGGAGGTAGTGTTCTATTGTGGATTAAAAACTGGTTAAAAGATAGAAAACAGAGAGTAGGGTTAAATGGTCAGTATTCTCAATGGAGAAGGGTAGTTAGTGGGGTTCCCCAGGGGTCTGTGCTGGGACCGCTTCTTTTTAACATATTTATAAATGACCTAGAGATGGGAGTAACTAGTGAGGTAATTAAATTTGCTGATGACACAAAGTTATTCAAAGTCGTTAAATCGCAGGAGGCTTGTGAAAAATTACAAGAGGACCTTACGAGACTGGGCGTCTAAATGGCAGATGACGTTTAATGTGAGCAAGTGCAAAGTGATGCACGTGGGAAAGAGGAACCTGAATTATAGCTACATCATGCAAGGTTCCACATTAGGAGTCACAGACTAAGAAAGGGATCTAGGTGTCGTTGTTGATGATACGTTGAAACCTGCTCAGTATGCTGCGGCTAAGAAAGCAAATAGAATGTTAGGTATTATTAGGAAAGGAATGGAAAATTAAAAATGAAGGTGTTATTAATGCCTTTGTATTGCTCCATGGTTCGACCGCACCTTGAATACTGTGTTCAATTCTGGTTCCCGCATCTCAAAAAAGATATAGAGGAATTAGAAAAGGTACAGAGAAGGGCGACAAAAATGATAAACAGGATGGGACGGCTTCCCTATGAGGAAAGGCTAAAGCGGCTAGGGCTCTTCAGCTTGGAGAAAAGGCAACTGAGAGGAGATATGATAGAGGTCTATAAAATAATGAGTGGAGTTGAACAGGTAGATGTGAAGTGTCTGTTTACGCTTTCCAAAAATACTAGGACTAGGGGGCATGCAATGAAGCTACAAAGTAGTAAATTTTAAACAAATCAGAGAAAATGTTTCATCACTCAATATGTAAACTCTGGAATTTGTTGCCAAAGAATGTGGTAAAGGCGGTTAGCAGAGAGTAGGATTGCGTGGCCAGTATTCTCAGTGGAGGAGGGTAGTTAGTGGGGTCCCGCAGGGGTCTATGCTGGGTCCGTTGCTTTTTAATGTATTTATAAATGACCTAGAGATGGGAATAACTAGTGAGGTAATTAAATTCGCCGATGACACAAAATTATTCAGGGTCGTCAAGTCACAGGAGGAATGTGAACGATTACAGGAGGACTTTGCGAGACTGGGAGAATGGGCGTGCAAGTGGCAGATGAAGTTCAATGTTGACAAGTGCAAAGTGATGCATGTGGGTAAGAGGAACCCGAATTATAGCTACGTCTTGCAAGGTTCCGCGTTAGGAGTTACGGATCAAGAAAGGGATCTGGGTGTCGTCGTCGATGATACGCTGAAACCTTCTGCTCAGTGTGCTGCTGCGGCTAGGAAAGCGAATAGAATGTTGGGTGTTATTAGGAAGGGTATGGAGTCCAGATGTGCGGATGTTATAATGCCGTTGTATCGCTCCATGGTGCGACCGCACCTGGAGTATTGTGTTCAGTACTGGTCTCCGTATCTCAAAAAAGATATAGTAGAATTGGAAAAGGTACAGCGAAGGGCGACGAAAATGATAGTGGGGATGGGACGACTTTCCTACGAAGAGAGGCTGAGAAGGCTAGGGCTTTTCAGCTTGGATAAGAGACGGCTGAGGGGAGATATGATAGAAGTGTATAAAATAATGAGTGGAATGGATCGGGTGGATGTGAAGCGACTGTTCACGCTATCCAAAAATACTAGGACTAGAGGGCATGAGTTGAAGCTACAGTGTGGTAAATTTAAAACGAATCGGAGAAAATTTTTCTTCACCCAACGTGTAATTAGACTCTGGAATTCGTTGCCGGAGAACGTGGTACGGGCGGTTAGGTTGACGGAGTTTAAAAAGGGGTTAGATAGATTCCTAAAGGACAAGTCCATAGACCGCTATTAAATGGACTTGGAAAAATTCCGCATTTTTAGGTATAACTTGTCTGGAATGTTTTTACGTTTGGGGAGCGTGCCAGGTGCCCTTGACCTGGATTGGCCACTGTCAGTGACAGGATGCTGGGCTAGATGGACCTTTGGTCTTTCCCAGTATGGCACTACTTATGTACTTATGTACTAGCTTAGCGGAGTTTTAAAAAAGTTTGGACGGCTTCCTAAAGGAAAAGTCCATAGACCATTATTAAATGGACTTGGGGAAAATCCACTATTTCTGGGATAAGCAGTATAAAATGTTTTGTACTTTTTTGGGATCTTGCCAGGTATTTGTGACCTGGATTGGCCACTGTTGGAAACAGGATGCTGGGCTTGATGGACCTTTGGTCTTTCCCAGTATGGCAATACTTATGTTTTCTTAAGGGTTTCTCTCGTGCTTTTCAAAATATGATCCACAATATTTTATAGAAAGCTCTTTGCCACAACCAAGCAAAAGAATGTATGGCTCTGTTGAGTATTTCCTCTTTCAGAATTCATACTACTACGGTTTCTGTTTGTAACCATGTTGCTAAGATGTGCTAATTACTCTGCAATATTTGGGACTGGTGGATCTAATTCATAGGATCATTTATTTATTCATTTGATTGATTGATTGATTGGTTGGTTGATTGCCCACTGGTGCACTCCTCCCCACCTGCTTCACCACTGCCAATGACAGGAAATGGTGGGAGAGGAGCAAATTTCTGTACCCCCTATTTGCACCTTGTACAGCTATGCCACTTGTACAACCCTTGGCATGGCTCTGCCTTTCCAATGCTCGTTCACGTGTTCTCCCTTCACATCCTCATTCCTTGACTTGCTCTTTCCCCTGCACTCACTTGCATGCTGTCTTCCTCCATTCATCTTCCTCACTCAACCCTGTGCTATTTCTCCACACTCTCACCTCCCTTTGAATTGTCCCTCAGTCATCTCCCATGCTATCAACCCCATTCACTCACATACCACCCTCATATTCTCTCCTTAGCCAATCCTCTCCTCGTACTGTCTCACCCGTCACTCAGCCTCATACTCTTTCTTTATCCTAGTTGTAGCTGATTGCTCAGAAGACAGTTCGGTCAACAGCTAGAGGGAAGCTTCACACCATGCACACCAAGAATGCAACCAGCAGGGCCTGCTGGGGCTTCAGGCTATGCTCTCCAGGCACTGTTTGAGATTCAAGGCACTCTGTAGTCAATTTAGGGCACAGGTCCCATGTGCCCAGTTGAATTGATATCCAAGGGGAAGCCCGAGAAGTAACACCAGAAAATATTTCTTCACAGAAAAGGTGGTGGATGCAGGAAATTGCCATTCAGGGAGAGGCGGTGGAGATAAACATTTATGTTTACTAATGTCAACTTCTCATTTTGCACTCATGAGAGGAATCTCTGACAAACTATTTTACAATACAACTGTATTGGCATGATTCTTCATAACTGGTTTCTTCTAACGTGGAACTGGGTAAACCCCTTGCATCAAGGGGACCTATGAAGCAAAATTCAGCCACTCCATATTTTCTGTTAATTTTCTTTTGCCATTGCATACATTGCTTTCCTGAAGAGATGTGAGCAGAACCTACAGCCTCCTCATTTATCAGCACAAACGGCTAATGTGCTCCGTGAGGTAAGCATCCCAGAACCTGCTAGTCTCATGCATAATTGATGCCCATGGTATCACTTTACCAGTGCCTGTTCTAAGTTTAGCCTGCAGGTAATTTTTCAGAGAGGAGAATATTGAATTGCAGATAGCACGGTTTCCCGGGAAAACAATGCATGCATTAGTTCATCAGTTTCATTCTCAGTGTAGATTATTTTACATATATAAATATGTTAATGATGCACAAGTATTAGAGGTCAATTTTTCAAATGGACATATACATTCACCAGTGGTCAGTGAATGTATAAGTCCAATCTCTGGATATTTTAAATCGCTATGCAAATAGGGGGAAATTATATAAGTGGGTGCCTTCTTTTAAGTGCCCCAATGCTATGCAATGAGAGTCTCTTCTATAATTCTATCTGGACTGCCAGATTCCATTATAGAATACTAGCACAACCCAGTACTGGGATGTATAAAATCTAGGTGTCTGCATTTACACCAGCCATAGACCTGACATAACTGGGGGCATCTGCAGCAAGGGTGCACGTAACTTACAATACCTGTGTCATGCGTAAGTGGCAGCACCAGCTATGCTCCGCCCACGTGCTGCCCATGTGGCAGAATAGCACTTAGTCGCTCTGCCACCATTTATACATGTGGAGGAGTGGTCTAGTAGTTAGAGCACCAGTCTTGACATCCAGAGGTGGCTGGTTCAAATCCCACTGCTGTTCTTTGTGACCTTGGGCAAGTCCATTGCCTCAGGTGCAAACTTAGATTGTAAACCTCACTTATCACCCCTACCACTGCAATTTCCCCACCCCTAGCTGTCTGTTCGTCTGTCCAATTTAGATTGTAAGCTCTGTTGAGCAGGGACTGTCTTTTCATATTAATTTGTACAGCGCTGCGTAAGTCTAGTAGCGCTATAGAAATGTTTAATAGTAGTAGTATGAGCCAAGTATAGGACAGTCAAGCCATTGTGACATCACTGATGAGGTTGGCTCTTAGGCATTGGTGGATTGAGGCATTATGACATCACAATGTCAGCTCTGGTTAAATCACCGCAGTTCCTCAGTACCTTTCCGCTCACATCTCTCCCTACACTCCTCCCCGTGAACTCCGTTCGCTGGGTAAATGTCTCCTGTCGTCCCCCCTTCTCCCCCACTGCTAACTCCCGGCTCCGTTCCTTCTATCTCGCTGCTCCCTATGCCTGGAATAGACTCCCTGAGCCAGTACGTCAGGCTTAGTCTCTGGCTGTCTTCAAGTCTAGGTTTAAAGCCCACCCTCTTTGCTACTGCTTTCGACTCCTAACCATGACTCTCTTACTCAACACCCTCACTTATCACCCCTACCACTGCAATTTCCCCACCCCTAGCTGTCTGTTCGTCTGTCCAATTTAGATTGTAAGCTCTGTTGAGCAGGGACTGTCTTTTCATGTTAATTTGTACAGCGCTGCGTAAGTCTAGTAGCGCTATAGAAATGTTTAATAGTAGTAAACCCTCCAGCGACAGAAAACTACTCAGTGTACCTGAATGTAATTCATCTTAAGCTACTACTGAAAAGGGTGTAAGCAACATCTAAATAAATAAAAAAGGTTCACTTATCTGCAAAAGTAACATCATTCCTGGAGGAAAAGCCCATAGTTTGCTATTGAGACAGAAAAGTCCCTGTTATATAATTTTATACAGACGTTATTTTGTTAAGGCAGGCAAGACAAGTCACTTATCTGAATAGTCTGCAAATTGTCTGGATCCATCTATATAAAATGATATAACAGAAAAATTCTAAAAAATTGCAACAAAAAATAACACGAGGTGGATGGGGGTTTTGTCTATGATTATATCTGCCACACAAAGGACACTATAGAGATATTGAGTCCAAGTGGCTTTATGAGACTTTCCCCTCACTCCTTATGGTTGTGTATGGTTGAACCACTTGTTAAATTTTGGCTTGAAGTGCACCGTTGGTGTTGTTTGCCCTCACTGGACATAGAAGTCCACCAGAGAGGTGAGACCTAGAAACCAAAGGTAGCACAGAGCTTGATGTCGGTGCCAGGCAAAATGGTAGAGACTATCATAAAGAACAAAATTACAGAGCATATTCAAAAGCATTGATTAATGAAACAAAGCCAACATGGATTTAGTGAAGGGAAATTTGCCTCACCAATCTACTATATTTCTTTGAAGGGATGAACAAACATGTAGATAAAGTCAATATTGTGTCAATATTGTGTATGTGGATTTTCAAAAGGCATTTGACAAAGTACCTCATGAAAGACTCCTGAGGAAATTGGAGAGTCATGGGATAGGAGGTAGTGCTCTATTGTGGATTAAAAACTGGTCAAAAGATAGAAAACAGAGAGTAGGGTTAAATGGTCAGTATTCTCAATGGAGAAGGGTAGATAGTGGGGTTCCACAGGGGTCTGTGCTGGGACCGCTGTTTTTAACATATTTATAAATGACCTAGAGATGGGAGTAACTAGTGAGGTAATTAAATTTGCTGATGACACAAAGTTATTCAAAGTTGTTAAATTGCAAGAGGATTTTGAACAGTTACAAGAGGACCTTATGAGACTGGGAGACTGGGTATCCAAATAGCAAATGACGCTTAATGTGAGCAAGTGCAAAGTGATACATGTGGGAAAGAGGAACCCAAACTATAGTTACGTGATGTAAGGTTCTACATTAGGAGTCACTGACCAGGAAAGAGATCTAGGTGTCATCGTTGATGATATGTTGAAACCCTCTGCTCAGTGTGTGGTGACGGCTAAGAAAGCAAATAGAATGTTAGGTATTATTAGGAAAGGAATGGAAAACAAAAATGAGGACCTTATAATGCCTTTGTACCGCTCCATGGTGCGACCACACCTCTAATACTGTGTGCAATTCTGTTCAACACATCTCAAAAAAGATAAAGTGTAATTAGAAAAGGTATAGAGAAGGGCAACGAAAATGATAAAGAGGATGGGACGACTTCCCTATGAGGAAAGGCTAAAGCAGCTAGAGCTCTTCAGCTTGGAGAAAATACGGCTGAGGGGTGATGTGATAGAGGTTTATAAAATAATGAGTGGAGAGGAACGGGTAGGTATGAATCACTTGTTTACTCTTTCCAAAAAATACTAGGATTAGGGGGCACATAATGAAGCTACAAAGTAGTAAATTTACAACAAATTGGAGAAAATATTTCTTCACTCAACATGCAATTGAACTCTGGAATGCGTTGCCAGAAAATGTAGTAAACGCAATTAGCTTAGCAGTGTTTAAAAATAAGGTTTGGATAGCTTCCTAAAAGAAAAGTCCATAAGTCATTATTAAGATGAACTTGGGAAAATCCATTGCTTATTTCTAGAATAAGCAGCATAAAATGTATTGTACTGTTTTGGGATCTTGCCAGGTACTTGTAACCTGGATTGGCCACTATTGGATGGTGGGCTTGATGGGCTCAGACATTTGTAGGTATTTTCTGCACAAATGTGGTGCTCCAAATGCAGAATAGGAGACAAAAGCAAAACTTATTGTAGAAAAACAGTCTTTAATACGTTTTTTTGAAGCTCCCAGGAGTTACGAACGAGAGTGCTCTAAATGTATGCAGTAATCCAAGCCTGCTGGGGCTCAGCTTCTATCTTACTGCAGGGACCCATAAAGTAAAAGAACATTTGGAATTAATTGTTCAACAGAAGGCTACAACAGGAACAAATCCATAAAGTAACTGACAGGTGGTCACTCTAGGTTTTATGGCAATGAAACTTGTGGGTTTCTCAGAAGAACATGAGGACACAGGCCATGGGGAATTAGCATTTTCAAGCAATCTTGTATTAGAGAATAGAACAAACAGAAAAACTAATTTGGAAAGAATTATTCTACTGTAGACAATTTACTATAATAGCTATATTACATAAGTACATAAGTAATGCCACACTGGGAAAAGACCAAGGGTCCATCAAGCCCAGCATCCTGTCCACGACAGCGGCCAATCCAGGCCAAGGGCACCTGGCAAGCTTCCCAAACGTACAAACATTCTATACATGTTATTCCTGGAATTGTGGATTTTTCCCAAGTCCATTTAGTAGTGGTTTATGGACTTGTCCTTTAGAAAACTGTCTAATCCCTTCACCACGTTCTCCAGTAACGAATTCCAGAGTTTAATTATGCGTTGGGTGAAGAAACTTTTTCTCCGATTTGTTTTAAATTTACTACACTGAAGTTTCATCGCATGCCCCCTAATCCTAGTATTTTTGGAAAGCGTGAACAGACGCTTCACATCCACCTGTTCCAATCCACTCATTATTTGATATACCTCTATCATATCTCCCCTCAGCCATCTCTTCTCCAAGCTGAAAAGCCCTAGCCTCCTTAGTCTTTCTTCATAGGGAAGTCGTCCCATCCCCTCTATCATTTTAGTCGCCCTTCGCTGCACCTTTTCCAATTCTGCTATATCTTTCTTGAGATGCGGCGACCAGAATTGAACACAATACTCAAGGTGCGGTCGCACCATGGAGCGATATAACGGCATTATGACATCCTCACACCTATTTTCCATATTTACATTCTTTGAGATGGTGTATAGGGTTGATGGTATCTAGGAGCCCTTTTAATAAGCATCGGTAAGCCCAATGCGGGCTTACTGCTCGCTATTCTGGAACCACTGCAGGAGCCCAGTGGTAGCCCTGCGTGTGCCATTTCATGTTCTATGATTACCACAGGGTAAGCACTGTTTCCAACTCCCTCCCAACACTAACAAACACAAAATGCATATCACAAGGACCTCAATAAACATACTCTCCCTAACACTACTATCCACCACAGAAACCCTTATGCTAGATGACTACAACATAATCCCTACACTACGCACCACAAATCACCATATTATCAACACTGAACTCCCACAAGACAGACTCCACACTCACAAATGAATAAATGCATCCAAACAAGCAGGCAGCAAGACAAATACCAAAACCAACCAACCAACCACAAAAACCGACACCGAAGGAATCAACCAAGCCCAAAATCCCAACAACCGTCAATTGGTGAAAATTCCCAAAGTATCGATAACAGAGGATAGCTATCTGCCAATACCAGTGGGAAATATTAACTTCAGGTCAGTGGTAAACAAAATCAAAACAATCAAAGACTGGATACTGGAAGAAGACCCGAGACAGGTCTTCCTAAACGAAACCTGGATACACGACAAAGAAGACCCCATAAAACTAGACCTATGTTCCCCAGGATACAAAATACTACATTGGACTAGAAATGGAAAAAAGGATCTACAGATCCTTCTTCACAGTCGGACCCATTGCAGAAACCATCACACAACAACTAGAAATCGCCTCGATTAAAATAGGCAACAAAACCCTACATAACCAACTAACATGCATACTATTCTACAGACCTCCAGGAAACTGGAAAACACCCCAAACAAACTTCATGAGCTTCATCTCAAACTCCAGCCTAACTAACCCAACATCCGGATAATAGGAGACATTAATCTACCCTTGGAGAATCAGAATTCTGAAAGCACCAACGATTGCATAGAATTCCTACACCTCTGGGACTTCCAAACATCAGAAGTATCCACAACACATATCAAAGGCCACTCACTAAACCTGATAGTGCAGAGACAAACCAGGATTTCAAAATACAGAACCAGAAATGGACAGAAACTCCCTGGTCTGATCACTTCAAACCGAACACGACCTTCTACTGGAAGGAACAAAGAATCAGCCCAACACAACAAAAACCCTACATAAATCACAAAGAAAGGTCAACACAACCAAATTCTGGGCCTCCATATACGACAACCAATGGTCACCACCAACAGATTCCACATATTTCATAACAGAATGGGACAACAGATGTACCACTCTACTAGACACAATAGCCCCTACAAAATTCAAAACCATATAAAAACAAAAAACGAGGACCTGAAAGAACTAAAAACCCAATGCAGAAAACATGAATGGATTTGGAAAAAAAACAAAAATTATTCCACCATCTGCGCATGGAGAGAAGTACTAAGAAAATATAAAAACAAAATTAGACAGGTCAAGAGAAAATTCCTCTGCTTAGAGCTTTATTGTATTATACACATGCTATACTTCTCTAGGTATGTTCTTCTGATTAACAGTTTTTATTTATGGTGGGATTACATATCGAGAAATCCATATGGCAAAGAATAAAGGGTTAATTTTGTATATGATTTATATTACGCTGGCATCATGTTTGTCATATCCACATTTTATGAATATTCTAATATGTTGACTATTAAGGTTTTCATTTGCATTGTGCCTGTCTCTAGCAATTGAAAACAAAATATTGAAGCATCACTCCCCACTGGCAGCAGTGCAGTCGGAGGGTCCTGCTCAGCTTAGAGGGAACAGCATTCCTGACCCTGCATGTATCATAATGCAAGAGTACTGTGTTTCTAGTGAGCTGTACCCAACCAGCCAAATGGTTTTACTACTACTACTACTATTTAGCATTTCTATAGCGCTACAAGGCGTACGCAGCGCTGCACAAACATAGAGGAAAGACAGTCCCTGCTCAAAGAGCTTACAATCTAATAGACAAAAAAAAGTAAGCAAATCAAATCAATTAATGTGTACGGGAAGGAAGAGAGGAGGGTAGGTGGAAGCGAGTGGTTACAAGTGGTTACGAGTCAAAAGCAATGCTAAAGAGGTGGGCTTTCAGTCTAGGTTTAAAGGTGGCCAAGGATGGGGCAAGACGTAGGGGCTCAGGAAGTTTATTCCAGGCGTAGGGTGCAGCGAGACAGAAGGCGCAAAGTCTGGAGTTGCCCTCCATTGCCCCAGGTACAAATAAGTACCTGTACATACTGTCTAAACCTCTTTGAATGTAGTTGCAAAAACCACAGAAAGGCAGTATATCAAGTCCCATTAACAAGATTCCATGCACAATCTCAAAGAGTAGCAACATTCCATTTAGAACCCCAAAGAGTAGCAAGATTCCATTCAGAATCCTAAGTACATAAGTATTGCCATACTGGGACAGACCATCAAGCCCAGCATCCTGTTTCCAACAGTGGCCAATGCAGGTCGCAAGTATTACTACTACTACTACTACTATTTACCATTTCTATAGCGCTACAAGGCGTACGCAGCGCTGCACAAACATAGAAGAAAGACAGTCCCTGCTCAAAGAGCTTACAATCTAATAGACAAAAAATAAATAAAGTAAGCAAATCAAATCAATTAATGTGAACGGGAAGGAAGAGAGGAGGGTAGGTGGAGCCGAGAGGTTAAAGAGGTGGGCTTTCAGTCTAGATTTAAAGGTGGCCAAGGATGGGGCAACACGTAGGGGCTCAGGAAGTTTATTCCAGGCGTAGGGTGCAGCGAGACAGAAGGCGCTAGATCTTCTGAATCTACTTCCATGTGGTTCATTGCTTATTGCAGTGGTTCCTGAACCTGGTCCTGGAGGCCCCCCAGCCAGTCAAGTTTTCAGGATATCCACATTAGGCTTACTCCTCCACTCCACAAGACCACAGAATGTTCAATTTCATCTCCTCTCCCTTTCCCTTACAAATAAGAGCTGCATTCAAAAAAAAAAAAATTAGTTATATAAAAGCAACCAGTTAAGAAACCAATTTTCTTACATTTTAAAGATCATTCTAAATTACCAGAGTGCTCAGAACAATTGGCCCTTTAATTACTCTTCTAAAAACTTGGTTAAAATGAGCATTTTGGGATCACGTGTGCCTCAGAAGAGGCGTAGAGGCAGAGGGGGAGACTTTCCACCTTATAATTGAAAGAGAAAAACGCCTAGATTTCGACCCAAATCGGGAGATAGACGTTTATCTCACAAAAACGAATAAATCGGTATAATGGAAAGCCGATTTTGAACGTTTTCAACTGCACTCCATCGCGGAAGCGTACAAAGTTGACGGGGGCGTGTCGGAGGCGTGGCGAAGGTGGAACTGGGGCGTGGTTATCGGCCGAGGAGAGATGGCGCCTTTCGCCGATAATGGAAAAAAGTATGCGTTTGTAGCTAGAATTTAGGGCACTTTTCCTGGACCCTGTTTTTTCACGAATAAGGCCCCAAAAAGTGCCCTAAATGACCAGATTACCCCAGAGGGAATCGGGGATGACCTCCCCTGACTCCCCCAGTGGTCACTAACCCCCTCCCACCACAAAAAAATGATGTTTTACAACTTTTTATTTTCACCCTCAAATGTCATACCCTCCTCCCAGGCAGCAGTATGCAGGTCCCTGGAGCAGTTGTTAGGGGGTGCAGTGGACTTCAGGCAGGTGGACCCAGGCCCATCCCCCCCTACCTGTTACAATTGTGCTGCTTAATGCTTAGTCGTCCAACCCCCCCAAACCCACTGTACCCACATGTAGGTGCCCCCCCCTTCACCCCTTAGGGCTATAGTAATGGTGTAGACTTGTGGGCAGTGGGTTTTGAGGGGGATTTGGGGGGCTCAACACACAAGGGAAGGGTGCTATGCACCTGGGAGCTCTTTTACCTTTTTTTTTGTTTTTGTAAAAGTGCCCCCTAGGGTGCCCGGTTGGTGTCCTGGCATGTGAGGGGGACCAGTGCACTACGAATCCTGGCCCCTCCCACGAACAAATGCCTTGGATTTATTCGTTTTTGAGCTGGGCGCTTTCATTTTCCATTATCGCTGAAAAACAAAAACGCCCAGCTCACAAATTGTCGAATAAAACATGGACGTCTATTTTTTTCGAAAATACGGTTCGGTCTGTCCCTTCACGGACCCGTTCTCGGAGATAAACGCCAATGGAGATAGACGTTTTCGTTCAATTATGCCCCTCTTTGTAAAATATATGTTTTACTGGTAACACATAGCCCACTTTCTGTATCAAACTATATTAAAAAGTAGGTTCCCTTTAAGAATAAGGATGCCCTAGATACATTTCACATTCACTTTATAATAAGGCTCTCTAGTTCCCCCTAGTGATACAAGAGTTAATGCATAAGCAATGATTAAAACAATTTTTAACATTGTTAAGAATCAAGGTGTATTTTTAATATTGCAGCTATATTTTTCTGATAGTGTTGTGGCTACATTTTCACCTTTTTAAGTAGTGGGGATATCTCCAGAGTACTTGTCCAATGAAGTAATACATACAAATATTTTCCATAATGCTAGACTCAATAAAATCAAAGTTGATTAACTGTATTATCACCTAAAGACTTCCTAAAAGTCTGACAGGACAGATAAGAGTTCTTGTACCTTTTTAATGTCTTAGGCCCAGATGCATTAAAGACATTGGTAATTCCCGTTCCCTACCAATTCCATAGCGAATCGGTAGGGAACGGGAATGCATCAACGATAGGGAATGCAAATGAGCTACTCGTTGTAGCTCACTTGCATTCTCTAGTCCTTCGGTACCTGAGTCGGAGAATCGGGACGTCCCTTTAGATTAGGCTCCTCTTCCTGGTCTCTTCAGCCAATCAAAGCGGGCTTAGCTGGCTGTTGTCAGCGAAACATGCTCTGATTGGCTGAAGAGACCAGGAAGAGGAGCCTAATCTAAAGGGACGTCCCGATTCTCCGGCAACCAGGAAAATAGAAAAATTTCGCTGTGGAGGGGTAAGTGGCGCGGCGAAGACTAAATAGAAGGGGGAAAAAAAACAAGCGCCGGCAGAGCAAAAAACTGCGAAAAAATAGTCTCTCACAAGTGCAGGGAGAGTACGTCCTTAAAGGACACCCCTCACATGCGCTCCCTGCTTTTTTTTTTTTTTACCTTTTTTGGGGGCCCTTTTCCTTTCCGATTCCCTCACAGGAGCCCTAACAAGAGGTCAGACATCTCGTTAGGGTTCCTACGGTAAGGGAATCGGAAAAACGGTAGTGCATCTGATTATAATGGGCTGCAACGGTACTGCAGCTCATTATAATAGCTTTTCAATCATTTGCATTCTGTTTTCGTTGCCTGCTACCGTGGCAGGGAAAATGCCCTTAGTGCATGCCCGGGGTGAACTACTTGCGTTTTAAACTGGCTGGAACCAGTTTAAAATGCAAGTTGTGGGCTCATTAGGTTTTGTGCATCTGGGCCTTAGTTTTAACTTTGTACAAGGTAAATGGGGACAGTGAGGTAGCCCAATGGCCATAGCAGCAGGCTGGGACCCATAAAGCCCAGGCTTAAATCTCACAGCAGCTTCCCGTGGCCCCAGCTCACCAACCTACTCCACCCCACCCCAGGATGGGCAGAGACAGCACCAGCAATCCACCTACCATCACACCCATAGTAGCCCCCATAAGTCATTCATAGCATGTTGCTTGTGTGTAAGGAGAACCATCAACCTTCAAGGTAAAAGCAGGTCTCTGAAGATCAGTGGTGCTGTTACAGCAACCCCTTCCCGAGAAGACATGGTTAACTGCCAGACTTACACTCAGGAACAAAGCTAATTGAGACCACCCAGTTTAGCCTTTCATCTAACATGTGACCAACTTCAACTCATGAAAAGTCATTAATCCACTACATCACACTCACAGCATTTTTATAAGCAACAATTACCATAGTACAAGGATCTGATTTGTCCAGTCTCTTTTGATAAAACATTTTAAAGACAGAGAGGGACATTTTGCTTTATTATAACACTGCTGGAAAGAATGTACAAATCAGCCGTGGCCTGCCAACGAATTGTGTATACAATAATGAAGGATTTTTCTCTGCATGTTTCAACTTGTTCAGTGTAAATAGGGGTCAAGTGCAAATAAAGTTCATGGCTTTATGGGATTGTATGGGTTGTAATGTGTGAATGGCAGTTAAAATTAAATATCTGAGTATTGGTTTTAATTTTCCACAAAGAGCAATTAATGAAACATCATAGTCAATTATTCACATTCATCGTTCCCACTGCAGATAGGCAGACTGATGCCCTGTGTCGCTGTAAATGTGTAGAGGAATGTAGGATATGTATAAGTGAAAAGGGCAGCAGTGTTTGGCAGTGTGGCTTGTGTCAGTGGTGGCCCTATCATTAGGCCAACTGAGGCTTCAATCCCCTTCCCTGAGCCTACCTTTGTTTAATAAAAGGTAGCAGCAGCAGCGATTCCCATAGGCTGCCCTGCTTCCAGTATCGGCCTCTTCTCCCTACTGCGGCCCGCCTCTGATGTAACTTCCTGTTTCCTCAGAGGCAGGCCGCAGTAGAGAGAAGAGGCTTGTGCCGGCAGCAGGGCAATCTATGGGAAAACAAAGGTAAGGTCATGGAAATAGGTTGAAGAAGGAAGGCGGAGATGCCAGACTCGGGGGGGGGGGGGGGCATCTCAGTCCTCACCTCATGTGGCTGATTGCCTTGGGCTGCCTCAGGGATGCATTGGGGAGGGACCTTCTGTGAGCCTAAGGGAATGTTGCTATAAGTACACAGAGATGTGAAATGTGATTGAGTGCAGGGAGGTGTGTGAGGGGTACCCATAACTGTAGCGGGGTGTAAGCTAGTCTGTTTTCTGTATGCAACTATGTAACACTGAACAAAAACAAACATTTGAGGGGGTCTGTACACAATACACTGCTTTGGTGCCAGGGTGAGTGTTTATTTATTTGTATTTTGCTCACACCTTTTCAGTAGTAGCTCAAGGTGAGTTACATTCAGGTACACTGGGAATTTCTGTCCCTCCTCACAATCTAAGTTTGTACCTGAGGCAATGGAGGGTTAAATGACTTGCCCAAGATCACAAGGAGCAGCAGTGGGATTTGAACTGGCCGCCTCTGGATGTCAAGGCCAGCACTCTTAACCAACAGGCCACTCCTTTGGGGATCACTGATTGAGGAGTGTGTTGAGAGGTAAGTTGTGTGGAGACACAGCAAGGGTATAGGAATTGTTGAAATTCTCCAACCTGGTCTTTAACCTGGGATCACCTACTGGATACCACTGATTCTAATCTCACAACAACAGGCCAAACATTGCCTCAAGAAAATATCAGTGACTATGTTCTCTCCTAATCTGTAAAGACATTTCAAACATTGTTGAGCAGTTGACTATCTGCAAGTCACAAAACATTCATGGGGAACTGTCCTGGAGGTAGCAAAACAACTCCTCCTAATAACATTTTGAATCTTTTTAAATAGGGGTAACAAGTTAATGGAATGATCTACACATTTCTAGGTATTTATCCATTTTTGATCCTAGTCAGTCTAAACTGCACTTACAGACTAGGTCCTCTCTTAACTTAGCCACTGCTTTCTCAGTCATGAAATGGATCTCCTCCATTAGGGACACTATCACTTGTTCATTAGATCCCATTCCTTCTAAACGGATCAGTATACTCGCGCTAGGCTTTCTGGTCAGCTTCTTTGATAATTCTTCTCATTCCTGGCTGGCCACTCTTTTTCTGCTACCTTAGCCTTAGTAATTTGTGGCTTAATTTTAAGCTCAGTTACTTTGAAAAACTGTTATTGCTGATGATATGAGTAACATCACTGGAATGCAAACACATCATTGAATCACATGCATTCAAATGCATATGATTTTTAGCAATTGTAATTGTTTTAAATTCATTTTTGTGATGAGATTTTTGTTGTCCACACTTCTCCTATGTATATTATCTCTCTATATAAAAGGCAAAACCAACGTTCTATGAAGCCTCCAGCCGGAAGTGTGAAGGGGGCGAGATATCCGGTTTCCCAATGAGTGTCTGCCCCGCCCTCTCTGTAACACAGTCAGTGAAGGAAAACAGCAGAGCACGAAATCAAATCGCTGGCTCTGTAACAGTGAAGGACTCAGAGGGGGGAGGGGAGAGAGGCCAGAGGGCAGGGACACACACACTCCCACATGCACACAGAAGAAAACATTGCTAGCCCCCGTTTCATTTGCATCAGAAACGGGGCTTTTTTACTAGTAACATATATATTTCTTGTTTTGTCTTTGGTTTGTAAACTGCTTTGCTTTGCCTGGTATATGACAAAGAGGCATATGACGTCCTAATAAACACATATTTTCACAAATACGTTGAGAGATTTTAAGCCCCATTTTAGGCTGTGGAAGGAGGAAATGAGAAATCTAGGTTAAAATGTGCTGAATTTCCCCTGTATTTTACAAAAAGACCTCTGAACATGGATCCTTTTGTAAAACATCTAGGGGGATGTGCAGAATTGCAAGGTTATTTGCAAGCATGTCCAACAGAAGCACTGTGTATGGAGCTGCATCCCCCCCCCCTTCCTTCCTCAACTCCCCTCCCCAGCCTCCCTTCTTTTTCTGCTTTTCAAAAGTCCTTGTCGGCAGAGATCCCCATACCACCGGCATTTTCTCTGTCTCCTCAGAGGTGGGCCATAGAAAAGAGGAAATGCTGGTGCCAGCAGCATGGCAGCGTATAGGGATCGCTGTCACTAACACTGCCGTCTTTCGGAAATAACAAGAAAAGGTAGGCTTGGGCGGGGGGGGGGGGGGGGTTGAGGGAGGAAGGAAGGAACTGCATCATTTAAACAGATGTTGAAGTACTATCTGCTGGACCATCTCGTTGATCAATAATGCCCTCTGGTGTCCTTTGTTGTTGCATTTGTGTGGGATTGATGTTATTGTATCAATTAGTAATCTGTTTTTGTTTTGCTATTATGTATGTTGTGTTGTTACCTGCCTTGGATAAAGGCGGGATAAATCAATATAAATATAAGGAAGTAGGGGAGATGCCAGACCTGGCCGGGGGGGGGGGGGGGGGGGGGGGGGGGGGGAGGAAGTTGGCAGAGTGTGGAAAGATGTTGGACTCGGGGGGGGGGGGGGTGTACGATGCCAGGGTGCTCAGGGCACCATTTCATCCCTGCCTTGGGTTGCCCCTGCCCCAAATTCATGATCTTGAATTTTTTAACATTGACTCTTAACTGCAAATCATTTAACCACGCCTTTTCTTTGTTCATTTCTCTTTGTGAATACCCCTCAGGGGTGTGCAATTTATTGCAGATTTTACTGCCATCCAGAAAAATATCAAAGTAGCAGATTGAACAGTGCTGCTCTCTTGAAACCCTGTGCATTTAGTTTATTTATTTGTTACATTTGTACCCCGTGCTTTCCCACTCATGGCAGACTCAATGCGGCTTACATGGGGCAATGGAGGGTTAAGTGACTTGCCCAGAGTCACAAGGAGCTGCCTGTGCCTGAAGTGGGAATCGAAGTCAGTTCCCCAGGACCAAAGTCCACCACCCTAACCACTAGGCCACTCTGTTTAACTCCCAGGAAAGGCTATCAACACATTTTTCTTACTGAGGTTTGTTAAGAATTTATGTGCATTATATTTATGCATGGAATGACACATCATTTGCAAATCAATGTGGAAAAGTTTGATATAGCATAATGGATGGTGCTACTACAGAGGGAAAGCACAATTTTTATGCCAATGAGCCAATACAACGTATGCATCCACTGAACATTGCATTTGTGATGCTTGATTTAGTTCCCTTTAAATACTTTATAAATATATTGTCCTTTGGGAAGAAGCATATGCAATGCCTACATCACTGGAACAATCCGTAACAATGAACCTTTATGGGTAATTATTTTCTGTGGTTGACCTAATATTTATTCCCTTCTTTTCTCAGACAGAATTGTATAAACATGTCAGACCTGATAGACCTACCACCCAGGAATGCTAAAAAATCATCTCGCACATTCCTTAATCTCCATTTCCCCAACTGTAAAGGTCTAAAATACAAATGAATGCACGCATCAACCTTTTCCTACATGAGCACGCAATTATGGAACGCGTTGACATGCAACCTAAAAGCGATCTATGATCTGACCAACTTCCGCAAACAATTGAAGACCCCTCTCTTTGACAAGATATACCACAAAGATCAACACGTGAAAAAATCCCCACAGATATCCAGAAATGTTTAATAATGCCTTCTGTTATATTACTATCATATATTCCACTACCATGTTACCCAACATTCTTCTGTAATACCAAATGATTATTCTCTTCTTATTTCCACTATCCATGATGTATTGTAAGCCACACTGAGCCTGCAAAGAGGTGGGAAAATGTGGGATACAAATGCAACAAATAAAAAATAAATAAACTATCTTCCCTAACAATATGGTGTTAAACATACCATGGGGGGGGGGGGGGGGGGGGAGGCCTTGGTAATATAAAGAGAGTTTATACAAACTAGTCTCTATTCTAAAGTGGAATTAATACTGATCGTGTTATAACAGTCTGTTGGCTAAGCTTTGAACCAGTGGCGTAGCCAAGGGTGGGCTGGGGTGGGCCCAGGCCCACCCACTTTAGGTTCAGGCCCACCAAGTAGCAGCACACCTATAATGTGGCTGGCAGGGACCCCAAGCCCCACCAGCCCAAAACTCCCAACAACTGTTTGCTGCCGTTGAAAATCTGCTATTTAAAAGGTATATGGGGGAGAGGGGATGTTTGAAAAGCCATATGGCATGCAGGCGAGAGAGGGAGAAACCAAATCACTTGTAGAACAAGGCGGAGTTCTGCCCACCCACCTTGGGTCCAGGCCCACCCAAACTTGGGTGTCTGGCTACGCCCCTGCTTTGAACTTAGTCAGATTCAACAAAAGATTAAAGCATCTCTTTTTTTTTCAAATTTTAACTGCGTGAAGAATAAAAGAGTAGTATAACAGAGAAAATAAGAGGCTAGTGTACCACATAAAAAAAAACCAAGTCAGAATCAAAGAGTGTGCACTGTTTGCCAGTATGGTTTGAAGGGTATTTTTAAAGGAAGTATTCCAGATAATAAGGAGTTTAAAAGCAGGTAATTTGTATTCTATGATTCGCAAAATTGTGTCTCACATTTCCAACACTTACCCCTCGTGCAGCCTGTCGGCGAAACATGTCAGGTCTCTAAGGGGTATGTCTACTAAGATGCTTCTAGTACCGCACAAACTTAGCGCATGCTAACACGCGACTTTCCCATGTGCTAAGTTCAATTCTAGCGCACCAGGATACAGGGCATTTTCAATTATTTTTTTTTTCAGGTCGTACACTAATGCTGGCGTTAGCACACGTAACCTGAAAAATATTGACGGAGGAGTACATACCATTGGCTCCCATTGGCGTGAGGTAATCAAAGGCCGTATCTTGCTAAAGATGTAAAAAGACTGGTAGCGGTGCAGAGAAAAGCTACAAAAATGGTATGAGATTTGCATTGCAAATCGTACGAGGATAGACTTGCTGACCTGAACATGTATACCTTAGAGGAAAGGAGAAACAGGAGTGACATGATACAGACGTTCACATATTTGAAAGGTATTAATCCGCAAACAAACCTTTTCCGGAGACAGGAAAGTGGTAGAACTAGAGGACATGGCTTGAGGTTGAAGGGGGGGCAGACTCAGAAGTAATGTCAGGAAGTATTATTTCACGGAAAGGGTGGTAGATATGTGGAATGCTCTCCCACGGGAGGTGGTGGAAATGAAAACGGTAATGGAATTCAAACGGGCATGGGATAAACACAAAGGAATTCTGTTTAGAAGGAACGGATCTACGGAATCTTAGCGGAGATTGGATGGCGATGCCAGTAATTGGGAAGCGAAACCAGTACCGGGCAGACTTCTACGGTCTACGCCCTGATCGTAACTGAATAGATAGGGATGAGCTTGAGTGTAAATTTTAAGGGGCTTCGACGTTAGCTTCAGAACTTAGTACAAGAACAGTGCTGGGCAGACTTTTACGGTCTGTGCCCTGAGAAAGGCAAGGACAAATCAAACTCGGGTATACATATAAAGTATCACATACCATATAAAATGAGTTTATCTTGTTGGGCAGACTGGATGGGCTGTACAGGTCTTTATCTGCCGTCATTTACTATGATAGAACGCGCCAGCTGGATCACACAGCCACGCCCATTCTCCTCCCCCGACACAATCCTTCCAGCAAATAAATATTTAAAAAAATGAGTTACAGCAAAATGCTTTAATGTGCTTTGTGGTGTTTTCACTTGTGCTACATATAAATTCTCTTTTATAACAAAACAGTATAAATTGCTATATAGAAATGTTTGGCCACAGATGCTTTATCCTGTTGACTTTACAAAATGTTTCATATATTGTAAGAATTGTTTATACTTTTATAGAAACTGTAGTTTTCTTCTTTACAAGTTTCAACAGGAACACAGTAAGTAGAAGCAGAAAAACCTGTAAAAAATTTGAGTTATTTAAAGTTCATTCTTGATTTAGAAGGTTCCTTTCACTTGTACAGTTTTCATAACATGTATTTTATATTAACTTGCACTGTTTATTACTTAGTTAAGCCACACAGAGCTGAATAATTGAATTTGGGTAATGTGGGCTACAAGTATCAAATAAATAAACTAATTGAATAAATTTAACTTTGCAAAAATATGATGTACAGTGCATAAATAACAGTGCATGGATATCTGTGCACTCTTTATAGAATTTGAGGGTTTATGAACAATTTGTTAAAGTGTAATATGCATGTTTTTATGGGCACGTTATACTGTTTACAGCAATCATTTCCACATGTACAATAGGGATAATTTCAACTTAGGTCTAGATCAGTGGTGTTCCTAGGGGGGGGGGGCCCGCCCCGGGTGCACGCCGCTGGGGGGGGGGGTGCCGCGCCCGCCTGTCCTCCGTTGGTCCATGCTTCTTCTCTGCCCCGGAACAGGTTACTTCCTGTTCCGGGGCAGAGAAGAAGCATGGACCAAAGGAGGGCAGGCTCGCACGGCACCCCCCCCCCCAGCGGCGTGCACCCAGCGGGGAGGGGGGGGGTTCCTTCGCGGGGGGGTCCTTTCACACGGGGGGGGGGGGGCGCGCTGCATCGGGGGGGGGGGGGCGCTGCACCCGGGGGCGGGGCGCATCGGCGATCCGCCCCGGGTGCCAGCCCCCCCCAGGAACGCCACTGGTCTACATTTCTATGATACAACAGAATTCATTCAAAAGTTTATACCTTCAATATAAATAGTCCACATTCTATACTGAGCAAAACGTACAAGTTTTTGAAGAACCAGTTTGTAACTACGCCTTCACAACCCTGTGGTAATGTAAAAGACATGGAAAGAAATGCAGCGTTATTTATGGTTCAAAATTTCATACCACAGTTTACCAAATAATAGGGGGTCTTTTACAAAGCCCAACGCGGGCTTACCGAATGCTAAATCAGGACTACCGCCATCTCCCCTGGAAATGGCTTATGTGACGCTAATCCGGTGGTAATCTGGCATTACCACGCACTGCCTGGTTACCACCGGGTTACCGCAGGAGCCCTTATTGCTACCTCAGTGGGTGGCAGTAAGGTTTCCCCGCCGCATGGTCACACAGTAAGAGTTCTCTTACTGCGTGGCCATGTTTGTCTTAGGGCTTTTTACCTGCTGCGGTAAAAAGACCCCTGGCAAGCGGAAAAATGCCCCCCCCGCACAGGGCCCTTTTCCCCGCAGCTTGCTAAAAGACTCCAATAGTTTCTAAAATGACAGAAGTTACATGATACCATGCACACAGTTGGTCTGTGTACAGGATCTTATGAAAACAAAAATATTTGAATGTGATTCTAGCAGTGGCGTTCCTGGGGGAGCTGACACCCAGGGCGGATTGCCGATGCGCCCCGCCCCCCGGGTGCAACGCCCCCCCCCCCCCGGAACAGCGCGAGGCCCCCCCCCCCGGTGAAAGAACCCCCCGGGTGCAGCACGATCCCCCGGTAAAAGAACCCCCTCCCCGGCTGCACACCGCTGGGGGGGGGGGGGGGGCGCGCGCCTGCCGGCTCTTCGTTTTCATGCTCCCTCTGCCCCGGAACAGGTTACTTCCTGTTCTGGGGCAAAGGGAGCATGAAAACGAAGAGCCGACAGGCACGCGGCACCCCCCCAGCGGCGTGCACCCGGGGCGGACTGCCCCCACCTTGGTACGTCACTGGATTCTAGAGCAGTTGAAAGTCAATGATGGCTTGCAAAGGGAGATAATGGTTGCATTTCAGAGACCTACATTGCCGCTTGGTAACTGTATTTTGTATAAACCAGAAGCATTTGACTGGAGAGAGGCACTGCCTAAACTAGTCGACTCTATTAAGGCATGGGGAATCAACTTAAGATCTTTTATTATCCAGCAATAAACGAAGAAGACAGATTTTCAGTACGAAGGATTTCACTGCTAGGCTGGACATGTGTGGTTGAAACTTTGCTGTTAGTAAAAAAAAATGAATGTGAGTGAGATCATGGTCTCCATTGAAGGAAATTCTGGCCTAGGAATCCAAGGGCCACAGTGTGATCAGTTTTCCTCCAGCTGAGCTGTAGAGCTTCTGACTTAGATGGATTAACAGCCTCTTTTATCAAGTCGTGCTAACGGTTCCCAGACGGCAACATAACGCAGCCCATTCAAAGTGAATGGGCTTTGTTGGCATTACCGCACCGGGAGCGTATGCTCAGTTCCACTAAAACCGAGCATGCACTCGAGGCGAGAGGAAGCAGGGCAGGCAATGTGCAGAGAACAGCGCTTGAAAAGGGGGGGGGGGACCCCCACCAGCCAAGGTATGTGGGGCTGTGGCAGGCCAAACTGTGCCCCCCCCCCCCACACACACACTTTGGACTCCAGACCCCCCAAACATTCGGGTCTGGCTACGTCTCTGCCACATGCCAATGCCACTGCGGGCCACCTTTCACTGCTGTTTGGTAAAAGAGCTCCTAAAAGCAGGTGCCATATTTTGTTTCCTTCCCCTAACCTACCCCTGCCTCAGCTTCACTCTTTTAGTACATAAGCATCGCCATGCTGGGACAGACCAAGGGTCCATCGAGCCCAGCACCCTGTCTCTGACAGCAGCTAGAAGAACAAACAATTTGTCCCGCCCATCCCAGAAATAGTGGATTATTCCCACGTCCATTTAATAACATTCTATGGCCTTTTCCTCCAGGAAGCTGTCCAACCCTTTTTTAAAGTCCGCTAAGTCAACCGCATTAACCACTTTTCCCGGCAATGAATTCCAGAGTCTAACTACGCGTTGAGTGAAAAAAAATTTCCTCCGATTCGTTTTACATTTACTACACTGCAGCTTCATTGCATGTCCTTGTCCTAGTATTTTTGGAAAGAGTAAACAGACGCTCCACATCAACCCGTTCCATTCCACTCATTATCTTATAGACCGCTATCATATCATAGAGGCATCATAACTACTACTACTGCTTATCACTTCTATAGCGCTACTCATTATCTTATAGACCTCTATCTCCCCTCAGCCGCCTTTTCTCCAAGCTGAAGAACCCCAGCCTCTTCAGCATTTCCTCATAGAGAAGTCGTCCCATCCTCTGTATCATCTTTGTCGCCCTTCTCTGCACCGTTTCTAATTCCACTATATCTTTTTTGAGGTGCGGCAACCAGAATTGAACACAATACTCGAGGTGCGGTCGCACCATGGAGCGATACAATGGCAGAATAATATCCTCATTTTTGTTTTCCATCCCTTTCCTAATAATACCCAACATTCTATTTGCTTTCCTAGCCGCAGCAGCACACTGAGCAGAAGATTTCAACGTATCATCAACGATGACACCTAGATCCCTTTCTTGTCTCGTGACTCCTAACGCTGAACCCTGTATGACGTAGTTATAGTTTGGTTTCCTCTTTCCCACATGCATCACTTTGCACTTGTTCACATTAAACGTCATCTGCCATTTAGACGCCCAGTCTCGTAAGGTCCTCTTGTAATTTTTCACATGGGAGCTTTTTAACAACAGAGGGGTGTGAGCATGAGTGGGAAAGCGCGGGGTACAAATGTAACAAAAATAAAATAGATACTATTGGAGATTCTACATGGAATGTTGCTACTATTGGAGATTCTACATGGAATGTTGCTATTCCACTAGCAACATTCCATGTAGAAGGCTGCGCAGGCTTCTGCTTCTGTGAGTCTGAGGTCCTCTTGTAATTTTTCACATGGGAGCTTTTTAACAACAGAGGGGTGTGAGCAATTTTACATGGGGAGGTTTACATGATTACCCATGTGAAACCTTTCAAAAATTTCCATCAATATTTTTAGACTAGAATTCTTTTTTTTTTTTTTGCATATTTGTTCTTTCTGACACATTTAAGGGGTTGTGGGCTATATATGTTGGTATTTTTATTTTTATCTTATCTACTCCGCTGTTTACTAAGCCACGCGGCAATGCTGACGTAGCCCATTCAAAATGAATGGGCTGTGTTGGCATCAGCCCACGGCAGCCACTAGTACGGCTTAGTAAACAGGGAGGATGATGTTTCCATCGTGGAGTTTAACTTTTAAAAACAAATGTCCTGCACAGTCATACCATTTTCTTGTGGAAACAGATGACCCACACATAAATCATCCACACTCTGCCCTCTTTACTAACTCCTTTTGAGAGTGGAGGAGTGGCCTAGTGGTTAGGGTGGTGGACTTTGGTCCTGGGGAACTGAGGAGCTGAGTCCGATTCCCACTTCAGGCACAGGCAGCTCCTTGTGACTCTGGGCAAGTCACTTAACCCTCCATTGCCCCATGTAAGCCGCATTGAGCCTGCCATGAGTGGGAAAGCACAGGGTACAAATGTAACAAAAATAAAATAGATACTATTGGAGATTCCACATGGAATGTTGCTACTATTGGAGATTCTACATGGAATGTTGCTATTCCACTAGCAACATTCCATGTAGAAGCCTGCGCGGCCACATTGCTGATCTGCAAGGGCCGACTTCTACATGGAATGTTGCTAGTGGAATAGCAACATTCCATGTAGAATCTCAAATAGTAGCAACAGTGGAGGAGTGGCCTAGTGGTTTGGGTGGTGGACTTTGGTCCTGGGGAACTGAGTTTGATTCCTGGCACAGGCAGCTCCTTGTGACTCTGGACAAGTCACTTAACCCTCCATTGCCCCATGTAAGCCGCATTGAGCCTGCCATGAGTGGGAAAGTGCGGGGTACAAATGTAACAAAAATAAAATAGATACTACATAAGTAGTGCCACACTGGGAAAGACCAAAGGTCCATCTAGCCCAGCATCCTGTCACCGACAGTGGCCAATCCAGGTCAAGGGCACCTGGCACGCTCCCCAAACGTAAAAACATTCCAGACAAGTTATACCTAAAAATGCGGAATTTTTCCAAGTCCATTTAATAGCGGTCTATGGACTTGTCCTTTAGGAATCTATCTAACCCCTTTTTAAACTCCGTCAAGCTAACCGCCCGTACCACGTTCTCCGGCAACGAATTCCAGAGTCTAATTACACGTTGGGTGAAGAAACATTTTCTCCAATTCGTTTTAAATTTACCACACTGTAGCTTCAACTCATGCCCTCTAGTCCTAGTATTTTTGGATAGCGTGAACAGTCGCTTCACATCCACCCGATCCATTCCACTCATTATTTTATACACTTCTATCATATCTCCCCTCAGCCGTCTCTTCTCCAAGCTGAAAAGCCCTAGCCTTCTCAGCCTCTCTTCGTAGGAAAGTCGTCCCATCCCCACTATCATTTTCGTCGCCCTTCGCTGTACCTTTTCCAATTCTACTATATCTTTTTTGAGATACGGAGACCAGTACTGAACACAATACTCCAGGTGCGGTCACACCATGGAGCGATACAACGGCATTATATATCCGCACACCTGGACTCCATACCCTTCCTAATAACACCCAACATTCTATTCGCTTTCCTAGCCGCAGCAGCACACTGAGCAGAAGGTTTCAGCGTATCATCGACGACGACACCCAGATCCCTTTCTTGATCCGTAACTCCTAACGCGGAACCTTGCAAGACGTAGCTATAATTCGGGTTCCTCTTACCCACATGCATCACTTTGCACTTGTCAACATTGAACTTCATCTGCCACTTGCACGCCCATTCTCCCAGTCTCGCAAGGTCCTCCTGTAATCGTTCACATTCCTCCTGCGACTTGACGACCCTGAATAATTTTGTGTCATCGGCGAATTTAATTACCTCACTAGTTATTCCCATCTCTAGGTCATTTATAAATACATTAAAAAGCAACGGACCCAGCACAGACCCCTGCGGGACCCCACTAACTACCCTCCTCCACTGAGAATACTGGCCACGCAATCCTACTCTCTGCTTCCTATCTTTAAACCAGTTCTTAATCCATAATAATACCCTACCTCCGATTCCATGACTCTGCAATTTCTTCAGGAGTCTTTCGTGCGGCACTTTGTCAAACGCCTTCTGAAAATCCAGATATACAATATCAACCGGCTCCCCATTGTCCACATGTTTGCTTACCCCCTCAAAAAAATGCATTAGATTGGTGAGGCAAGACTTTCCTTCACTAAATCCGTGCTGACTTTGTCTCATCAGTCCATGTTTTTGTATATGCTCTGCAATTTTATTCTTAATAATAGCCTCCACCATCTTGCCCGGCACCGGCGTCAGACTCACCGGTCTATAATTTCCCGGATCTCCTCTGGAACCCTTCTTAAAAATCGGAGTAACATTGGCTACCCTCCAGTCTTCCGGTACTACACTCGATTTTAGAGACAGATTGCATATTTCTAACAGTAGATCCGCAAGTTCATTTTTTAGTTCTATTAATACTCTGGGATGAATACCATCAGGTCCCGGTGATTTACTACTCTTCAGCTTGCTGAACTGACCCATTACATCCTCCAAGGTTACAGAGAATTTGTTTAGTTTCTCCGACTCCCCCGCTTCAAATATTCTTTCCGGCACCGGTGTCCCCCCCAAATCCTCCTCGGTGAAGACCGAAGCAAAGAATTCATTTAATTTCTCCGCTACGGCTTTGTCCTCCTTGATCGCCCCTTTAACACCATTTTCGTCCAGCGGCCCAACCGACTCTTTGGCCGGTTTCCTGCTTTTAATGTATCTAAAAAAATTTTTACTATGTATTTTTGCTTCCAACGCTAATTTCTTCTCAAAGTCCTTTTTTGCCCTCCTTATCTCCGCTTTGCATTTGGCTTGGCATTCCTTTTGATCTATCCTGTTACTTTCAGTTGGTTCTCTTCTCCACTTTCTGAAGGATTGTTTTTTGGCTCTAATGATTTCCTTTATCTTACTGTTTAGCCACGCCGGCTGACGTTTAGTCTTTTTTCCCTTTTTTCTAATACGTGGAATATATTTGTCCTGAACCTCCAGGATGGTGTTTTTAAACAGCATCCACGCCTGATGCAAGTTTTTTACTCTGCGAGCTGCTCCTTTCAGTCTTTTTTTCACCATTTTTCTCATTTTGTCGTAATCACCTTTTCTATAGTTAAACGCTAGCGTACTTGATTTCCTAGTTTCACTTCCTTCAATGCCAATATCAAAACCGATCATATTATGATCACTGTTATCAAGCGGCCCTCGTATCGTTACCCCCTGCACTAGATCATGAGCACCACTAAGGACTAAGTCTAGTATTTTTCCTTCTCTTGTCGGCTCCTGAACTAGCTGTTCCATGAAGCTGTCCTTGATTTCATCAAGAAATCTTATGTCCCTTGCGTGTACAGATGTTACATTAACCCAGTCTATATGCGGGTAATTGAAATCCCCCATTATTATTGTGTTGCCCAGTTTGTTTGCGTCCCTGATTTCCTTTAACATTTCCGCATCCGTCTGTTCGTCCTGGCCAGGCGGACGGTAGTACACTCCTATCACTATCCTTTTCCCCTTTGCACATGGAATTTCAATCCACAGTGATTCCAAGGAGTGTTTTGTTTCCTGCAGAATTTTCAATCTATTTGATTCAAGGCTCTCGTTAATATACAATGCTACCCCTCCACCAATCCGATTCACCCTATCACTACGATATAATTTGTACCCCGGTATGACAGTGTCCCACTAGTTATCCTCCTTCCACCAGGTCTCAGAGATGCCTATTATATCTAATTTTTCATTTAGTGCAATATATTCCAACTCCCCCATCTTATTTCTTAGGCTCCTGGCATTCGCATATAGACATTTCAAACTATGTTTGTTGTTCCTAAGTACATCATGCTTAGTACTTGACAGATACTATTGGAGATTCTACGTGGAATGTTGCTACTATTGGAGATTCTACATGGAATGTTGCTATTCCACTAGCAACATTCCATGTAGAAGGCTGCGCAGGACGTCAGACTCACAGAAGCAGAAGCCTGCACGGCCACATTGGTGATCTGCAAGGGCCGACTTCTACATGGAGTGTTGCTAGTGGAATAGCAACATTCCTTGTAGAATCTCCAAAAGTAGCAACATTCCATGTAGAATCTCAAATAGAAGCAACAGTGGAGGAGTGGCCTAGTGGTTAGGGTGGTGGACTTTGGTCCTGAGGAACTGAGTTTCATTCCCAGCACAGGCAGCTCCTTGTGACTCTGGGCAAATCACTTAACCCTCCATTGCCCCATGTAAGCCGCATTCAGCCTTCCATGAGTGGGAAAGCGCGGGGTACAAATGTAACAAAAATAAAATACAGGGCCAACAAATTAGTTGCAGATTAAACTCCTTTATTGTACGTGGCACTCCCAGGCCCTACATGAATTCTTACAGCCTACAAATGAATGCAGCAGTACCTTTTTTTAGTGGTTGATGCTGTTTTGTTACACTTATAAATATATATTATTTGTGCTGACTGTACAGGATACTACAGAAGCCAAGTAGATATCAAGATGTCACTTCTACCTCATTTGACCACAACACAATCTTGTATTTGTTATCAACCAAAATGGCAAACGCCTTTAAGGTACTTTGTAAGCCACATTGAGCCTGCAAATAGGTGGGAAAATGTGGGGTATAAAAGTAACAAATAAATAAATAAATATATTAGTACAGGGAGAAAATGAGGGGCCCTTTTACTAAGCCACGTAGGCAACTACGCGCACCAAACGCTCGCCAAATTGGAGTTACTGCTTGGTTACTGCATGGCCCTTGCGGTAATTTAAATTTTGGCATGTGTCCGCTACGTGCGTCTGAAAGATATTTTTTATTTTCTGACAAAGGGCAGCTATGCGCGTCAAGTGGAATTTGACACGCGTAGACCATTACCGCGTGAGACCTTACCGCTAGGTCAATGGCTTGCAATAAGGTCTCAGACCCATAATGGACACGTGGCA
Organism: Microcaecilia unicolor; assembly: GCF_901765095.1. NCBI lineage: Eukaryota > Metazoa > Chordata > Amphibia > Gymnophiona > Siphonopidae > Microcaecilia > Microcaecilia unicolor. Next base: position 16,806,700 of record NC_044039.1, read on the forward strand.
GTTTTCATTTTGCCACCCGTCCATTTTCGGCAAAAAAAGGCATTTTTTGTAGGTGCGTTAAAAAATAATTCTGCGTGCGCCCAAAACCCGCGTCTACACAGGCCATTTTTCAGCGCACCTTAGTAAAAGCACCCCTCATTATTAACATGATGTGCAATGTGGACATGGAGAAAATGAATGATTAACATGTTGTGCAATGTTCTAACACGGGGGGGGGGGGGGTAGTCAATCACGGTCCCTGAGGGCCACAACCCAGTTGGGTTTTTCAAGATTTCCACAATGAATATCTTCCATCTTAAGTAGAGAGGTGTGGTGGCCGTGTTAGTCCACTCTTAAAGGTTATCAATAGAAATCAAACAAAATAAAACACGGAAAAGAAAATAAGATGATACCTTTTTTATTGGACATAACTTAATACATTTCTTGATTAGCTTTCGAAGGTTGCCCTTCTTCCTCAGATCGGAAATAAGCAAATGTGCTAGCTGACAGTGTATATAAGTGAAAACATTCAAGCATTACTATGACAGTAAAATAGATACTATTGGAGATTCTACATGGAATGTTGCTACTATTGGAGATTCTACATGGAATGTTGCTATTCCACTAGCAACATTCCATGTAGAAGCCTGCGCGGCCACATTGGTGATCTGCAAGGGCCGACTTCTACATGGAATGTTGCTAGTGGAATAGCAACATTCCATGTAGAATCTATAGAAATCAAACAAAATAAAACATGGAAAAGAAAATAAGATGATACCTTTTTTATTGGACATAACTTAATACATTTCTTGATTAGCTTTCGAAGGTTGCCCTTCTTCGAAAGCTAATCAAGAAATGCATTATGTCCAATAAAAAAGGTATCATCTTATTTTCTTTTCCATGTTTTATTTTGTTTGATTTTTATTGATAACCACAATGAATATGTATGAGATTGGTCTGCATGTACTGCTTCCATTGTATGCAGATAGATTTTATGCATATTCATTGTGGAAACCTTCTAAACCAATTTGGGTTATGGACCTCGAGGATCATGGTTGCCCAGCCCTGCTCTAACAGATAAGGATGTCCTATCGCTCAATACCTTACAATCCAAGTGGGAAGAAAACAAATCATGCAAGATATATAAGGACTGGGACATTTGCAAATATAATAGTGCTATGGTGAAATAGAGAAGTAATGGTGGGCTTTATGGAGACAAGAATATCTCTGGGAATTTCAGGTAGTGAGAGGAGCAAAATGTCTATTTCAGGGGGGACTGAGGTTCACAGAGAGACAATGCCAAAGGAAAAAGCTGAGGGTGAAACTAAGCTGAAGAAGTAATGGAAGCTGGGTAGATAAAAGACAAGATACAGAGAACTCAATATACAGAAGAAGTTGTAATGAGAATGAGGAATAAAGGGGCAGAAGAATTCAAACCCTTAAAAGGGAGAAGGAGAAGCCTAAAATGAACACGAAAGCGTGAAGAAGCTGGGGGCTGATTTGCAGGTCATTAAAATGATGCCAATTGCTCCATTCAGATTGAACTATACAAAGCCACTATAGGTGATGGATTCGAGTGACTAGATCACAACTACCTTTTAGTTTAACCTGGTTGCTTACCGCAATAAATATTTGATAATATGACGGCTCACAGAACCATGTTGTTAAAGCAGAATCGGTGCACGAACATGGTATCTCCTCGTGTTCTGCAACATACGTATTCTTCTCCCAGTCACTTGAATTGCTTATTCCACAGCATGAATGCTACAGAAAAACAAAAGTCCTCATATTTTTCATCTCTCTGTTGGTGCAACGTATAATACACAGAGCACTATAATTTTCAGGATGATCAAAATAAACCATAGAATTGCTCACGGGACCAGGGTCCATCATTCATGTAATAGTTGTTGTTAATATAATAAAATTGACCTCACCTATGTAAAGGTAATATATCAGGTAGAGAAATAAACATAAGCATCGCCTGATTGGGGCTAACCTGCCTTCCAGGTGCTGTGGAGGACTTGCAGCCCATCTGCATATCCTCCCAGCCTTCTCTGGGGTGACTCCCTGGCGCACTCCGAACCACCCAGGGTCTCTGCTCCAGGTGCCTAGCACTTCCACCAGCTGCCTGCCAGAAATATTTTCTCCCTACAGGTTTTATTTTCTTTCTGCTATTTCCAATGATTCCAGTACAATTTATTTTCTTGACTAGCCGTTGAGCCCGTGAAAACGGGCTACTTTTGGAATGGGGGGGGGGTTCCGAGCCCCCCCCCCCCCGGAGTCGGCGGCGCCGCCGCCCCTCCACCCGGCCCGAGCAGCACTGTAAACTTACATCAGCAGGCACATCAGCAAAGCTGCCGTCGGGGCGGGCTTCCTTCTCTGCCTGTGTGTCCCGCCCTCGTGTGACGTAACGTCGGCGAGGGCGGGACAAAGGCAGAGAAGGAAGCCCCGATGGCAGCTTTGCTGATGTGCCTGCTGCTGCGTGGTGATGTAAGTTCACAGTGCTCGGGCCAGATGGAGGGGCGGCGGCAACTCCGGGGGAGGGGGAGCGGTTCCAACGTCTGCAGCATGCCAGTACAGACTTCCCTCTCTGTCCCGCCCCCGTCACACGTATTGAAGCGGGGCGGGGCAGAGAGGGAAGTCTCTACTGCGCATTTGCGAGTGAGTACGGTCACTCGCCCTTTATATGTTTGATACTGTCCCTTCCCAATCCCTTTCTCCATCTGAAACCACTGTATATTTCAGGACCACATTGCCCATTTTCTTCTTTCATCACCTCTTTTGATTTCTCCCTTCTTCTCAGCTCTAAAGCTTCAACATTTTTTCCCTTTCATTTAACCATCTCCATTCTGTCTGAGTGCATCTCATCTTCGTCACTGCCATTATGCCTTTCCTACTCTTCTCCGTACTCTCTTGCTCCTCCTGCTCTCTGCTGGGGATATCAATCCCAATCCTGGTCCTCCAAATCAACTCTCACCCTATTCATGCAGGTCACACTGCAATATCTCCAATCTCATTTCGGTTCTTCTCCTCTCCTCTTCTGACATTGCTGCCTGAATGTCTCACTGCTATCTGAAACTAAACATGTCCAAGACTGAGCTTATCATCTTTCCCCCCTAAACTCACCTCTGTTTCCCCATTCTCTATCATTGTGGATAACATGTCCATCCTCCCTCGCTCCTCAGTTCGTAACCTTGGGGTCATCTTTGACTCCTCTCTCTCTTTCTTGCACATATCCAACAGACTGCTATATCCTGTTGTTTCTTTCTCTATAACATCACCAAAATTTGTCTCTTCCTTTATGAGCACACTACCAACACCCTTATCCTCACTCTTATCACCTCTTGCTTAGACTAGTGCAACTTGCTTCTCACAGGTCTTTAAGAGGGGCATAAAGGAACATGGGCGGCCATCTCTAAGGGCGAACTAGGGAAGGGCCAAAACTGACCGTATTATCGAAAAAGATGGACGCCCATCTTTCGTTTCGATAATACGGTCCGGCCCGGCCAAATCCCAACATTTAGGTCGACATTAAAGATGGCCGAACTCGGTTTTCGCTGATAATGGAAACCGAGAGCGGCCATCTAAAAAACGGCCAAATCCAAGGACGTCAGTCAGGACTCACAGCATTGATCAGCGAATGCGCCGGAGACCGGCGCTGAAGAAGACTAAGGCTGGCTGGGGTTGGGGATCCCTGCCAGCAAAGGTACCTGGCGGCGGGGTTCAGAAGTGGCGGGGAAGGGTCGGCGGCGGCAGGGGGGTCCAAAAGTGGTGGGGGGTCGGCTGCTGGGGTAGGCGGGCTAAAATGTGCCTCCCACCTTGGGCTCTGGACCCCCCTCCCACCAAGGTCTGGCTACACCCCTGATTTATACATGCCAATTGTGAATCGGGCTTGTAAAATAGCCACTGCAGCTCTATTATCCATGGATTTTCAGGCCTTACAGGTGTAGTATCAGGCTAAAATATTATCACAGAGAACACCACCACACATCAATATATCCTTGACAATAAATGATATTAGATTTTGAAAATAATTCTTACAGTGTTCTGTACAACATTCAGAAGTTCCCAGGTATGCTTTTTTGCTTCATATAGACTGTAATTCCCATACTCGTTGATAAGTATCTTAAAGTTTGATATCATTTTTTTCTTGAACTGTAAATAATAAATCGTATTATGCAAATAAATAATAAACGTTTCTGCTACAATAGTTCTAAGATTGTGCAAAACCTATTTGCATTCTGTACTTCTCTTTTTAATTTCAGTAATTTTAAATAGACTTCGTTGTAATAATTACCAATGATATTGATATAAAAATCCTCCCAAAAGACAAAAAGGCATTTATGAATATAAAAAAACAAACCAAAAAAAGTAGGGTCGGACCAATGGTCATCTACAAAAGGAGCCAAATTCAGAGATCAAGGTGAACAAAATTTAAAGTTGGGAGTCTTTTACTAAGGTTCACTAGCGTTTTTAGCTCATGCTAAAAATCAGCTGGTGCTAAATGCTGAGATGCCCATCGTGGTTGTCTCAGCGTTTAGTGCCAGCTGATTTTTAGCGCACATTAGTAAAAGACCCCCTTATTGACCAGAAAAAAATCAGATATATTCAAACTCATTCCGACTTGACACGGAACTGTTGTTTCAGCAATCCAGTGCCTGCTTTAGGAGTCGGTATATCTGAAAACATACGAAAAAAATGACAAAGAAAAACAAAAAGACACAAAAAGACAATAAAACATCTGAATTATAATTAAAACAATATAAACAGATCGCCTCTAATTTAATATACAATAAAAACAGATATACAGCTGATATGACCAACAAGATAAATATCCCATCTTGTTAAAAGTATGAAAACACATAATCAAGGGAATGAAATAATATACAATAAATGTTAAGATATACGTATATAATCGGGCTAGTCTACACAAAACATTAACCTCCTGATTCTATAAATGTTGCCAAAAATTGCATGCAAAAATTTAGGCACGTTCCCGATTTGCTTGCACAATTTAGTACAATAACTAGCTGTTGAGCCCGTAAAAACGGGCTAGTAAAGGAAGGGGGGGGGGGTTGAAAGGCCCCCCCCCCCAGATAGGTCACCGCCGCCCCTCCCCCCCCGGAGTCCCCTCCGCCACCCGGGCCGGGTACCTGGCTTCACTATTGAAACCGCCGGAATGCAGCACACAGTTCATCTGAGCTGCCGTCGGCCTTCCTTCTTCTCTGCGTGTCTTCCGCCCTCGTGTGACGTAACGTCGGCGAGGGCGGGACACAGGCAGGTAAGGAAGGCCAACGGCAGCTCAGATGAGCTGTGTGCTGCGTTCCGGCGGTTTGAATAGTGAAGCCAGGTACCCGGGCCGGGTGGAGGGTGGGTGGCGGCGGCGACTCCGGGTGGGTGGGGGGAGCGGTAGCGGTAACCCTGGGAGGGGGGAGCGGTGGCGACGGCGGTTCCCTCACTCGCAGGTGCACAGGTTCCCTCTCTGTCACGCCCCCGTCATCATGTATTGACGCGGGGGCGGGACAGAGAGGGTCTCTACTGCGCATTTGCGAGCAAGTACGCCTCTTGCCATTTATATGTTTGATAAGCCAATTAGTGCTAATAATTGACTTTTTAACAAGCAATTATTTATTTATTTATTTTATTTGTATTCCACATTTTCCCACCTATTTGCAGGCTCAATGTGGCTTACATCGTACCAGAGGTGCGTTTGCAGTCTCCGGTGTTTACAAATACAGAGTGATGTTGAGATGAGATATCGTTCATGTGGGACAGCCACATAAGGTCATTGAACAGTGGGAGAGTTGCGTTTTGTGCATTTTGTATTCTAGTGTTATTGTGTTGCAGAGATCAAGCATTTGTTGGGTTGGTAGGATATGCCTTCTCCGGAAGTGTAGGTGGTCATATGAGGTTTTCATGGCTTTTGGTAATGCGTTCCACAATTGGGTGCTTATGCAGGAAAAGTTGGATGCGTAGGTTGATTTCTATTTGAGTCCTTTGCAGCTTGGGTAGTGCAGGTTTAGGTACGTTCGTGATGATTCGGATGTGTTTCTCGTAGGTAGGTCGATCAAGTCTGTCATGTATCCCGGGGTTTCACCGTAGATAATCTTGTGAACCATTGTGCACATTATTGGCACTAATTAGATTTAATTGGGACTTACCCACGTAAAGCTAGGTGCGGGATCGGGGCCTAAAATTTACACATGGCCCAAAAAAGGGGGTATGGAAATGGGAGGGTCTTGGGTTTCGGAGCTAGGTATGTAAATGTAGAATAATGGTGCTCTATGTATAAATTTATGCACGGGCATTTTCACCATGCTTTCATTGGTGCAAGTGGCCATGCCTAAATTTACGCATTCATTTTATAAACTGTGCAGAATTTTAGGTGCCATGGCTTTTTTTGGTGCCAATGTTTTAGGCACCATATAAAGAATCTAGCCCCAAGTAGAAATGGTAAGCCTTAATGGGCAAAACAAATCTATGGATATAAATACCAAGTGAAAGATTTGTGTGTCACATCTATGTTTCACATGTTTCCGGGCATGTACATCTATCTTCATGCAAAGTACAAAACAGGGGAATCCTCCACGACGACAAATCACAGCAGAAAAAAAGTAGAGGCTGACCAATACGATTCACCACTGGAGACTTGAATCCAACAGTCTTTATTGATATAAGTAAAAGAAGGACCCGACACGGGACGTGTTTCGGCACTTACAAGCGCCTACATCAGTGAGTATATCATTTGACCCCCTGATGTATGCGCTTGTAAGCGCCGAAACACGGCCCGTGTCGGGTCCTTCTTTACTTATATCAATAAAGACTGTTGGATTCAAGTCTCCAGTGGTGAATCGTCTTTGGTCAGCCTCATCTATCTTCATGCACATGCCCAGATGAGATGTATTAATCTGTTTTATATGGAACTAGTCGTTGAGCCCGTTAAAACGGGCTAGTGGGTCGCCGGTGCCCCCTCCCCCCGAGGTCGCCGCTGGCCCCTCCCCCCACCCCCAAGGTCGCCGGTGCCCCCCCCCCCCGAGTCGCCACCGCCACCACCCCTCCACCCGGCCCGTCTCTTCGCTATTCAACTTACATCTCCGCAGCAGGCAGATCAGCTGAGCTCCTGTCGGCCTTACTTCTCTGCCTGTGTCCCGCCCTCGTGTGACATAACGTTGGCGAGGGAGGGACACAGGCAGGGAAGGAAGGCCAATGGCAGCTCAGCTGATCTGCCCGCTGCGGAGATGTAAGTTGAATAGCGAAGAGACGGGCCGGGTGGAGGGGTGGCGGCAGCGGCGACTCCGGGGGGGTACTAGTGGCGGCGACCTCGGGGGGGAGGGAGGGGGAGCGGTGGCGACCTCGGCGGTTCCCTCCCCGTCGCGCAGTTTCCCTCTCTGTCCCGCTCCCCGTCATCACGTATTGACGCGGGGGCGGGACAGGGAGGGAAATCTCTACTGCGCATTTGCGAGTCGAGTATGGTCACTCGCCGTTTAAATGTTTGATATTTAAAGCTTTTTCCTTCTAAATCTGACATCAGAATTGCTTACCTGTAACCAATATTCTCTGAGAAGAGCAGAATGTAAGTCCTCACAAATGGACAATGTTATCTTATGAAGTCCAGTGCAATATACAAAGTAACTAGCTTCTAAAACTCTAAAGAGCTACTGTGCGTATACTGGTTCCTGCATTACCACCATCACATGAGACCACATCAGTTCTACACCAAGCTTGAGAACAGGATTTATTGACCTAACCTCCTATGAGAGCATTTCAAGGGAGTGCCATGCAATACTGAGGCCACATGGTCCAACATTGTTAACATGCACCACACTAATATCTGCTAACCTTTAAACGTTTCTTTCAACACGGACAATAAGTTGGTGATCTTTTCCTGTGGAAGGCAAGCTTTTTCTAGAGTCAAATATAACAGAGCTTCTGTAATTCCAACTGAGGTGTTGAACTCAAATGGGAAAATTTATAACAAATCCTAGTGACTTCAAAATTCAGGTAGTTCTGTTCATTGATCCTATATCGCCTTCCTGTATTGTGCTCATTGAGCCAGAGAAGCAACTGCACCCCTGATCTGTGTAAGTATGTCACTACCACGGCTAGGTATATTGGGCCAAATTCTATAAATAGCGCCCTTAAAAAATCGGCGGCGAAAAACCACGTGCTTAGCGGATTCTAAAAACTACACCCAAAGTTAAGTGTAGTTTATAGAATACGCTCATGTGCCGTTCTTGCGACTAAAATTTAGGCCACCTAAAACCAGGCCTAAATACCTGCATCTAACTTAGGTGCAGATCGGGTGTATTCCATAACAGTGCGCATAGTTTTTTAAAATGCTCACGACCCGCCCATTCCATACCCATGTTCACGCCCCCCTTCTCAGCTGCTTGCATAAGAATTTACACGCACCACGTTATAGAATATGACTAGAAAGTTGTGAGTGTATATTCTAATTAAAGCCAATGAGTGCCACTAATTGGTTGTTAAGTATCAATTATTGGTGCTAATAGGCTTCTTCATCAATTAATTTGTGCACACAATTTAGCCATGAGCATTTATAGAATTTGGGGGTTTGTGAAGACTTGTTTTGCTGATGTTAGGCCAAAGAGCAGGATTCAATGATAGGACTGATGTGGCCCAGTAGCATCATGCCACTGTTGCTCCATTTGCATGTTTTACATCTCATTACTATGCACCATGGATTAACCTACATATTATTAGGGCAGCAAAACCAGTGTTAAAGCCCTTTAAGAAATGTTAACGAGCAAGTAACGCAGAATGGTACCCTAACACAAATTGATAACTACTTTCCTTAGATTCATCTTTTAAAAAAATATCTCTTTCACTTCACACCAACCTTAAAAGTAACCCTTTAACTACACAAGCCATAATTTTATTCCACCAGGGTACTTTTATCATGAGGAATAAAGGGTTCTTTGTTGCATATGTATCAATATCTGGCCCCATGCACAAATTATTCCAGCTCTGTCCTAGTGTTCTTCCCACTGAAAATAGAGGCAAAAGTTTCATTATAATGTAAAAAAAAAAAAATGTTTGCACCAGGGCAGAACTTTGGTACATCTTCCTCTTATATATTCACATATACCAGCAGACCCAACTCTTCAGTATACAAAACAATATGAATAATACAATATATAAAGATTTACATACGTTATCTCTTTGTGAGAGCAGCAGAATAATTATTGAAAACTGTAAGATGGACATCAGAGCAATTATGACCATATACTAGAAAAAAGACAAGCAAACAAAAGCAAAAAAGATTAAAGATCAGATGTTTGTTTGAAACATTGCAGGATGAATGTTTCATGAGTTCTAGAAGTGGTATGTGTGGTTATGCATGAGCATAATGAAAAGACCACAAGGCCTTTCTGATGCACGTGCAGGATTTCTTGTGCTAAGGCAGCTTTGCAGTTTTGAAGAATTCCTATTTAACAAAGACATATAGGAATAGATTCTATATATCACACCTAAAAAAATGGCACAAAAAAAAACAACAATGCCTAGGTGTATTCTATAAAATACGCCTAAATTTAGGTGTACTTTATAGAATATGTCCAAATTTCCCCATGGTTTATACAATATGCTGAATGCCCATCTGTGCGGTTAAATTTAGTTGCGAGCAGTTATGCCAACTACACAGATCAGGTGTATTCTATAACAATGCGCATAGATTTTAGAAATGCCCATGACCTGCCCATTCCATACCCATGGCCCCTTTTGAACTATACATCTTAGAATTTATGTGCATCAGAATACGCTTAGCCAGTTGTGCACGTAAATTTTAATTAACGCCAATTATGTCAATAATTGCTTGCTAAGTGGCAATTATCGGCGTTGGTTAGTTAACTAATTAAGTTGCGTGCGCAAAACCGGAATACGATCAGATTTGTGCACGCAACTTAAGCAGCGCTATATACAATCCGGGAGATAGGGGGTAATTCTCAAAAGGTTGCGTTGACCCCCGCAGGCTTCCATCTGCCATGAACTGCCCTGGCTGACGTCATTGCCTGTTTCCTGTCTGGCAGAATGCTGCAGATGGAAGACTGTGGGGCTGGCGCAAGCAGCAAGAATGAATCGCTGCCTGCGCTGAGGATGCCTGTATTAACACTGAGGAGGGAAGGCGTTCAGAGACCAGAGTGCAGATGCCGGGACGCCGCAGAGGACAGGGGGGGAAGAGAGCAGTGTGGCACTGCAGCTGAGTGGGCCTGAGACAAGATTGGGTGGGCCTGTGCCCACCCACAGCTACGCCACTGGTACGCATCACTGTACACATTTTGGACAATATTCAGCCCGCAGGAAGCAGGCCGGCTATGATCGGCACTGAGCCTGGATATTCAATGCTGGGCCGTTTCCAGTGTCCAGCATCGATAGCCGGTTAAGTTTATAGCGACCGAAGATAGGACCGCTATGCACTGAATATTCACTGCTTGCCGGTTATATCACGCGATATAGCTGGTTAGCCGCTAATATTCAGCGGAGATAACCGTCTATCTCGTGTTGAACATTAGCGCTTAACCAGCTGAATGCTATTTAACTGGCCAGGAGCCATTCCTGGACAGTTAAAAGCACTGAATATCGTCCGGATTATATGCGGGTACTATACCTGTCCATAGTGGGCTCACAATACTTTTGTACCTAGGGCAATGAGGATATATGATAAATTCAATATAGCATACTCAAAATAGAGAGACAGGACACCAAACTTACTAGAATAAGTAAACATCTGGAATCCTTCATGACACCGAGGTATCCCACGAGAAAAGGGACAATAATGAAAACTCCATTGTACAGTAAAATGTAAGCTATATCCATTATTTCGTTATTCTTTGTGTCTGCATACACTAAAACAAAATGGCAAATGATTCAGTATAAACATTCTGTTTTGAGAATAGGAAACATGTCTACTAAGATGCTTAAAGAAGCTAATGCGGGTTTTACTGTGCATTAAACATTAGTGCGAACCTGTGCTAATGGTCAGTGCATGTTAAAACAGCCAGGGCGGTAAAAATCCTGCATTAGCTGGTAGGGGTGGAGAGCAGGCAGAACAGAGAAGTGGTCACTGGTGACAGTGCATGGGCCATGGCCAAGCACTAGCTGTCATGACTGCCCATAGTGTGGAGGCAGTAGGTAGGTACAATAGAGCTATTGGCAATTCAATAGTGCCAGCTCCTCTTTGTGGCCAGCCCCATCCATTCCCCACTATAATCTGCCCCCAACCGCATCAAGATCTCTCCAACACAATCCCCTTCCAAAAGTCGTCTCCTCAATCCCATTCCTAAAAGCAATTTCCCCCTCTCGATCCCCTTCCAAAAGTCAAGTTGCCTGATCCCCTTCCAAAAGTCCAGATCCCCAACTGGGCAGGCTTCCTTAATCTAAGCCCACTACCTAATTCCTACCTGACCCTGTCTTCCCTGAGTCTCCTTAGAACCCTTGGAACTTACCTGGGGACCATCCAGGTGTGCTAGTGGGGCTGAATGGGAGCAGTCCCCCTCCTCTCCTGCCCAGTCTGGTTCTGGGTCCAAAATGGTGGCTGTTGTCCCCTAGTGGCAGTCTTGTCGTACTATCCCTAGTCTGAACCCTTAGAAGCAGTGCTGAGAGACTATCACTAGGAGTCAGTGGTCGCCATTTTGAATCCGAAATCAGACTGGATGGGAACAATGGGGAACTGCTCCTGCCCGGCCCCACTGGCCCACCATGGATGGCCCCCTGGAAAGCTTCAAGGGTTCTGAGGGGTTCTGGGGGGGGGGGGGGGGGAATAGGGTCAGATAAGGATCGGGTACTGGGTTTAGCTGTGGGGGTGTGGGGGAGCCTTGCCCAGGTTGGGGAGATCTAGACTTTTAGAAAGAGATCAGGAGGGGGACTTACTTTTTTGGAAGGGGATCCGGGGGGGAGGAAATGCTTGAACCACTTGCTCCGTGGCCATTTCGGGGGGGCACTTACCACCACCCACTGAGGTGGCGGTAAGGGCTCCTGCGCTAACCCGGCAATAACTGGGCAGCGGGTGGAACACTGGCGCTACAAAAATAAAAATATTTTTGTACTGCTGGAAGGGGCGGGCACTGGGGGGTGGGAGCTACCACCGGGCTGATGCGGTAGCCCAGCAGTAGTTCTGGATTATTTATTTATTTATTTGTTGCATTTCTATCCCACATTTTCCCACCTATTTGCAGGCTCAATGTGGCTTACAATATTCCGCCCTGTCTATTGCTGATTAGAGAGCAGTAAGCCTGCACTGTGCTTACCCCCGCTTCGTAAAAGACCCCCAACCCCCCCTACCGTCTTTAGTGATTTGTTGAAAAATTCAGACAGAGGAAATCCTTAACTGAAGTGAATTCTACATAAATTTAACTTTGAAAATACTCAGTTTCACTATCAAAAAGGCTAGAAGTAAAATACTATCTGATAACATTATAATAACATACAAAAGCAAATATGTTTACTGAACTATAACTTGAAGTAGGTGTTCTATCACTGAAAGCTGTTGTAAATATCTGAAAATAAACTATCTGTGACTATTGCTGCTGAAATAAATCTAAGGGCTCCTTTAAAAAAACTGCGCTAGCGATTCCTGCGTGGCCAGTGAGAGGAAGCCCACTCAATTCCTATGGGCTTCCTTTCATTTGCCACGTGGGAATTGCTAGCTCAGCTTTGTAACAGAAGCCCTAAGATATCACAGTAACATAGTAGATGACGGCAGAAAAAGACCTGCACGGTCCATCCAGTCTGCCCAAGAAGATAAATTCATATGTGCTACTTTTTTTATTTGTACTGTCCTCTTCAGTGCACAGACCGTATAAGTCTGGCCAGCCCTATCCCCGCCTCCCAACCACCAACCCCGCCTCCCAACCACCATCTCTGGCACAGACCCTATAAGTCTGCCCAGCACTATCCCTGCCTTCCAACTACCAACCCCGCCTCCCAACCACCATCTCTGGCACAGACCCTATAAGTCTGCCCAGCACTATCCCCGCCTCCCAACTACCAACCCCACCTCCCAACCACCATCTCTGGCACAGACCCTATAAGTCTGCCCAGCACTATCCCTGCCTCCCACCACCAGCTCTGGCACAGACCGTATAAGTCTGCCCAGCACTATCCCCGCCGCCCAACCACCAGCCCCAGCACAGACCGTATAAGTCTGGCCAGCCCTATCCCCGCCTCCCAACCACCAACCCCGCCTCCCAACCACCAGTCTGGCACAGACCGTATAAGTCTGCCCAGCACTATCCCTGCCACCCACCACCGGCTCTGGCACAGACCGTATAAGTCTGCCCAGCACTATCCCCGCCTCCCAACCACCAGCTCTGGCACAGACCGTATAAGTCTGCCCAGCACTATCCCTGCCACCCACCACCGGCTCTGGCACAGACCGTATAAGTCTGCCCAGCACTAGTCCCCCCTCCCAACCACCAGCAAACATATAAACGGCAAGTGACCGTACTCACTTGCAAATGCGCAGTACAGACTTCCCTCTCTGTCCCTCCCTCGCGTCAAGACGTCATGACATCAGAGGGCGGAACAGAGAGGGAAACAGAGTCAAATTGTCGGACGCCGCTGCCTCCTGGAAAGGAACATCGCGCAAAACAACCTCCACCCTCCCCCCCATCTCCACCGTCGCTCCCGCCCCCCTCCGTATCGGGCCCCCTGCACTGACCTGACAGCGCCTCTCATCTCCGTGTGGAAGCGCTGCGCTCTGCTGCTGCCTGCAGCGCTTCCACATGGAGATGAGAGGCGCTTTCAGGTCAGTGCAGGGGGCCCGGCACGGAGGGGGGAGGGAGCGGCGGCGATGAGGGTAGCTGGACACGGGGGGAGGGCAGGGGGGAGAGGCCATGGTTGCTGGACTTGGGGTGAGAGCAGGGCACAGAGGAGGGTTGCTGGACATGGGGGGAGGGAGGAGGCCAAGGGAAAGAGGAGGGTCGCTGGATATGGGGGGGGGGGGGGGGGGATCGGTGGACGGGGTGAGACCAGGGGAGAGAGGAGGGCTGCAATACTCCCCTGTTTTTACGGGCTTAATGGTTAGTATATATATAAAATGAAGAACCATTAAGCACACTAATGCACTTCTATTTAAAAAATATTTGAGAACAGTTGTTTGTCTTGTTTATCCTGAATATTCAGTTTATCTTGCTACACACACTGTAACTTAGATCAGTTCCTTATCTCTTGCCTAACTATACAAAGAACTTGCCTTGAGTTTAGCTAACCATCAAATTATCCCAACTGACTCTGAACCACGCATCTTGTTCCCATCATATACCTGCTCTTGGTCCCTCAGCTATATGGCAAGCCGTATTGGAGAAAAGCTTTAGCATTATATCTATGTCAGTTGAATTTATTTATTTTATTTATTTGTGACATTTATATCCCACATTATCCCAAACAAGGTTGAGTTCAATGTGGCCTACAATAAACAGTATAGGATACATAACAAAGAATAATGCACAAGAAAGTAATTTTTTGTAAGAATCCAATTTTACAATACAGTATCATAAACATACTGGGATAGCCATGGATGTTTAACGTGTAGAAAATCTATTATGAAGGAGAAATTGTACATGAAGCAAAGAGAACGTTAATGGTAAATAGAGTAATAACCAATTCAAGTAATAATTAGTTGTTTGAGATATGGTTGTTCTTTGTGAGGGTTTGTTTGAATAGGAACGATTTGAAGATTTTGCGGAATCTAGTATATTCCTGTATATTTCTTATTTTGGATTATATCTCTGGTATTTGAATTCCAGTGCTGTTAAATGTGTATATTTTTGATACAATTTCATGGTAGTTCTATTATTAGGTTTCAATTTACTGTTTTCAATTTTACCTCATTTAGGAGTTCTTTTACTAAGGTGCGCCGAAAAATGGCCTGCGCTAGTGTAGGCGCATGTTTAGGTCACGCGCAGGTCCATTTTTCGCCGTGCCTACAGAAAAAGCCTTTTTTTGGCTGAAAATGCACATGCGGCAAAATACAAATCGGCGCGCATCCATTCTGGGTCTGAGACCTTACCGCCACCCATTGACTTAGCAGTAAGGTCTCACGCATTAACCGGGCGGTAATCGTCAGTGTGCGTACACTGCTGATTACTGCCCGGTTAGCGCCACGCAGCAGAAAATAACAAATTATTTCCGACGTGCATATTGGACACACGTAAAAATCAGAATTACCGCCCGGGGCACGCGGTAGCTGGGTGGCAGTTCTAATTTGGCGCGTGTTGTACACACTTAGGTGCATATGCGCCTTAGTAAAAGAGCCCCTTATTGTATTTATGTTCATTCTTGGTTATTTTACTATTGTTACGCTGTTAACACTTGAAAGTCAGATACATTCCACTACAAAGAAGATGTTCTGCTCGTTGTGGAAACTCAAACGGATTAAAACATTTTTCCCGAGAGAGGTATTTGGGCGTCTAATCCAGTCCATCGTATTATGTCACTTGGATTACTGCAATGGAGTCTATGCAGGATGTAAAGTACAACTTATTAAGAAACTCCAGACCGCCCAAAACACAGCGGCCAGATCAATCTACGGTAAATCTAAATTTGAAAGTGCTACACCCCTTCGAGAGAAATTGCATTGGTTTCCTGTCAAGGATCGTATCTCCTTTAAAATTTGCTCCCCAGTTCACAAAATTCTTTACGGTGATGTTCCAAGCAACATGATTAATCTAATCACCCTACCACCCAGGAATGCAATAAAACTATCTCGTTCTTACTTAAACCTTCATTGCCCAAGCTGTAACGGTCTCAAGTATAAATCCACATATGCTTCATCCTTCTCCTTCATCAGCTCCCAGCTCTGGAATGCCTTACCAAAAGCATTAAAATCCATCCCAAACCATCTAAATTTCAGGAAATCTCTCAAAACCTTCTTATTTGGAAGAGCCTACCACAAGGACTCAACCTGTGTCTCCACTTCTAGACACGCATCAATCTAATGACAATTCTGGGCTCACTCCTCCTTCCTTCTTTTCCCCTGGTTTTCCAGTTTCTTTTGTTCCTTCCCTGTCCTTTCCGCTATTTCTTATGTAGGTTATATCTTGCATTAGTTTAATTCACTGGATTGGCGTTTGCCATGACGATGTGATGTAAGCCACATTGAGCCTGACGCAGTTGGGAAAATGTGGGATATAAATGTGATAATAAATAATTAAATAAAAACAAATTGTAAGTTTTATGTGTACCTGCTGTACACCGCAATGGGTGAATCTCTTCATAAAGGCGCTTAATAAATTCCTCTAAATATATAAATACATACATACATTGCATACATATCTGCAATTAGCATGTTACTGAATAAACTACATATTTATGAATGAGTGCTATTTATATTTTTACAATCTAAAACTTATATAGATGCTTACCTAAAGCAGTAAAAAAGCTGTTTTTGTCATATAAAATCCATACGCCAAATCCCATTTGTAACAGACCTATGATCTGAAAGAAGGAAAATAACCAGTGTATTGCCGACTAATTACACAGTGTCATCCATCCACAAATCATGTATAGGTTCTTACCATGAAAAAGCCATTGAGGACGTAGAAAAAGTAGGTCAGTATATATATTTGGTCTTTTGTGTTCATTTTGTTTACAGTTGCTTTCCAGTGTTACACTTTTCTGAAAATGTGATTAAGAAAATGTTTATTAGGTCAAATAGTAAAGCTTTTCTTGAAAATCATAGTGCACAGCCATAGTAGATAGATTGGGCCAGGAGAAAGCCTGATTCTTTATGGACTATGATAATTTTTATTGGACTTTCTGTCAGTCAGGACTTTGGTGTAAACGTTCAGGTTCTAGATATTTGGATTATTACATTGGTCCAAGACAAAGTATCATATGCAACAAGAAACCAACTCTGATCTTATCAGCTTTATTCTTGTTTAAAGTTGTAGATAGATATAGATATCTACTATAATAAAACTCACCCTCAATGTTCTGAGGACACTGACGTCAGTGAAGCCAAGCCCTGACTTCCTTCAAAAAGGTTCGAAGGTTCGTGGTGGTGAAGCCACCAAAATCGCTCCGGGCCCCGCCCTCAAGGGCGGAGCAATGGCAGAACAACGAACGGGTTGGCAGGGAGGGAGGCAGGGAGGCGGAGGGGGGTGGGACATCGCTCCGGGTCCCGCCCTCACGTCAAACGTCATGACGTTGGGGGCGGAGCAATGGCAGAACAACGAAGGGGTTGGCCAGGGAGGGAGGGGGTGTTGGGGATGAAAACCTTGCTAGCGCCCGTTTCATTTGCTCTGAAACGGGCCTCTTTTACTAGTATTTCATATTTTAAAATAGAAAATATCCATATATATAACAGAGCACGGGTTCCGGAAATGAAAAGCACTTAACTTTAACTGAATCTCTTCAGGTCATATCCAGTATCTTTCCTTTATTTCATTCATATCCTCCGGTAATGTCAATGCAATCTGTCATTCTATCAACATCATGGACTCAATCGTCCCAATTCTTCATTTCTCTTTCTACTTTTTAATTGAAGAAAATTTGTTGGATTTTGTTTTTTGCACTAAAATAAAATATTTTGTTTTCCCTACCGACCTTTCACCACAGACTTTTCTCTCAGCTTGTTATGAGAGTTTTTCTCTGTGGTTGGTTTGGCTGGTGGTGGGGCCAATGATGATAGCCGTTTAACGGGTGTCCTATTAATATTTGGTACCCTTGGTTTATGAGGCCATTTATTAAAAATTGATAAATATTTTTTTGGTGCTGAGCAAAATATTTCTAACATATTAAGAAATATTATATGTTGAGTTTCTATTTTTATATTTGCTGATGCAGTTTTGAATTTTTGATATTTTAAAATAGCAATACACATTATACTATAAGAGGTATTATTCCATATAAGGAGATTTAAGGATGTCTCCTGGACCACTGCCAGAAACCCACAGGAAAGCCCCAGGAATATCAGGGGGTGGGGCAGGTTCTTGGTGCAGGACTTCTTTTTGAGGGTGGTATTTGTCGAAGTGATTGGAGGACTGGGTTTGTTACAAAGATGGGTTGGATTGGGAGGTGTGTAAGTATCTGATCCGGGGGGGGGGGGGGGGATCAGAAGTGTGGAGGGTGTCAGGCTGTATGTGTGTGTTGGGGGATTGGAAATGTTGAGCTGTGTGGGGAGGATTGGTGATGCCAGGCTGTGACATGGGTGGCGATGGGGATCAAAGGGGTTACACTGTGTTGGGAGGGGGGATAAGAGGTGTCGGGCTGTGTCGGAGGGGAACGGAGTGTTGGGTTGTGTCAGGGGGAATGGATAAGTCTTTGATGGGTAGTTGGGGAGAATCAGAATGCAAGATTATATGGGGTGGAGGACTGGATCCGGGGGCCTGGAGATCATGACTGGAAGATCAAGGGGTTGACTCGGGAGGACTGGAGACAAGTGATGACGCTCCAGGCAGCTGTTATTTTGACAGCACCAGTGCCACATTACATGCAAGGGCAAAAGCGCAGAAGGCCTGCACTATAGATCCAAGCATTTTACCTGGTGTTTGTGCACTCTGTGTGATAACTGCAGGGCAGATTCAAAGAACACCTCCAGCATTTACCACACAAGCTTTGCACTTATTACACATTATTATTGCTGTTAATATACAGTATGTGCAAAACGTACCGCAAAAGCCCCATAATTTTCAATGTTCAGTATTCAATTACAGTACAGAAAATCATAGCAGTTTCAAAAATAAGAAGAGAGAAATCAATGTAGACAAAGGAATAAAAGTAACAAAGGGAAATCATTATTAAAAAAACATAACATCACAGAAGAGTGAACCTGTAGAAGAATAAACATCAATATGTTTCCTAATATAAAGAGGACTAGTACCCCAAATGGCCTTATGAATAGTTATCAAACTGATTGGAATCCAATGCAATTCTATTACCTCCTCATTCTATAATAGTCTCATTAAATTGCCTTTAAAAAAAAAAAAAAAAAAAAAAATATATATATATATATATATATATATATATATATATATATATATATATATATATATATATATTGGAAGGTGAATAGTTACTGTTTTAACTTATTACCCAACTCATATAAATATTTGGCGTAGCCTGCAACACTTAAAAACTTGTGTTTTTTTTTTGTTTTTTTTTACATCATTCTCATACCCTCCAAGTCTTCAACAAGTTGCTTAAATGGCCAGCACGCGCTCACTTTAAAATCGTCCACCTCAAAAGCTTGACGACGAAAGAACAACGGTTCCCTGCGCAGACCTGCTGCAGCCCACATCAAAGATGGCCGCGGAAGCATCGGCTTCCTGCTGCCCTATGGAACGTCCTATTCATTCCCTCCCCTACACACACACTTCAGGCACGCACGCTCACGCACTGCACATGCTCAGGAAGGTCCTTTTGGCTTCAGGTACTCTGGGGTTGCTGCTACCTTACGCGGCGACTGACAGGCTAATGGAGGGCGAGCTGGCTCTTGAGGAAGAGATTGAGCTGGCGTTAGGTCAAGTGAGCGTTAACTCGCTGGAAGGGGAGAGCGAGGAGGAGGAAGGCCGCAGCTCTGCTGAGGCGGTAAGGCACGGCGCTGACAGGGGGGGGGGGGGGGGAGCAGGGAGGGCGCTGGTGCTCTTGCTTGTGCCTGAGAGTGTCTGTGTGTTGACGGTTGCTAGGTTACCACCTGCTATTCAAAGGAGGGAGCACTGCAAAGGCCAAGTAACAGCTTGAGTTGACACTTCCTGGTTGGGGGGGGGGGGGGGGGAGTTCGTTTTTTTTGGAGATGATGCTGCTCTTTGAAGTTTGCAGAGGGGAAAAAAAGAAACTTTTGCAGTTCTTAAAACTGAAGCATGCACTTGTGGGAGAGAAAAAAAATGCACAATTATTCTGCTGCAGAAATGTTGTGAGGATGAGCTCAAACATTGCTCTTCCTGACTTCATTCATTCATGCATTTTTCTTTTCCAAAAGATGCAGAATGGCAACAACATTTGATCAATTAGATTCCTCTATTTTTACTAATTGGATTACTACTAATAAGCTGTACTAGAGGCATTTCAGTTCAAAAATTCATATGTGAATACAATTTATTTATTTATTTGCTACATTTGTATCCCACATTTTCCCACCTATTTGCAGGCGCAATGTGGCTTACATTTTGTTGCAGTAGCAATCACATTAAAGGAATAAGAAGTTCAAAGTATATTACAAGTAAGGTGCATAAGAAAATCAGGTAAAAACTAGAAGTTGATAGATAATTCGTAACATAAATGAGAGTAATTCCTTTTTTTGTGTCTGAGTCTCTATCAGTTTATATACATACATACTGTACATACACACCCACACAAATACAGAAAAGGTGTGTGGGAGTCTGCTGCTTGTGTGCATGGGTATAACACTATGGAGGTTAGACTGTCTTGGGGCAGGCAGGTAGCCTAGGAGTCCTGCAGAATTTACTTGCTCCATGGAATTGAAATTGTGATATGGCTGTACCACTTCCCGCAGTACGACCGTCAGGAGCAGACTGCTGTGTACCTTAAAGGGAATATTATTTTGTGTGGAGAAGTGTTTCTTTATAGTTTGGGCTACATTTGTGGTGCACTTAACATCCTGTGCTTTTTAGGTTCCAGATGAGTTACCTGAATCCATTCTCTGCTGTTTACAACGTATAAAAAGCAGAACTGAACATGTGGAAAAGTTTATTTTGCAAGACTTGGATGATTCAGAAACCTGGTTAAGTAAGAAGTTACCTCTACAGATAAACATATATGTATGGAATTATGTTCCACTTTTTATTTTTGTTTGTTTACCAAGATATAATTTATAAATCATGCTTACCATTAAAGATTATTGCAGCAGAACTTTCACTGCTCACACATTTTGTGGTAATTTAGGATGGCTGACAACAAATTATAAAGATTAAGGAATCCATATTTATATATCATAGGGGCTATCAACAGAAATGATATGTATGTTTACAAATTGACACAAGCTTTTCAGTTGTAAGTGTCAACAGACAGTAATAATCTGATATAATTTTGTCCATTAATTTTAACCTCACAAATAACCGCATAGGAGGGGTAGAGAGGGACAGCACTAAGTCTTCTGAAAGGCATTAATGCAAGAAGATAGAAACAACCTCCTTTAACTGCTGTTATGAAATCTACTCACCATCATTGACAATATTTGTCAGAGAAATAGGGTTCCTATATATGCTGTAAGTTTTTGATGGTACGGAGAGATAGGGTATCCAGTTTGGGGGCAGTTCTCAATAGATTGCCTAAAGTTAGGTGTGGGGATGATGCGCAATAAGCATGCCCAATTACTGATTATAGAATACTTGTGTAACTCTACAGTTATACACCTAACTTTAGGTGTGAGCACTTACACTAGCCAGTTAGTTGTGTAACTGCAAGTATTCTATAGCCCCTGCGCACAACTGCCAGACACACCCATACACTTTCTAGGCTCATGCTCTTTTGCAGTTGTGCACTCTGGAATTTGCATGCTCAGTTTAGAGAATACTGACTAGGGGCAGTTACACACATAAGTTCTAATTACTGTCAATAGTCAGCAATTAACACCAGTTATAGCCAATAATTGGTCGTTAATGCCAACTAGCTTATTAGCTAATTAAGTTACGTGTGAATTTCCCTTATTCTACAACTTGTGTGCCTAACTTTGTGCACTGTAGCATAAAATTGGGCACGTTTACAGAATTAGGGGGTTCCCCCTAATGCTATCAAATTGGGCACCCGACTTTACGTTTAGCGGGCAAAATTGGGCACCCAATTTATAGACTAAGGTCAGTTGCGCGAGCATTGTAATTTAATGGATCCTAAGGAGCTTAGCCGAGATTGGGTGGCAGAGCCAGCCGGTGGTGGGAGGCGAGGATAGTGCTGGGCAGACTTATACGGTCTGTGCCAGAGCCAGTGGTGGGAGGCGGGGCTGGTGGTTGGGAGGCGGGGATAGTGCTGGACAGACTTATACAGTCTGTGCCCTGAAGAGGACAGGTACAAATCAAAGTAGGGTATACACAAAAAGTAGCACATATGAGTTTGTCTTGTTGGGCAGACTGGATGGACCATGCAGGTCTTTTTCTGCTGTCATTTACTATGTTACTATGTTTTACTATGTAATACTTGGTTGTTATTTGGAATTAACAGCCAATTATCGGCTTAAATTATTGTTAATTCTATTAATTGGAACCAATTGGCAGTTGCGCATGCAGCTGACCTTAGTTGCTGTTCTAGAAGCTGCACACTCAATTTCTGTCACACACAACTTCTAGGGGGTGTAGCTGTGGGAGGGGTATGGGCTGGTCAGGGGCATGCTTAGGAGTTAGGTGTGAAACCCTTTATGCCTTTGAGTTTGTTTTGTTAAGAGCATATTTGTCTCTGTTGCAGAGGCATAGCTAGGTGGGGGGCCAGGGGAGCAACCACTCCCTCAAACAGACTTCCGATGGCGCCAGTGCCTATTTTTCAGCAGTTTGTCATACCTAAATAGTGAATGCGCACACATACGCAGTCCACTGTCCGCTCCTCTTGGCGTCACAACTTGGCTACGCTTCTGCTCTGTTGATGAATATTTCAGAGGATGCAGTTCTGAGTTTCCCTGTTTGTGCAATATTGTTGAACCGTGTCATTCGATTCAAAGGGCCCTGTTTACTAAGGCGTGTTTGCGTTTTTAACGCACCTACAATTAGCGCGCGCGCATTGACTGTGTAGACGCCTACAGGGATGTTGTAGGCATGTACACGGTTAACACGCATAGGTGGTTAATGTGTGTTAAAGACGATAACGCGGCTTAGTAAACAGGGCCCAAAGTCAAGTCTCGCAGAGAGCCTTGAATTTGGGGTATATAGTTTTTTTTTCTTTTTTGTTTTTTGGAAAGTAGTTCCTTTGTGACACTGGTACCATTTAGCATGTAAAGAAAGGCCACACATGCGGAAGGAGGAAATAATATTTGTGAAATAAATTGTGGAACCAACTGGAAAACTGAGGCTATACCCATGAAATGAGTAGTATTGTCTTCATTGTTGAGCAGTGCAGTGTTTCCCATCTTTCTTATTTCAGTAATATTAGCTGGTTTACTTTTTGAGGAAGGAAATTCAGGTAGAGCCTTGTATGATATCAAAACCTTCGTGAAGATCTAAGTGTTTCTAATTTGAGTGAGATTAACGAGAGCGGATCCAGAACATCTTTTTTCTCTTACCCAGGTAATAGCTGTGTCAAAGATTCTTACCAAAAAACTGATCCCCTGGATGACCTGGCAGCAGAAAATAATGAAGACCCAGAAATATTCAAGAACAGGGTATGCTAAACTTATTAGTATGCAACTGAACACTGAAATTGTGTTCGATCTTAAAAATAAATTTCCTACATTGCTTCATGAATGTGACATTTCAGTTCAGAAATGAAAATCACATTAGTGAATGTAACAGGAAACATTGCCATTTCATATTAATTATGCTGCTCCAATAGGTTCCGTTGTTGTCATACTCTTGGTTGATGTAATTGAGGTCTGTTCAATAATATTTAGGTTGCCTGGTAAAGCTTAACGTATGGGCTAAAAATAGAGATGCATGCAGGAAAGCCTTATCTTGCATGTTACAGAAGTCAGAAAAAAAATGTTAGTTTGATTAGAAAAAATTTGCATGTTGTGCATGCAGATGAAGGAACATCTTATGCACATGTGGAATTATACTCCAAATATTGTTTAATATTTAATGTCTTGATATACTGCCTTTCAATAGGAATAATCAAAATGATATTCTTATCCTTCATTCTATTTAGTGAATGCTTACTGAACAGAGCTATTTAATATCTGTTAGGACTTGATATTGCACGTTACTTAATGAGGACAATCTAATTAACATGAGCATGCTAAATTGAGCATGCTCGTGACAAGACTCAGTTAAGCAGAAACAGAGACCCTGAAAAATTAAGGTCTTGGACATATGATACTTTACAACTTTACCCAGCAGCCCTGGGAAAGGTGTATATTTGACCACACTTCTGTTTACCAAAACAAAACACAGCTAACACACACTACTTCTAGAGGGAATTTTAACACAAATATATCTTCTCAAACAACTCATAGAGACTGTTCTAAGTATTACCCTCACAGTGTACAAGCTACAGAGGTTTCTTATTTGTAAAGGCTTCAAGATAATTTATTTTTATTTTATTTTATTTACGTCAATTTATATACCGTATCTTATTGCTACTGCAAGACAGAACGGTTTACAATTTATAAAAAGAAGCAATACAATAAGTACAAATTGGACAAACATTAGAACTTCAATCATTACAGGAAAGCACAGCAAACCCACAAACTAGCTACATAAGATGAAAAACAGTATAACTCATGATTAGTATACAGGAGAACACCGCAAATACAAAATTAAATACATAATATAATCTACACAGACAAATAATACAGTTTTGATTTAATATATATTACAGATGCCTATTTATAACCTTTCTTCCATTATTCTAAATTCTGTTCTACATACTCGATAAAGTAGAAGGTTTTCAAAAGTTTCCGAAAATGAAAGTAAGATTTCTCAAGTCTGATCTCTTTTGGAAGGCCATTCCAAAGAGAGGGAGACAAATAGAAAAAAGCCGAATTCCGTGTAGATTCCCATCTAGCCCTAGCGAGAGGAGGAATCACTAACCTGTTGTCTGTCAGGGATCTAAGGGTTCGTGTGGCAGTGTAAGGAATAGTTAGATTTGACAGATAGTCAGGATTTAGTGTATAATGGCATGATATTCATGGTTGTCACTACTGCAGGTGGAGGCATCTTTTTTAAGCACTTAGACTTAAAAAGTTCCACAGTAACCTATGGAACTTTGTAAGTCTGAGTGCTTTGAAAATGAGACCCCTTAGTCTGATGACCAAACATTGCAGGCAGTCAGATTCTTCATCTTGTTTACGAGGGGTCCAGTACTATCCCTTGCTAGAAATGGAGGAGAAAGAGAGAGAATATTATGGAGAGATGGAAGTAACAGAGGAGACACATTTGAACAGTTCAGAAAAAAATGTTGTCCTTTTCACAAGCTCAATCTATTCCCAAACAAAGCAATACCATAGGACAACAGTGTTTGCTGTTGATGTTAGCTCTGGCTAAAGGTGACCACAGTTGTTCAGAGGCTTCACACTGAAGAGCAGTCTTAAGCCTGAAAAGGTTTTTTCAGCTGACCATTTCTTTTGGTTTGTGTTCAGAGCTGGTTTCTGTAAGCTTTAAGGCTGTAGCAGACTGTGTGGTACAGCTATTTGCAGTATTCTACAGGATCATTGCTGACGTGGGGAGGGTCAGATTCCAGTGCATTTCTGAGACTGGGTGGCCAAGTTCCTCCATGGGTCTCTCCCTTACAGGCTCTTTTGTATGTGCAACCATGTCCTCACACCACATTTTGAAAATCTAGATAGAGCCCTGGGCATTCTTACAATAATTGATCTTTATAGATCTTGGGGGTCTTTCTCGTTTTTTCCCCCAAAATAATTTTGTGACTTTCTGAACAGTGCTTACAAGCAGAGCAACAGAGTTAGATTTCTCATGGGCATCCATATAATTGGATGTTATGTATGTAATGAGCTGAATTCTATATCTTTAATTATGTTATAAATGTCACAAATAAATACATGTTTGATGATTAAAGTTGTAATCAAATAAACATATGTGTACATATGTAATCGAGCATTTGTTCAGTCTATACAGCTTATGTTTGCATGTTTGTGTTTTGTTGATAGGCAATTTAGCTAATGCAAGGGTCATGCAATCTTTACTCTTATATGGTGGATTCTACTTGTGAGAAAAACTTACAAGGGATACGGAATATAGACAATAATATAACCCCCCCCCCCCCATAAATTCCTTTCCAATAAAAAGTGTCAAGTACTTTAAGCAATTATGGGGCTCATTTCAAAGCACTTAGACTTACAAAGTTCCATAGGTTGCATAGGGGCTCATTTTCGAAAGAGAAAAACATCCAAAAAGTTTCATAAAGCATCATTTGGATGGATTTCTCCTTGAAATGTCCAAATCAGTATTTTTGAAACCTGTTTTCCAGACGTTTTTCTATGTATTTTGTCTGCAGTATGTCCAAATCACAAGGGGGTGTGTTGGGGGGAGGCATTTCAAAGGCGAAGACGTGCCTATCATATGGATGTTTTACAGCCATAATGGAACAAAACAAAAACGTCTAGGGCAAGAACTTCAACATTTTGGTCTAGGCCTGTTTTCAGAATGAATAAGGCACAAAAGCGTGCCCTAAATGACCAGATGACCACTGAAGGGAATCGGGGATGACCCCTCCCACCCCCCCCAAAAATGTGAATAATAATAGTACTCACTAGCCTCTATGACACTCAGATGTTATAGCCAGGTCCAGTAGAGCAGCATGCAGGTCCCTTGAGGTAGTTTAGTGGTGTGTGCAGTGCACTGCAGAGAGGTGGATCCAGACCCATGCCTCCCCCTTACCTGTTACACTTGTGGTGGAAACTGTGAGCTCTCTAAAACTCACTAAAAATGCACTGTATCCACATAAAAGTGCCCCCTTCACCCTTAAGGGCTATTGTAGTGGTGTACAGTTGGGGGTAGTGGGTTTTGGAGGGCGCAGCAGACAAGATAAGGGAGCAACGGTGAGATGTGTACCTGGGAGCATTTATATGAAGTCCACAGCAGTACCCCCTAGGGTGCCCCATTGGTCTCCTGAGATGACTGGGGACCAGTCTGCTAAAAATGCTGGCCTCTCTTAGATCCCAGTAGCTTGATTTTCTACATTTTTATCTTGTGTAGTTTATTTTTTTTAAATGGCTTGAAAAGATAAACACACAAAGCACAAAATCCTTGTTACAAATGGTATTTTCGGAAAAAAAAGGCGTTTTACAGTTTTGAAAACAGTCATGTTTTCTATTTGGATTTTGGACGTTTAGGGCCAGATTCTATATATGGCACCTGAAAAATCCATGTGGAAAGAAAGTATGTCTAGGCTTATTCTGTAAAGCATGCCTAAATTTTATAGAATAGGCTTAAATTTCTGTGTGGTATGTAGACTACGCTGAGTGCCTCTCCACGCACCAAATTTGGTTGCGTCTATTTAGGCCATGTTTTACTTGGCATAAATCCTGACACCTAAATTAGCCGCAGAACGGGTGTATTCTATAATAATGTGCATAAATATTAGAAACGCCCACA
Organism: Microcaecilia unicolor; assembly: GCF_901765095.1. NCBI lineage: Eukaryota > Metazoa > Chordata > Amphibia > Gymnophiona > Siphonopidae > Microcaecilia > Microcaecilia unicolor. The sequence continues at coordinate 16,833,849 of NC_044039.1, forward strand.
CCCGCCCATGGCCACACCCCCTTTTTAACTATGCGACTTAGAATTTACACTCAACTCGTTACAGAATACAATTAGCGAGTTGTGCACGTAAATCTTAATTTCCAATTAGTGCTGATAATTGCTTGTTAACACCCAGTTAACAGCACTGATTGGCTAGTTAACCAATTAAGTTACATTCATTGTTATAGAATGTGCTTCAATTTCCACGTGGAAATTAAGGCGCGATATGTAGAATTTGGGGGTTAGCGCAAAATGTCCAAAGTCCGACTTAGACGTTATATCAAAAATGCCCCTCCACATAACTTTGTAAGTCTAAATGTTTTGAAAATTTGCCTCTATATCTCTACAATTCCTTATAATGGGAGGAAAAAGACTAAGTCCCAGTCAACATGATTCCATCTAAATCAGTGACTTAGAAAGGACAATAACTTCATAGGTCAAAAAACCCCCTTATTTAAATACATACAATTTTCAAATGTCAAACTTTAAATGATTACTTTTATTAATAAGACATTTTAAAGAGCATATGTATTAACTCTGTGCTTCATAGGAGCTATAAAGATGGCTGCGGATCAGCAGGACACCTACCTTTTATATCCTGCAGGACATCACTTCCGTTTAATATGGTGTTCATATTCGCTTAGCTCTTTAAAAAAAATGGAGAACAGTCTAACGATTACTGAAGAAATCATGTTTGATCAGATTTGCTAATAAAAATGCTGCCATTCAGTTCTCAAATTTAAACAATTCATTGCTTCTGTATTTAACTCATATATCCAACGCTGTTCACGGCAGAGCAGACAAACTCTATGGTTGCCTCCCCTATTCAGTGGGGGAATATGGTCCACAGTGCAGCACCTGAAATCAGAAAAACGATGACCTTTCTCTAGACAATGTTGTACAATTAGCTCTTCAATCCTTTCACATTTTAGGTAACTTTTGTATTCACTTGTCCTTGATTTAAATTGCACGCTTGTCTGTCTAACATCCAAAAGTGGACAAGAACAGATAATCATATATACTACAAAATCTGTAGAACATGTAGTCAAATGATGTAGCTTAAATTGGCGCTGATTTATGGGATGGATGAAACATGTATCAATGTCGAAAGTAATGCCACCTGTGCAGCAATTCCCACGTTTCTTATGTGAGCCACTGTTAGATGGTGCAGGAATAACAATCGAGTCAGAAGGAAAAAGTATTTCCTTGAGGTTGTTACTCCTGAGTTGGATTCTTTATATGATGTCTGAAAAATCAGCGTCAAAAATATGACCTCCTAGGCGTATTCTGTAAAGCACATCTAGATTTAGGAGCGGCTTATAGAGTACGCCTAGCAGCCATCCTGCGCATAACTTGAAGCACGTCCATTTACTCCAAGTAAAACTTGATATAAATTCCAGTGCCTAAGTTAGGTGCTGAGCATGTGTGTTGTATAACCCTGCACGTAGTTATGTGGAACACTCATGGCCCTCCCGTTCCATGCCCGTGGCCACGCCCCCTTTTTGACAGCACACATTAGAATTTACATACAACACTTTATTTATTTATTTATTATATTTGTATCCCGCACTTTCCCACTAAAAGCAGGCTCAATGCGGCTTACATAGTAAGAATATTCTTAGCAAGTTGTGCATGTAAATTCTAATTAATTCCAATTAGTGTTAATAATTGCTTGTTAAGTGGCAATTACCAGCACTGATTGGCTTGTTAAGTAAATACATTGCACCACAAATCCAGAATGTGACCGGACTTGCAGGTGCAAATTTGGGTGTGCTGTATAGAATCTACCTCAAAATCCCCACTATCTTCTCTATCCCTGATGAGTATCTTAAAACACATGTTGGGGTCCATTCTTGTGAAGATACAGAACTATCAGTTAATAGAATATCTCTATCATCTACCGGCTCTAAAAAGAAACTTGCCTTATTCACAGTTCTTGAGGTATTGTTGGATTTGCTCGGATCATAATGATTGTAAAATTCAAGCCGGCAATTTACAAGTGCTTTTGTTGAACAGAGGTTATCCTCCTATGATTGCGAAGAATGTATACAAATATGCTAGATACTCTGATAGAGACAGTTTAGTGTTATTTGTGTGTAACTGTAAGCAACATACCCACACTGATTAACCAGTGCATTTTGGGGATTGTACCCAATGTAAAGGATGGTGAAGTGACTTGCCCAAGGTCACAAAGAGCATCCGTTGGAAAATTGTGATTCAGGCTCTGATTTTCCTGCTTCTTAATCCACTTCTTTAACCACTATACCACTAATCTGCTTCAGTCTAGAGATAAATTGTGTGTCAAAGTAAAAAGTTATGCAGTGAAAATATGCTATGATATACAACATGTCTAGCAGGCTTATTTTCGAAAGAGAAGGGCGCCCATCTTTCAACACAAATCGGGAGATGGGCGTCCTTCTCTCAGGGTCGCCCAAATCGGCATAATCGAAAGCCGATTTTGGGCATCCCCAACTGCTTCCCGTCGCGGGGACGACCAAAGTTCCCTGGGGCGTGTCGGAGGCTTAGCGAAGGCGGGACTGGGGTGTGCCTAACAGATGGGCGTCCTCGAGGGATAATGGAAAAATGAAGGGCGTCCCTAACGAGCACTTGGCCGACTTAGTCTATTTTTTTTAACGACCAAGCCTCAGAAAGGTGCCCGTACTGACCAGATGACCACCGGAGGGAATCAGGGATGACCTCCCCTGACTCCCCCAGTGGTGACTAACCCCCTCCCACCCTGAAAAAAACAACTTAAAAAACTTTTTTGCCAGCCTCAGATATCATACTCAGGTCCATCGCAGCAGTATGCAGGTCCCTGGTGGGGGAGGGGGGGGGTGGAGATGTGTGTGTGTGTCAGCGGAGGCATAGCGAAGGCGTGGACGTCCTTCTTTCAAACATTTTGGACATCCTGAACTGCCCCCCCCCCACAGGGGGGGCCATATTTCAAGGGAGTGGCCTAGTGGTTAGAGCACTGGTCTTGCATTCCAGGAGACCTGTTTTTCCATGGTTAGAGCATTATCAATAAACACGCCTAACAATTTAATAACTGTAGAAAAGTCAAAGGTAACTTGGTTAATAGTGATAGATTTTGGAATATCTTCTGGATGCATGAGAGAAATTCATATGTACTATCTCCATTCTATGTAGATCTGTCCCTCGCATATTTACTGTGGATATCCTGAAAACCTCACAAGTTAGGAGTTTCTCGAGGACTGGGTTAAGAACCCCTGTTATAGAACAGCTCGTAGTGAATTTGCATTCGCCAGACGTGTATAACTACATTTTTCCTAGTTATAGAACTGTCCTTTAATAGTCTTGTTATAACATATTGTTATGTTGTCTCATTGAGAGAGTTAAGAAACAGGAATTTAATAATTTTATGATCATCTTACTTCTCATCCTAAATATATCTGAATAGATACTGGCTGAAATAGAAGAACAAGATGGCAAAGATCAAGTTATGCATTTAACTTCTGATGGACACGTTAAGAATTTCCATCCTGATGATCATATCAGGGCAGCGTTTGAGCAAAATTTATCAGGTACTGGTAATAGTTTCATAACTTTTAAAGACGTTGTCAGCCTTATTTTATCCTTAAACACAGAACACGTTGGATTTTCTTATGTCTTGTTAGAATCACCGTCTTTGCTGTTAGCATATGTCTGTCCAGCTTCATCAAAACTAATCAGTTTTCAAAATTACAGTTCTTTGCATCCCTGTTTTAATGTCTGCTGTTAAATTGTTTCTTATCTAGCCTTTTATGGATTTGATTCACCCAAACTGAGCACTTAGAACAATTTCCAGAAGAACAGTGTTTGTGGGTATTTATATTTGAACACAGTTGTATCCTGTGTTAGAAAAATGTGGCACAGAGGCTCCGTTTGTATCATGAAAACTGAGTTAAGCCAGTTTTTGTTTTAGTGTTTCCTACGTTCTCTCCATAGCCCCATTCCAGTGGTTCTCAACCCAGTTCTGGGCACACCCAGCCAGTCAGGTTTTCAGGATATCAATATGCATGAGAGAATTTCAATGCATTGCCTCATTGGTATGTCAGTGTATGTCATGTACAATTATCGATAGTCTGACTGGGTGGGTGTGCCCAAGGACTGGGTTGAGAAGCACTAGACTGTAAATGGTCTCTTGCCTGCTACTTGAAAAGAACTGAATTGTACAGAAAATCTACTCAACTTTTTAAATTTCAATCCCTATTGACCTGGTATGCCAGTTGTAAAAACGCCTTTCCATTACGTAGTTTCCCACCATTCCAGAACCTGTGGAATAGTTTGGTCCATCAACTAGCAGGTGGAGATAGAGAAATGAAAACTGATCTGAGACATATCTCTCTTGGAATCCAATCCATTCCAGCTGCTCAGTGTTTTCTATCTCCTGCTGGTGGATAGTGTCTACTTTCTGTCTTGCCTCTGAGACAGAAGTAACCTTCCGGAGGTTTCCTGGGGGGGGGGGGGGGGGGTGGACCCTCAAGTAAATATTTACTCCCCCAGTCAGAATTCCAGGCAAGAAAAACTCTGGCTACTAAATAAGTATTAGACATAATAAATGTTTATTCAAATTGTCAAAGAAGCCAATCAGAAATTATAGAAATAGTAACAAATAAAACTCCCAAATCAGTATAATATGTAGCAAATAAAAACAGAGTTTTCCCTGGGAGCTGCCAAGATGTGGACACACTGAGGCTCGCCATCCTCACTTCTGTTTCCTCTTAAATACTTTTTTCTTCCTTTCTTCATTATCTTAATTATAATTACCCTTCCTACCTAATGAATGTGCATCGTTCCAGAATATTCTGCTTCCTTTTATGATGAATCATGTTCCAACACGTTCCATCAAATTCTATCATTTATTCTCTTAAATTGACAGGGCCTGTCATGTAAGTTTTCATTAGATAATGTGTAAAATTACCCTGTTACTACCCCCACCCTCTTGCTAAGGCTATAATTTTACTCACACCCACTTACTTCTCCTTTTGATTGTTTATGTGGATACAGCAGATGTCCTTAGTCATAGGAGTCTCTGTCTTAGTTGCCGACCAGCAACTTATCACAAGTTAGCATAGAGCAAGTGTCAAAACCACAACCTTAGAAGGGTAGTTTTCAGAAAAAGCACATTTACAGCTGTCTTGCAACTCTTAAGTGTGCTCCCAGCTCAAGAAAAGCAAAATAGCTAAAATAAAAACTAGAAATATGTATGGTTTGCACCTTTACAATGGCCTCTATGATATACAATAGACACACTTTTCAGCCTCTGGTAAGACCTAATTTCTCCTTAGCTTCATGTATACTTATTTATTTGGATTTAGCCCACACCTTTTCCAGTAGTAGATCAAGGTGAGTTACATTTAGATGCATTAGGTATTTCCATGTCCTCAGAGGGTTTGCAATCAAAAATTTGTACCTGAGTCAACGGCAGGTTAAGTGACTTGCCCAAGATCTCAAGGAGCAGCACTGTGATTTTATCTGAGATTTGCTGGTTTTCAACCCAAGACATTAACAACTAGGCTACTTTTCCACTCCACTCCGTTCCATTACGAATAAGCTGGTGCTCCTCTCAGCTCCAAAGTGAAATCTCATCAAATTTGAGCTATTGCAGCAGCAGTGGTCCTCTTTTTTTTAAAGTTTGCCTTACTGAATACCAGCTGCTACATGATCTTCTCTTCATTCTTTTACTGAATATTATTGTTTGACCAAGATTCAGCACAGAACAGTTCTTTGGTCATGTGGTGCTGGCCAGTTTTCCTGAGTTGACAATTCTTTCAGTTAACTATCGGGGCTGCTTACTTGAACAGTATGAAACTAGAAGAGCTTGACTCAGTTCTGCTTGTCAGCAGAAAGAACATTGTTCCTCACCTGTAACAGATGTTTTGTATGGACTGCAGGATTGATAAGGCACACCATCCCTCCCACCTCCTCAATATGAAGGAAAACTTCCAGAATCCCCTTCCATCATTAAACTTGGACAATCATTCCAAGGAGTAGAAGGAACAGGTGAAAATACATCAGTACCAAAAAGGAAGGAAGCAACAGAATTTGCAAAGAAAGAGAAAAAAAACTCTTCAAGGAATTGGATCAGCAGGGGAGAAACAACATGTGGCAAATGCGTAAGTACAGTGGGAATTACAAATTGTTACTCCAGGAACCATTGTGGATCAACATCGGACACATGAATGGGTAAGGAGAGGTGAATTGAAACCTATGGATGAGCAACTGATAGCTGCAGCCCTGAAAAAACTGGTGCAACAGACATCTGTAGATTCTGTAAGAAAGAACTAGAAATCTCATGGCTGGCTGTGAAGTGCTAATGGCAGAAAATTTTTATACAGAAAGGCACAACAAGGTGTCATGTCTCAGTCATCGGAAACGCATTACAACATCAGTATACTGGAAAAACATCGGGATCATGACCCTAAGAAAATTGTGGAAAATGAAAGAGGTTATGATCACCTGAGACATCCCTATGCCGACTGATAAAAAGCAGGAGTGGAGGAGTGGCCTAGTGGTTAGAGCACTGGTCTTGCAATCCAGAGGTGGCTGGTTCAAATCCCACTGCTGCGTCTTGTGATCTTGGGCAAGTCACTTAACCCTCCATTGCCTCAGGTACAAACTTAGATTATGAGCCCTCCTGGGACAGAGAAATATCCAGAGTACCTGAATGTAACTCACCTTGAGCTACTACTGAAAAAGGTGTGAGCAAAATCTAAATAAATAAGCATGCCAGAAAACCAGAAGTAAAAGAGAAAACACCAGAATGGCATTGATTATAGAGGTGTTGGTCCGAAGTGATTACTCTGTAAATCGCATAGAGAAAAGATCCTTCAAGTACCAAGAAATTCTCTCAGAGACTAAGAAAATGTGGCAGAAAGATACAGGAATATTTCTAATTGCTTTGGGTGCCACAGGCTTGATTAACTTCCAAGCACACTTAGATAATTTGCCTATACATGTTACATCTTATAAACTCCAGAAGGAAGCTCTCTTTGGCACAATGTAAGTAGTATGGTGATTGATAGCAGTAAATTTGAGAGACTGAGATCATACTCCACATGCCCTGGCATAGGAGTGAGAGTCATGAGGTCATGGTGTGCGCAAAACTAACCCACTTGGAGAACTTACCTCTGAGAGTTGCTTGCATTGAGCTTTGACTTCAGCTGAGGAGCTGAGAGATCTGCGGCACATGGGAAGAGCCTCACATGCTTAGAACTTTGCACTAAGTTCCGAGCTGTGGGAAAGCAGTTCCATCTCAGTGCCGTCAGATGACCTTACCCACTCCTGTGCTTTATCAGTCCTGCTGTCTATGGAAAACACTTGTCACGTGAGCAACGTTGCTTTGCCCCATTAGCCATTCAAAATATGTAAAATACTTTTGTTGGTTAAATTTTCTTTAGAAAGAGGTGGTATTACCTTGAACTTGGATTATTTTGAGCTAGAAGAACTATGTCTGCATCAACTTCAGTTATGGGAGGAGAAACAAAAGAAGCTTGATGATGAGGAAAGATCGAAGCTGAAAACTGAGCAGGACAAGCTTGAGAAAGAGCAGGAAAGGAGACAACTTTGGCACACAGAATTTGAGAGCGAACAGAAGAGGCTAGAACTCATTCATTTGGTATAAAAAATGCACAATATTAAAAAACTATCTTTAAGAATTACTTAACTATCAATCTGTTTTATTCAAAGTTCTTTGAAATTATTTTTTCCTTTCTTTTTTTTAGTCTTTTAATTCTTGAAGCCAGCATATCTTTTTTTTCCATGTGGGGAATTATTAGTACATAAGTACATAAGTAATGCCATACTGGGAAAAGACCAAGGGTCCATCGAGCCCAGCATCCTGTCCACGACAGTGGCCAATCCAGGCCAAGGGCACCTGGCAAGCTTCCCAAACGTACAAACATTCTATACATGTTATTCCTGGAATTTTGGATTTTTCCAAGTCCGTTTAGTAGCGGTTTATGGACTTGTCCTTTAGGAAACCGTCCAATCCCTTTTTAAACTCTGCTAAGCTAACCGCCTTCACCATTTTCTCCGGCAACGAATTCCAGAGTTTAATTACACAGTATAGTAGCGTCCTCCTATCATGCTGTTTGCTTACTGGTCATTACTTATGGAAAATATGAAAACTCATCAGAGTGTGGTGAGCTATTGACAGATTATTTGAGGTCTGCCTTTACTGTCAACTCATGTTAAATTCCCAACTTTGAGGATCTTTAAAGAAATGCAGCTGTTATTTTTTTTTATACTTTTCTCAGCAGCTGATAGGAGTGTATACATAGGAGCTGATTTTCAGTGGAACTTAGCCTAACTTAGGGAGTTAGGAGTTTAGATCCTATGAAGGAAAAATATCCCCTCTTTTTTAATTTGGATGACCTTAGGATAGGTGGAGGGGCATTTTCGATATGACATCTCAGTCCGACTTTAGACTTTTTGCAAAAAACATCCAAAATCTGAATAGAAAAATAGTTCAGTTTCATAAAGAAAAACGTCTATCTTTTGTTTTCGAAAATACTGTTTCTAACAAGGTTTTGTGCTTTGAACATTTTGTTCTTTTGGTCCATTAAAAATAAATAAAAGTCCAAGTGAAAAACAGAGAAAATCAAGCTATTGGGATGTAGGAGGGGCAAGCATTTTTAGTAGACTGGTCTCCCAGACATCTCAGGAGATAAATGGGGCACCCTAGGGGGGCACTGCAGTGGACTTCAAAAACATGCTCCCAGGTACACATCTCACCGTTGCTCCCTTGTCTGCTGAGCCCCCCCAAACCCACCTAAAACCCACTGCCCACAACTGTACACCACTACATTAGCCTTTATGGGTGAAGGGGGCACCTATTTGTGGGTACAGTGGGTTTCTGGTGAGTTTTGGAGGGCTCACAGTTTGTCCCACAAATGTGACAGGTAGAGGAAGATAGGGACCAGAATCCCCCACTCCATGGTGCACTGCACTGACCACTACACTACTCCAGGGACCTGCATGCTGCTGTAATAGACCTGGCTCCAACATCTGAGGCTGTCATAGAGGCTGCTAAATCATATTTGTATTCACATTTGTGGAGGGTGGGAGGGGGGTCAGTGACCATTGGGGGATATTTGGGGGTCACCCCTGATTTCCTCCAGTGGGTCATCTGGTCGTTCGTCATAAAAACAGGTCTAGCTGAAAACATCATAGTTTTTACCGCCTATTTCGACTCGTGCTTGAAAGAGGCAGTATATCAAATGAATAGTTATAAACGATTTGATCTATGAAGTACGGAGTGAGTGTGAGTTGGTGCACAGAAAGGAGGGGGGAGATGAAGGAAGATAGAAAACCTGGGCAATCCAGAGCCATCCCTTCCACCTCATTCCCCCACTTCAGTCTGCCTAATCAAGCGAGTCACTGGCCACCAGTGATCACACTATTAATTATTTTTCTACAGCTGTTACTTCACACTTGGGTGTAATACATACCAAATTTCATCAGGCCTCCACTTCCATTTGTTCACCATTTACCTAATTATTAAGAATCTACTTAATTGCTAAAGACATTGAGATACCCACTAACTACTTGACTAAAGGGGGTTAAAGTCCCCACATTATCTTTGTAAACAAAAATTAGCAACAAAAAAATATTCAGCTCTGGGGCTTTTCTGTCTTTGCCCCCAGAGCTCGGGCAACCACCTCCCTTGCAGTGTTCCATAAACATTGCCAACCCACAGTTACCACAGAAAACAAAATGGTACAGTGTGGCTAGCCCTAAGCGCTGCCACCCCCAAAACAATTTAGGGACTTATCTCAGTATCCTTTGGGGTTAAAATATAAAGAGAAGTTTCCTCTTCACTCCGACTCACCGACCTCTGCAAGTTTCATGTGCTAGAGCCACATTCCTTTTTAGAGTGTCCTGGCACAGCCCTTACTTTGGGGTCCTTTCTTGCCCCGGGTTGGGTAGCCCATCTGCTCCTGGCTGGCTTTTCTTTTTGGGAGTCTTCTCCTTCTCTGGACTGGGGCTGTTTTCTTTTCCCTTTGTTAGTCCCCACCCTTCCTCAGGCTCTCTGGCAGCTGTAGTTCTGCAGCCCCTCCCTTCTAGGCTATAATTTTCTTTCATGGACTGCTGGAGATTGAGTGAATCTAGAAACTCCTCCCCTCAGGTAGGATCCTAGTTTCCTACAGAGCCCACACCCCTCCTCTGCTAACCCTTCCAGCAGGCTCTAGAACTCCCAGGTATTGCTGCTGGGAAAGGCAACTCTCTTCCAGTGGACTAGATTCCATTCCGAGTTTCTCTCTCCACCCGAAACTCCAAAACCCTCCTGAAGCTATTTACCAAAACTAAATGGAAGGAAGACCACTTCTGGGGCAGCGTGGTCACTTATACTTCACAATAAGTAATTCTAAAGGTAAAGTGCTCCATAAAAAATCAACTAGATAATGAAGAGAAGAGTTAAATAGCTGCTCAAATCTGATCAATCGAACTGCTGGAAAATGTAATAGCATTCGATCGTGACTTTTTCCGCTAATAGTCGAACTACCAAGCAAGAGCTGCACAATCGCTTATAGATACAATGGTACAACACCATAGATGATCCTAAACACAACTGTAAGTAATTTAAACCTTACCCTGGCCTCAGCTGGTAACCAATGCAACCTAACAAACAGAGGAGCAGCTGACGTAAACCTACCCACCCAGTATATCAGCTGTGCCGCCACAATTTGAATGAGTTGCAATCGTTTTCCAAGCATTTTTGAGCAGCCATTATAAATGATGTTACAATAATCTAATCTAGATAGAATTAGAGCCTGAATATACCTGGTTAGCTCTGGACAAGCAATTTAAATGGTCAGGAACCTCTATTTATTCTTTGCCTTCTTTATTTCTGTTTTCACTCTATTTCTACCACCATTTCTGTAAATCCACATTTCCTTGTACTGCTGAATGTGGTCCCTGGAATGACGTCTTGTTCTCCATCTTCCTTTCCAGTGCAGCAGGTGGAAGGATATTGGTTTCCTAAGTTTGAATTTACTATTCTGGTCTGGTTTGTTATATTATTTAAACATTTTAACATGCCTTGAGTGCCCTAATTTTACTGGAGAAGATGTAAGCATTTTAGTTTTACATATATGATAGACTTTTGTTTTGAACTATTTTGCGACCACTAAAACATATTAAAATGACTTTACAAGTTAATTTAGGTGTTTGTTTTTATAGCAACAGCAGGCCACCCTGGAGGAAGAGCTGAAAAAAGAACAAGAGATGTTTGAAAAAGAATTAAAAGAACATGAGGTAACATATTTTTCTGTGGTGACTGGCTGCTTAGCTGCAGTTTAGAAAATAGCTTATGGTGGTCATTTTAGAAGGCCTATTTGCATTTTGGATTCATAAACTGGCATTTAGGTGTATATATTGCGCACCAATGTCAATCAATTGAAGACCAGACAGTCACCAAAGAGGAAGCTTCACAAAAATTATTGTACCAGAAAACTTAGTATAAGTTAAAGCATAGGGTTGGCACGGAGGAAAAGGTCTTATAAATCACCTAATCAATTATCCATTAGTTTGAGGAGTGTGAGACTTTTGGTGATATATATAATCACTGACCAAAAATCTCCACCATATAAAACATATGCTGTGCACACAATGAGGGGCATTTTCGAACAGGGGCGCCCCCGCGAAGGGACGGGACATCCCGTATTATCGAAACAAGATGGGTGTCCATCTTTTGTTTTGCTAATACGGTCGGGGACGCCCAAATCTCAACATTTAGGGCGATCTTAGAGATAGTCGACCTTAGAGATGGGCGACCTCGGTTTTCGCCGATGGACGCACATCTCAAAAACGACCAGCATTCGTAGTGCACTGGTCCCCCTGACGTGCCAGGACACAAACCGGGCACCCTAGGGGGCACTGCAGTGGATTTCAGAAATCGCTCCCAGGTGCATAGCTCCCTTACCTTGGGTGCTGAGCCCCCCAACCTCCCCCAAAACCCACTCCCACAACTGTACACCACTACCATAGTCCTAAGGGGTGAAGGGGGGCACCTACATGTGGGTACAGTGGGTTTCGTGTGGATTTTGGAGGGCTCACATTTACCACTACAAGTGTAACAGGTAGGGGGGGGATGGGCCTGGGTCCGCCTGCCTGAAGTGCACTGCACCCACTAAAAACTGCTCCAGGGACCTGTATACTGCTGTGATGGAGCTGGGTATGACATTTGAGGCTGACATAGAGGCTGGATAAAATGTTTTTTAATTTTTTTTTTTTGGTAGGAGGGGGTTGGTGATCACTGGGGGAGTATGGGGAGGTCATCCCAGATTCCCTCCAGTGGTTATCTGGTCAGGTCGGGGATGGGCCTGGGTCTGCCTGCCTGAAGTGCACTGCACCCACTAAAAACTGCTCCAGGGACCTGTATACTGCTGTGATGGAGCTGGGTATGACATTTGAGGCTGGCATAGAGGCTGGAAAAATGTTTTTTAATTTGTTTTTTTGGGTGTGAGGGGGTTGGTGATCACTGGGGAGTATGGGGAGGTCATCCCCGATTCCCTCCAGTGGTCATCTGGTCAGGTCAGGCACCTTTTTGAGGCTTGGTCGTGAAAAAAATTGGACCAAGTAAAGTCAGCCAGATGCTCGTCAGGGACGCCCTTCTTTTTTCCATTATTGGCCGAGGACGCCCATCTCTTAAGCACGCCCCCGTCCCGCCTTTGGTACACTGCCGACATGCCCTTGTGAACTTTGGTCGTCCCTGGGACGGAAAGCAGTTGAGGATGCCCAAAATTGGCTTTCGATTATGCCGATTTGGGCGACCCTGAGAGAAGGACGCCCATCTCCCGATTTGTGTTGGAAGATGGACGTCCTTCTCTTTCAATTATGCCCCTGAATGTGAATTTTAACAAATGAAAAACTGTGTAGGAAAACTAGTGGTACTTAAAGATATAAGGCAATGTGGTACTTATCTCCACTAGTTTTCCTACACAGTTTTTCATTTGTTAAAATTCACATTGTGTGCACAGCTTATGGTTTAGGATGGTGGAGGTTTTTGGTCAGTGATTATATGTATCACCAAAACTCTCACAGAGTACTCCTCAAACTAATGGAGAATTGACTGGGTGATTTATGAGATCTTTTCCTCCGTGTCAACCCCATGCTTTAACTTACACTAAGTTTTCTGGAACAAGAATAAGTACATAAGTACATAAGTATTGCCCTACTGGGAAAGACCAAACATCGATCAATCCCAGCATCCTGTTTCCAACAGTGGCCAATCCAGGTCACAGATACCCGGCAAGATCTCAAAAATGTACAAAATATTTTATACTGCTTATCCCAGAAATAGCGGATTTTCCCCTAATCCATTTAATAATGGTCTATGGACTTTTCCTTTAGGAAGCCGTCCAAACCTTTTTTAAACTCCGCTAAGCCAACCACCTTTACCACATTCTCTGGCAACGAATTCCAGAGTTTAGTTACACGTTGAGTGAAGAAATATTTTCTCCGATTCGTTTTAAATTTACTACATTGTAGCTTCATTGGATGCTCCCTAGTCCTAGTATTTTTGGAAAGCGTGAGCAGACGCTTCACATCTACCCATTCAATTCCACTCATTATTTTATAGACCTCTATCATATCTCCCCTCAGCCGCCTTTTTCTCCAAGCTGAAGAGCCCTAGCCGCTTTAGCATTTCCTCATAGGGAAGTCGACCCATCCCCTTTATCATTTTTGTCGCCCTTCTCTGCACCTTTTCTAATTACACTATATCTTTTTTGAGATGTGGCTTTTGTGAAGCTTCCCATTTGGTGACTGATCTTCAATTGATTGACATTGGTTAGCCTTATCCAGACCAGGTTTACAAGTCTTTCAGTTATTTATAATATCAATAAATAAAATATACCCACCCTTCCCTCCACCCATATTACAAATCAGTAAATAAAACTACTGACCCTCCCCCCACCCACATTACAAAACAATAAAGAAAATGTATTCACCCTCCCCTCCAACACATTTCCCAACAGTAACCATCCCAAAGTCCATAACAGCTCCTCTTTACTCATAAATGCCTTACCTTAAAACCATGGATAATACCTCTCAAATTGCAGTTCCATTAGCAACGAATCCCATTACTTGCAGCCGAGTACCACAAACTGCCATGAGCAGGTAGTCTGTAACTTCACTGCTGAGATGAACACAGCCTCCTTGAGGGCTTGTACACCTGCAGTAACTCACGCAGGTGCAAAGGTCCATCCAAAGATAGAGCTTGAAATACCAACAAATCTTAAATTGAAGCCCATACTCTATAGGCAATCAGAGGAGTGTGTTTAAGACAGAAGAAATATGATCTTGGGACTTCTTGTTCATTAATAAACATGCAACTGATAATTCAGAAGCCCACAATTAAAATTACTGCAATAATCCTACTCTGTTGTAATAAACACATCTATAAATGTTGTCAAGTCCCTGTGGTCCAACAAATACACATTAAGCAACTGTAAACTCACAAATGAGGCCCTTACAACAGATGCAATCTGGTTGTTTAAGGACAGCTCTGGGTCCAACAGAACACCTAAACTTTTCACAACCTCTTTCCCACTCATAGAGAAAGCCACTTCTTTCAAGGGTCTTCTTACAAAGGTGTGGGGAAAAGTGGCCTTTGCACAGGGGTGTTTCTTGTGTGCCAAGGGGTCATTCTTCCAACAGCTAGAAAACAGCCAAATTCCCATTTTAGGTATTAATGGCCACACACTAATGTTAACATAAAACTGGGGTGAGAAATGGATGATGGCTCTTCAGAAACAAACCAAGGGACACCCAAATAACAGATAAACACTCTTTATTGATTGTAGCTTTAAACGACTCGACAAGGCACCAGTATTTTGGCTAAACGTGCCTGTCAAAGGAGCCTACTGTAGAAAACTGTATAAAAACACTTGATTGAGAAATTGCCACAACAAAAAAAGACCTATCAAGCACTTCAGAACAAATAAGTCAAATTAACTAAGACATTTCATCGCTTTGGTGACATTTCAACACTGGGTATTTCATTACTCAATGAAATTTCATCACTTGACACTTCATCACCAGGTGACATTCCATCACTGAGACTTTACTGGGATATTTCATCACTTGATGACATTTCATCATGGGGACATTTTATCACTTGGAGTCATGTCATCACTGGGATATTTCACCACTTGAGACACCATCACGGGACATTTCATCACGTGGGACACTTCATCACTGGGACATTTTATCACTTGAGACATATCATCGTTTGTGACATTTCATCACTTGAGACATCACTGGGACACTATCAGTGAGACATTTCATCCCTTGTGACATTTCATCGCTGGGACACATCATCACTTGTGACATTTAATGACTGGGACACTTCATCACTTGTGATGGGTATAACGAAAGAGAAAATGGTAATGCCATTCTCATTGGCCATATGTATAGCAGGAATGGTGGAGAGGCAGACCACAGTTTATATAGATATATGGCAAGAAAACATTTTTTGAACAGACTTGTAAATCACACTGAAATTTGTATCGGATTTAATTAGTATAGACCTACTGTTTGATTGTATAACTGTCTAACTTTCTGCCTCATGTATTCATGCCTTAATGAAAAATTCCTGTCACAATTATATTCTTTATTTTCAATAAGGAGCTGATTAACAGACTGCAGTTAACCATGCAAGAGGAAAGGAAAGCTTTCGAAGAACAAAAGAAAAGGGAAATGGAAATCTTAGAAGAACAGCAATGTAAAGCAGCAACCAAAATCCAAACAAAACTTAGAGCCTTTTTAGTGTTTAGAAAATATGCTCCCATCTTGAAAATGAGGATAGAGGAAATGAAGAAGAAGAGGGAGATACAGCAGAAATTGGAAAGAGAGAGGAAAGAGATGGAAGAAAAAATTAAACGAAAGCTGGCAGAGAATCGCCAAAGAGAAAAGGAGAAAAAGCTTAAAGCTGAGAAGGAAAAAAAGAAACAAGACCAGCAAGAAAGGCAGGAATGTCTAAAGCAAGAGATGAGGCGTATGGATTATGAAAAGAAGAAAGAGGAAGAACGGATGAGACTTGAAAGAGAAAAACAGCTTAAACTGAATGAACTAAAAAAGCAAAAAGAAGAAATGGAGAGGAATTTACAGCAAGACTATCGCCACAAACCAAAAAAAGTATCGGAAGAAAACAACCTCAAGAAAAAGAATGAGGAAGAAGGCAAAGTTGTTAAGGAACAGAAAGTATGTGATAGAAAGAAAAGAGAAGAGGAAACAAATGGTGAGAATGTTCAAAATGAAGGAAAACAACTAGACTTAATCACCCAAGAAACACTTGATATAGAGAATAAAGAAAAGATCAAATGGGCCCAAGCAAGCAATGAAGAGGAAATCAAACTTAATGCAGTACAAAATAAAAAAGTGTGCAGTGGTTCACAATCCACACCAAGAATATATTTGCAAAACATAACCATTAATAGTAAAATCAAAGAGAACGTTCTGAAAAGCAGTGAATCAATCATCAACTTTGGCACTGATAATCAAATACCAAAAAGAGAAGACAGCATAGGCGGCAGTTGTGATATTGTGGATGACCAGCCAAACAATATGGATATTTTGACAGTGAAAATGCAATCGGTAAAGCAAGAAAGTACAGAAGATAAGAGCAGGAATGCAAATCTGTTGCCTTTAAGTCAAACAAATGCTGAGTTTCTAATTAAGAAAGATCAGGAAAAAATTAGCAAGAACTGGGAAAACGTTGATGATGCATTTCAGCTTTCTGCAAGTCGGCTTACGCTTCCAGATCACATTGAAACAAAGAGACTAGCTTGGATGAAAAACTGTAATCCATGGTCTAAAACATTTAAGGAACACCAAAGAAAGAAAGTGATTAACCGAAGCAAGCCAAGGAGAAGCTCAGCAGCTAGCAGGATGCCTCCAATAAGTGCAGAAATCATTCTTCAGACTGGCCATTGGAATACGGTTCAGCAGGTAACTGCTAAAAACTTGTCAATATTGTATGTATGAGAGTGAGTGGCCTGTATATCAGGAGCGCACTTTCAATCGAAGCCCACCCAGAAATAATGCACCCCAGCCACCCATGGTCCAGCAGCCCTCGCTCCCTTCCTTCCTTTCTCCCATGGGTCCAACATTTTTCTCCCTTGCTTCCAGCCCCCTTCCATGGTCTGGCACTTTTCCCTCTTTTTTTCTCCTTCACCCTTGGCATGGTGCTTCCACCTTACATTATCGGTGTCGCCCAACAGCGATTCACACAGGCTGTGTCTTGTCCTCATGTAAACAGGAAGTTGCATCAGAGAGGGAAGGCCTCTGAGCCAGCCTGTGTGAATTATTCTTGGGTGGTGCTCATAATGTAAGGTGGAAGTTATGTGGTTGAGGTCAGGGAGGGAAAAAGATGTAAAAGTGCTGGACCATGGGGGAGTCCTCTGAGTTGGGACTTGATGGAAGGAAGTGCGGAGGAGGAGGAGAGATCTGGGGGGAAGAGAGAGAGATGCTGGACTGGAGGAAGGGAGAAGGGAGGGAGGGAGCTAGAAGGAAGAGGGGGAGGTGCTGGACCTGTGGAAAAGGGAGGGAAGGGAGAGATCCTGGGCCAAGGGGATGAAGGAAGAGGATGTCAAATGCTGAACCTACAGTGGGAAGGAGAAAGGGAGAGAGCATTGGCAAGCTAGACGCTGGAGGGGAGTGAAGGAAGAGAGAGGGAGAGAAGCTGGATGAATGGGGTCAGAGAGAAGAGAGACCACATTGGCATGGGAGAAGAAGAGAGGGGAAAAGATGGACACAGGGAGGTATACTGAAACAGGGGGGATGATGGACGTGGGGGGAGCATAGAGACAGGGTCACAAAGGGAAGATGCTGTATGGTGATGGTATCTGGGCTCAGAGGGGCAATGCCAGGTATGATGGATATGGGAACAGAGAGGCAATGCTGAACATACGGGGTGGTATATGGACACAGAGGGGAGATACTAGACATGGGAGAGAATAGGAGCACAGAAGGGAGATGTTGGACATGGGGGGGGGGGGGGACATAGGAACAGAGGGGTGATGCTAGACACAGGGGGAGGAGATAGAATGGTGATGATTGATTTGGAGATATGAGCACAGTGGGGATGCTGGACAGGGAAATAATAGAGACACACAGAAGGGAGATACTGAACATGAGGGAAGATAGGGACACAGAGATGGTGGAGAAGAAATGCCAAATGGACAGGAGAACCTGGTGGGTGAGTTAAGAGAAAACAGAGGGAAGCAGAAACCAGAGACTGGGACCAACATGATTGAAAAATAAAATAAAAACCAGAACACAGATCATTGAAATCTGTTACAGATACTCATCCAAGCCCAACCAGTGAAGAAAAATATTGCAAGGAGGAAAAAAGATCTCATACAACTGTGGCAGAAGAATTTTTAATTATTTGCCACAGTTGTATGAGATCTTTTTCCTCCTTGCAATATTTTTCTTCACTGGTTGGGCTTGGATGAGTATGTGAAAAAGAAAATAACCAGACAAAAGGTAGATAAAATAAATGTTATATTCTGTATTGTAATTTGTCAGATTTGGAATGTACACGTTGTCAAAACTGCTGTTATACATGGCTGGGGCCTAGAGCAGAAATTTAGGAAGAGACCCCAAAGCCCATTACCAGACTGCACCTTCTTCTGCTTCCTGCAGGCCTGGGTCTCTATTTGGCCAGGGGGCAAGGGCAATTGCCCTTGCCCTTCCCTAACATCATCTCTTTCCAATGCCCTCTTTATATTTCACACAGGAATATAGGTATCTCTTTCTCTTTTTCTGGTATTGTACTACATGCAAGATTTGGCTTCTTGGGGTTTTGTTTTTATTTATGTTTAAAGTTTGTAGTCACTTATTCTGCCCAAGACATTTGTGTTTTGTGTGTGTGACCGAAGTATTCTGTTTGCATTAATTTTTTATGTAGCACTCTGTAGTAATTTGCCTTGTTCAGTGTTCCCAGTAGGTGTATTGATATTTTAGAGCCCCACTGTAATATTTAGGGCATTACCTTTTCGTAGGCAGGATCCTTGTTTTGGAAGTTAGTGCTGGCATGGTAGATTTGCTTTAGGTTCTGAGTGACTTTTTGTTTTATAGATTTTTCTATTACTTTACAATAGGCCTGTTGTTGAGATTACACTAGAAACACAATTTTCTTTGTATAGTGAGTTTTATGGTGAAAATGTTCTAGCTTTGCTCTGAATCCATTGTTGGGTGAGGGCTAGGTTGTTCTATTGATGCAAAATGTATTTTTTACTTCAATATCACATGGAGGTAAGCATGTCTGTTTTAAGGAACTGTGGCTCAATGGACCTGCATAGCTTCAGAAGCCTATGCTGTTGTTACCCTCATTGAAATTATTGGGAGTGGGGCAGGGACAGGGTATGGGTGCATCAGGTGCTGGTTTTTTCTCTTTCAAAAAGTTGCAACCCTAGTGCCCACCCATCCAACCTGGTGGCCCACCCAAAAATTGACTTCTGGCTACACCACTGTTATATGTGTATGAGAGAAATGTAGGTCATATCTTAGTATGTGTATGAGAGAGATGTAGGTCATATTCTTAGTATGTGTATGAGAGAAATGTAGGTCATATTCTTAGTAATGTGTATGAGAGAAATGTAGGTCATATTCTTAGTATGTGTAGAGAGAGATGTAGGTCATATTCTTCGTATGTGTATGAGAGAGATGTAGGTCATATTCTTAGTATGTGTATGAGAGAAATGTAGGTCATATTCTTAGTATGTGTATGAGAGAATGTAGTCATATTCTTAGTATGTGTATGAGAGAAATGTAGGTCCATATTCTTAGTTCAGTCTTATCTTTCTTTACCTAGCTGATGTTGTTACTCCCTGTGCATTAACACTAGTTACAACCTATGTGAGGGTAAACCAATTATTGCTTTATTTGATGTCTAGACTTCAAGGGAAAAACCAAAGGTGGAAGGTAAGTATAGTTTCAAAAGAAGCAGGCAAGCTAGTAGTAAGAGATTCTAAAGTTTATTTGCAAAAAGCAAAAAAAAAATATCCACAATGTCGTAGAGAGGCAACCCAAGTTGACCCTATATGGGCCGAGTTTCGGCATCAACAGCCTTCCTCAGGAGTCGCTTTAGGTTAGATCAATGAACTTCACCTACTTGGGACAATATGGATCAGGGTCTGATAATTCTCTTTCATCACCTCCCTGTAAAGTTCCTTTTGCTCTTCATTATAACGCCACTCCTCTTGAGAGAAAAGAGTCAGCAATTTCCTCAATGTCACCGGTGCCTGAGTAGAAGCATCTTCAGGCATTTTCCTCAGGATTATGAAATGAATTTGGGACTCTCTTCTGGCTACCAGAGAAGAGCGGAGGGTTTGTCTTGTAGTGCAATAGAAGGAGAGAAGGTCAGAAATTGAGATTTGAGGCCAATAAACTTTTAAAAGCTCTTCCTACTAGTTTGCCTTCGTCTTTGGAACTATTCTTCCCTTCCATCTTTGGTTTGTGCTTTGTGTTTTCTGTGGAAGTTGTGCGGACCCTCCTTTGTTCTTGGACTGATGTCAAGACTTCATCCATAAAGTAGCAACGGAAGCACGGTGCTGTCTGTAAAAATACAGTAGAGTCCTACCGTCAGTCCAGTCTTATTCTGCGTGCTTGTTTGCATATTCTCCAAAGCCTCACCTATGGGTTCCACTAGAATCTGCACCTTTTTAGCAATTTGCTGGTGTAACTATTGCAGCTGCATCTTCCTTTCTTGATCGCATTTGACCACTATATTACTTTGCCCATATAGAAAAAAAGAGTATGAAAAATACTTGTACATATGATAACCTTAGCAATGATGCATGTTTTATAAAGAGGAGATTTATAGGTGGTGGTGACACAAACAATAGTGACTCAAAAAAGCGTAGCGCTCAGTGGCAGCACTTTTGAGCCACTGTCGCTGGCCATCGCGGGCATGCTCAGTTGTCACAATGAACTAAGCATATGTGAGAGCACTGACCATGCTGAGGTTCCAGTGTTGGTGACTCAGAATGCTGCTGCTGTCTGGTGCACTTTTCTGACAGGAAGGTGGTGTGCTCTGGGACGTTTCATGTGGCAGGACTTGGGGATCCACGACAACTGTACCAATGTTACGTTGCTGCTGGGTGGCCCTGAGATGAAAATGGATGGGTCTAGGCTGCCCGTGACTGTGCCTCTAGTATTATGTAGTGTCATATGCCAACAACAACACAATATTCCATCAAAACCTTGATGCTGAAGACTTGATAAAGAACTGGCGGGATGTGCAGGGTAGAACCTGCAAGAAGCAAACTATATGTCAATTCAAGAGTCTCAGTAGTGGCCTTACTCTTTATTACTCTGATGGCCATTCAAAGGGAGGTACTGGCCACCTGTGACCAGAATACCAATACCATAAATGCATGGGCACATACACACTACTACTACTACTTATTATTTCTATAGCGCTACAAAGCATACAGAGTGCTGCACACCATACACAAAAAGACAGTCCCTGCTCAAAGAGCTTACAATCTAGATAAGACAGGCAGACAGACAGAACAATTAAGGGTAAGGGAATAAAGAGGTGAGGATAAAAAGGACAGGGCAAGTGAGCAGTGGTTAGGAGTCAAAAGCTGTGGTAAAGAGACTTGGACTTGAAAACGGCCAAAGAGGGGGCTAGACGAACAGGCTCGGGAAGTTTATTCCAGGCGTGAGGTGCAGCAAGATAAAAGGAACAGAGTCTGGAATTAGCAGTAGATGAGAAGGGAACAGATAAGAGAGATTTATCAACAGAACGGACGTAGACCGAGGGGGGCGTAGGGAGAGACAAGAGTGGAGAGGTACTGGGAGCGGCAGAGTGAATGCACTTATAAGTCATAAGAGACACACAACACACAACACGAGTAGCAGAGGGACACACCCAGGTTGGACTAACACAGACACAACACACATACAGATAAAGAATGGCATATATAGATAGGAGCTGAAAGTGTGAGGATGGTTGAAGACAGACCTATGCACTGAGACACCAAATAGGAGCAACAGAAACTCGCCAACCAAAGCTCCATATTGAAAGAGACATCCTCTTTCCATTCTAGTTGGTATATATAGTATACAACATATGAGTGAGCACTTATGGTGATGTATATAGGTCCAACGCTCATGTAATATGTCATACTCAAGTGCTTTAGATCCTGCCAGTGCACACCTGTTCTCTGCCTCAACATGCTTCTTTTGATGTGTTTACTTGTGGTGCCCATAGTGTATTGTATATTCTTCCTTCTTTATATGAATGGTCTTAGTGCGATTCCTGTTGTTAGGTGAGCCTAGCTACTCATTCTAGGCATGTGCTTGGTGCCTGTCTTTTATATAGAAGTACCTCCTCTTTACCCATCTGACACTATCACCAAGGTTATGGCGCTGCACCTGTGCAGGGCTTTGAACATTTGTGCACGTTCAAGAGTCTGCACCAGCCCAGCGCCATAACCTTGGGTGTCGGTGTCAGCTGGAAGAAGAGGTAAGAAAAGTGATTTAGTCATGGCAGGGGGGGGGGGGGGGTGGAGATGTGGAGAGTGGAGAGACAATGCCGGTTACTCTGCGGGGAGGAGCTGGTGGAGGAGCGAAGTTTTCAAACGATGCCTGATGGATGAATTCTGGGGTGTGCAATTATTAGGTGAAACTAGAATTGGAGGATTTAGACTAAATTTATAGTGTTTTTTCGGTCCTGAGTGAGGCGGAGGGAGGTGATTATAAGAGGTGGGCTATTATTAGAAAGAGTAGGGTATTTACATCAAAGACAGAGTGTGGGAGACTAGAACAAAGACTAAAACTGGGGTACTATTAAACTTTAAGTCCATTGTAAGACCATTATGCTTATAAAATAGTTCTTGCCATCTAAATTATTGCATAGTAGAAGAGAAATGGAATCCAGTTGTATCCCCGGTTCAATGGGATACACACAAGAATTTGTTTAACTGTGTAATTGGGTCCTGATGAACAGGGGGAGGCGACGGCCCTGAGGCCTTCACTGTGTGGACTTTGGCAAAATACCTTCAATTCCACTCTGCTGAAAAACAAATGTCCCGTGCAAAGTGCGTTTTAAATAAAAAGTTCACCTTTATTGTGGTGAAATCCCCAATTTAGAGTCCACACACACACAAAAAAAAAAATTAACCATGCAAAAGGAAAGGAAAGCTGTCGAAGAACAGAAGAAAGGAGAAAAAGAAATCTTAGAAGAACAGCGATATGAAGCATTAACCAACATCCAAACAAAACTTAGAGCCTTCTTAGTGCTAAGAAAATATGCCCTTAAATTTAAAATGAGGGTAGAGGAAATGAAGAAGAAGAAGAGGGAGATACAGCAGAAACCGGAAAGAGAGAGGAAAGAGATGGAAGAAAAAAATTAAACGTAAGCTGGTAGAGAAACAGCAAAGAGAAAAGGAGAAAAAACTTAAAACTGAGGAGGAAAAAAAGAGGCGCAAAGAAAGGCAAGAATGTCTAAAGCAAGAGATGAGGCATATGGACCATGAAAAGAAGAAAGGATGAGACTTGGAAGAGAAAAACAACTTAAACTTAATGAACTAAAAAAGCAAAGAAAAGAAATGAAGAGGAATTTACAGGAATAATATTGCAACAAGCCAAAAGAAGTATCAGAAAAAAACAACCTCAAGGAAGAGAATGAGGAAGAAGGCAAAGCTGACAAGGAACCGAAAGAATGGGATTGAAAGAAAAAGCAGAGGAAATAATGGTGAGAATGTTTAAAATGGAGGAAAACAACTAGACATAATCAATCAAGAAACACTTGCTGTAGAGAATGAAGAAAAGATCAAATGGGCACAAGCAAGCAATGAAGAGGAAATCAATCTTAATGCAGTAACGAATTGAAAAGTGTACAGTGGTTCACAATCCACACGAAAAATATGCAAGAGTGGGGAGCTCGTGTTATTTTTTGTTAGTATTGAGGTCTATTGAAAGGGGGGGGGGGGAGAAAATTTGAATTTTGTTACCAGTTAGCTTCTTGGAACATCAGTTTCATTTTGTACAGGAGGGAATGAGAAATGTTACAATATTTGAATTAAGTATGAGTAGTATAAGGAGAGAGAAAATGTAAAAAATGTATGATGGTATATTTGCTATTCTGCTACTTACCAGTCTGTTTGGTTTTGTACTAGTATATTGAGAATGTTGACTGTACCATCAATATAAAAATATATTTGCAAAACATTTAAAGGAATCATTTAGTGGTAACTTAAGGCTCTTTTTTGTAAGTTTCTTTTCATACTTGGAAACCAGCTCGTGTTAGGTAGACCACGTCCTGTACCTCTCTGGGCCATTGGTCCTTCTCTCTTTTTTCCTTGGTGTGTGTTCTGAGCTGGTTCCCCCGATTTTTATTCTTTTTTATGAAAAACACTCATACATACTCTCCAAAAACAGCATCTTTCTGCTATTTGGTTTTTATATAGTGCCAATCTCAACATTCTTAGCGTTTTACAAAAGAAATACCGAGAAGTTACATTAAAATGACAACACAACAAATAAAAAATGGATAGCAACAATCATAAAATGATTCAACTAAAATAACAAGGAAACATTACACAATGCCATAATACAACAGGTCTTCCAAACCTACTGCATAACTTTTTGGGGAAAAAAGAACATTTATGTTTCCGTCTAAATTGTTTGTAGCATACTTATAGTAAGTATACCATTGTCCTGCTGATACATGGTAGATGCTCTAATGTTGAATTCCAGTCATAAGTATTGCCATACTGGGAAAGACCAAAGGTCCATGGAGCCCAGCATCCTGTTTCCAACAGTGGCCAATCCAGGTCACAAATACCTGGCAAGATCCCAAAAATGTACAAAACGTTTTATGCTTCTTATCCCAGAAATAGTGGATTTTCCCCAAGTCCATTTAATAACGGTCTATGGACTTTTCCGTTAGGAAGCCGTCCAAACCTTTTTTAAACTCCGCTAAGCTAATCGCCTTTACCGCATTCTCTGGCAACGAATTCCAGAGTTTAATTACACATTGAGTGAAGAAAAATTTTCTCCGATTCGTTTTAAATTTACTACGTTGTAGCTTCATCACATGCCCCTAGTCCTAGTATTTTTGGAAAGCGTGAACAGAGTGTTTACCCAGAAGGAACCCCTTATCAAGTCCCACCAAAAAAGCCTTCAGCCTGGTTAGTACAGGACTGTTTATAGTTGCCTTAAACTACAGAATGGGACCATCTTTATGCCATGATGGACACCCAGACCACCAACCCACCGTTACATCACCTTATGCATACAAGGGGGCTAGTAGCAATCTTCAGATTTTTTCCTTACAAAAATTTGGGGGGGGGGGGACAAGTTTGTGCCCTACTATACAGAAAAAGTAACCCCCCCCCCCAAAAAAGAAAAAACCTAATCGTGGCTATATAACCCCAATACTTCTTTGCTGTATTTTAAAATTCTACAGTGTGCTGGATTTAATACATTTTGTGCAGTTTACGTGGCAGTGCTTGGTGATATTATATTGCCATGATTACTTTACTTCATTCCTCATGGACGTGGTTGATTCAAATAAATGATTTAAGCAAATTTGAAATGTATTTTTGTAGGATTATTTTCTTGTTGAAAATCTTTATTCAATCATATTTAGTTCAAATTTTAATCCAGTTCTATTTAACTCAGATTTTATGTGGTGAGAGAGAATGCTAAATGTTCATTGTTAAGTCTGACATTAATTTAGAAACCTTAATGTTAACAGTATGCTTTTGTTGTTTGTATACAAAGAAAGAGCAGGAAATTGGATGATTTATGGCTTTTAATAAGTTCTGTAAAATGCATATACCAGTAATTTTTGTAACTTTTTGTAGTAAAAACACATGACATATTATTAAGGTAGAAGACTTCTTACAAGTGGAATGTTGATATTGGTATGGAGGTAGTAGAAAAGGATATGCTTGTAGCAGTTGTGTGTGTGTGTATTTGACTGTGTGACATGTGGGCTCATTTTCACAGGAGAAAAACATCACAAAAGTGGCATAACTCTGCGTTTTTCTCAGTACTACTTTCATTTTTCCTATTGCAGAAGGTTCCCTTTTTTCTGGCAAAAGGACATGATCTTGTTTTGAAAATTATAAAGAAAACTAATAAGCAACTTAAGGAGAGAGGCTCTAGACAGGACAGCAGATTATGAAAAGCTAGTTTTACATTTTTAAATGGGCATATAAGTATAAACTGCAAAATTAAAAAAGCTGCTACTTACACTTATATATGTGTGCAAGATGTATAGATTAGAAGGGGGCAGACTTTAAGTGAATTTTCCCATTTTACAAGGGAAATACACAACTTCAAAAATGTGCCCTGTTGGCATTTACACCTCTTCTAAATCAACCATATCTATCTGCTAACAGATTGGACCAGGAGTTTCAAAGAGTGAGCTTCTTTCTCTGGTTTTATAAACTACCTCCAAAAATTCAAAAATATGAGGTTGAGAACTTGGGACCTCTTTTACAAAGCTGTGCTAGTGATTCCTGTGTGATTTCTCGAAGAATATAGTGGGCTAGCCGGTTATATTGCCCGATATAACCGTCTATCTATGTATTTTTCACTGTGAGTTTGGCAGCCATATTTGGCTCTGTTTTGTGCTACTTGTTAATAAAAAAGATTAAAAAAAAAACTGCCAAAAATAAACCGGATATTTAATGCATGTCACTGGAAATGGCCTGAATACCTCCTGCGGTGTGAATATCGGTCCCATTGTTTTTGACATCCTTTTTCTAGCCTAGTGGGCTCATTTTCGAAAGAGAAGGACGTCCATTTTCGACATAAATCGGAAAATGGACGTCCTTCTCCCAGAGACGTCCAAATCGGTATACTTGAAACCCGAATTTGAACGTCTCCAACTGCAGTCCATCGCAAGGACTTCCAAATTTCAAGGGGGCGGGACTTGGTTGTGCCTAACACTTGGACGTTTTTGACCCATAATTGAAAAAAATAAGGACGTCCCTGACGAACACTTGGACATTTTTACCCGGACGTGTTTTTATCGTTTATTTATTTACTATACCATTTCTAATTGCATTCACAAAACAGAATGGTTTACATCTTAAAATAAAATATTATTTTTAAAAACATATAAGAAATCCATTGATTTGATAGAAAAACACAGCAAAAACTAAAACAACCATTCTAAAAGGTACTAATACCAATAGACATTGGACAACCATTCATAACATACTATATAAGCAAACATTATTTTTACTGCATATTCATTCTGCCTATTTTTCCCCTTTTTTTATCTCAGATTATTATCGAAAGTATTTTGAAACAGATATGTTTTCAAAAGTTTACGAAACTGGACATAGGACTCTTATTACAAATAAGGCACAAAAAGGTGCCTGAAATGACCAGATGACCACCGGAGGGAATCGGGGATGACCTCCCGTTACTCCCCAGTGGTCACTAACCCCTCCCACCCTCAAAAAACATCTTTAGAAACATTTCGTGCCAGCCTCAGATGTCATACTCAGAAGTCATACTCAGGTCCATGACAGCACATGCAGGTCCCAGGAGCAGTTTTAATGGATACTGCAGTGCACTTCAGACAGGCAGGCGGACCCAGGCCCTTACCCTCCTCTACCTGTTACATTTGTGGAGGAAACAACGAGCTCCCCAAACCCCGCTACAAACCCACTATACCCACATCTAGGTGCCTCCCTTCACCCGTAAGGGCTATGGTAGTGGTGTACAGTTTTGGGCAGTGGGGTTTGGGGGGCTCAGCACACAAGGTAAGGGAGCTATGTTCCTGGGAGCATTTTATGAAGTCCACTGCAGTGCCCCTTAGGGTGCCGGTTGGTGTCCTGGCATGTCAGGGGGACCAGTGCAGTACAAATGCTGGCTCCTCCCACGTCCAAATGGCTTGCATTAGGACGTTTTTGACATGGATGTCTTTGGTTTCGAAAATCGCCGAAAGTCAGAAACGTCCATGTCTCTGACGGTATTTTTGAAACGAAAGATGGACGTCCATCTTTTTTCGAAAATACGGGTTTCCCCGCCCATGGATCTTGCTATTTTGCAAGGACGTCCAAATCGCAACTTGGACTTTTCTTTTGAAAATGCCCCTCTAGATGCCTTGTACAAAAGCAGACTTTTAGATGGCAATTCTATAAAAATGCACCTAGTTTTAGGCACCAAGAAGGGGCCTATGCAGATACCATTCTATAAGAGAAAGTAGGTGTCTGTTTTCCTTTCTAGACTGATAGCACAACTACTCAAATAGATGTGTGTAATTTAAGATGCCAAAATTTACATTACCTTTGGAACTGAGCTAAATGCTCACACCTAGATTGCTGAAACATGTTTGTAAATAATAGTATTCTATAATTTAGGTGCATAGCTGTGGGCCTCACCCATTCTATGCAGAAGCAAAAAGTAAGAAGAGTTGGCTCTTCTTAAAAACCGGAGGACACATGATGAAGCTATTTTGACAATCTGGTGTTATTTTCCTGTTTAACTTCGGATTATATTTATACTAGCCGTTAAGCCCGTAAAAACGGGCGGGTATTGGAATGTTTTTTTCCCCAAGGCCCCCCTCCCGTTGCAGCTGCAAAGCCCCTGCCATCCTCCTTCCCTGCCAGCTCCAAGGCCCCCTCTGTCCCTCCCTCCCAGCTCCAAGGCTCCAGTCCTCCCCCCTTCCCAGCTGCAAGGCCCCCTGCCCTCCCTCCCTCCCAGTTCCAAGGCCCCAGGCCCTCCCCCCCAGCTCCCAAGGCCCCCTTCCCTCCCTCCCAGTTCCAAGGCCCCCTGCTCTCCCTCACAACTGTAAGGGGCCCATGCCTCACAACTGTAAGGGGCCCCCCTGCCCTCCCTCCCAGCTCCAGGCTCCAGTCCTCCCCCCTTCCCAGCTGCAAGGCCCCCTGCCTGCCCGCCCTCCCTCCCTCCAGTTTCCAAGGCCCAGGCCCTCCCCCCAGCTCCAAGCCCCCTGCCCTCCCTCCCTCCAGTTCCAAGGCCCCAGGCCCTCCCCCCCAGCTCCCAAGGCCCCTTCCCTCCCGCCCTCCCAGTTCCAAGGCCCCCTGCTCTCCCTCACAACTGTAACAGCCCCCCTGCCCTCCAGCTCCAAGGCTCCAGTCCTCCCCCCTTCCCAACTGCAAGGCCCCAGGCCCCCCCAGCTCCCAAGGCCCCCCCAGCTCCCAAGGCCCCCTTCCCTCCCTCCCTCCCTCCCAGCTCCAAGGCCCCCCTCCTTCTGAGACGTCCCATGTCCCCTCCCCCCCCCAAGGTAGCCGCTACCGCCCGCCCCCCCCACGCCGGAGTCGCCACCACCCCCCCCTTCACCCTGCCCGGGCCCTCTCTTCGTTATTCAACTTACAGCAGCGCCGAAACAGCAGCAAGCAGCAGCTCCCGTTGGCCTTCCTTCACTGCCTGTGCCTCGCCCTCGTGTGAACGTCACGTCGGCGAGGGCGGGGCACAGGCAGGGAAGGAAGCCGACGGGAGCTGAAGCTGAGCTGCTTGCTGCGTTTCGGCGCTGCTGTAAGTTCAATAACGAAGAGAGGCCCGGGGGCCTGGGTGAAGGGGGGTGGTGGCGACTCCGGGGGTGGGGGGG
Source organism: Microcaecilia unicolor (assembly GCF_901765095.1). Taxonomy (NCBI): domain Eukaryota; kingdom Metazoa; phylum Chordata; class Amphibia; order Gymnophiona; family Siphonopidae; genus Microcaecilia; species Microcaecilia unicolor. Next base: position 16,863,406 of record NC_044039.1, read on the forward strand.
CGGTAGCGGCTACCTTGGGGGGGGGAGCGGTAGCGACGTCAGCGGTTCCTTCCCTCCCCTTCAGCGCAGTTTCCCTCTCTGTCCCGCCCCCCTTCCCCCGTCATCACGTCTTGACGCGGGGGCGGGACAGAGTAGGAAGTCTCTACTGCGCATTTGCAGGTGAGATCTGTCCACTTGCCATTTATAGGTTTGATTTGTGTCTATTGATTTAATAAAGACATCTTTTTTTCATAATCAGCTGTACATCATAAGACTCCTGAGGAAGGCGCTTGGGTGCCGAAACACGGCTGCTGTGTTGAGTTGTTTCTGGTTTTCTTGCAATAAAGATTTGATTTCCATCATCACGTCTCCTCCCATTTTTGAGAAGAGCCTACTCTTCCTACTTTTTGCTTCTGCATCCTTTGACGTAGTTTGGGTGGTTATCTTTGGATTCGCCCATGCTTTGCCCAGACTCCTCCCATGTGTACGCCTACCTCCAAACTACATCACATGACTTAAGCACCATTGTATAGAATTGCATGTAGATAGAATATTACACATATACACACATGCCAGTATTCTGGTCATTTACGTGCATTCTTGGTGCCCCCCTTATAGAATTACCTTCTTTGATGTGTACAGTTTTAGTTCCATATGTACTCATTTGTATGCAGCTAATATGTGCCAATATTGTACTTTGTTTATCTTAATAGATTGACCTCTGAGGGAGCAGGCTTTGGATGTTTGCTATGTAACCTACTTTTGAAGAGAACTTAAGTATTTGGCAGACCACTAGCTTATAATGGAATTGACAACTTTCAATATTCAGCTAGTCAAAAATAATATCTGGATTTTCAGTATCACTATTCAGGTAGCGGCAGGCGCTGAATATCTGGATAAGGTGGTCACTGTCAGAACTTATCCAGGTAATAGCAATATTCAGTCTGTAGTCTGTATAACTTATCCAGATAAATTCTGAGACTGCCATGGCTCCTCTCACCCTGGTACTATCCACATTCCAAAAAGGTCGGCCAAAGATAGACATGAAAGCACCGGGCGTTAAGGGCCAGATTCTATATAAGGTGCCTAAAATTGAATGGTAAACATTTCCCCCTAAGCCTATTGTATAAGTGGTGCCTAGATTTAGGCGCGGTATATAGAATACACTTAGTTGATATCCAGCACCCTCCATTTACACCAACAAAAATGTGGCGTGAATCCCTTCATATAGATTTACCGCGCACGGGGCCATATTCTATAAGTATGCGTGTAAAGTTGAGAATGCCTCCATGAAACACCCATTCTTCCCTGCCTGTAGCCACACCCCTTTTGAACTGTGTGCTTAGAGTATAGGCACAGTTTATAACAATACGCTTAGCAATTGTGTGTGTAAATTCTAATTATTGCTAATTAGTTGTCAGTCGTTAAGTGCTATTAAAAACACTGATTGGCTTGTTAATTCAATTAAGTTACGTGCATTGCAGAGGCGTAGCCAGCCTTGGTTATTTTGGATGGACCCTTCCACACGCTGTGCCTCTGCCGCTGCCTCCTCCCCCCCCCCCCCCCCCCCCCCCACCACAACACACATCTTCCTGGATATATTTTTAAAGCACACATATGTTTTTTCACCTACCCCGCATCTTCTCCCTCTCCTCCGAGGCATCTCGATATCTGCGCTCCTGTCTCTGAACCCCGTCCCTCCCAGTGTCGGTACAGGCGTCCCCAGTACCTGCAGCAATTCATTCTTGCTGCTTGTGCTAGCTCCACAGGCTTCCATCTGCCAGTGTCCCACCCTTGCTGACTTCATTACTTGTTTCCTCTGTGGCGGAATGCGGCAGATGGAATCCTGTGAGGCCGGTGCAAGCAGCGAAAATGAATCACTGTATCAACATCGGGGAGGGAAGGGGTTCAGAGACAGGAGCACAGATGCTGAGATACCATGGAGAAGAGGGGGGAAGACAGCAGTGTGGCGCTGCAAATGGGTGAGCCTGTGCCCACCCAGGCCCACCCGTAGCAACACCATGGGTGCATTATTATAGAATACACCTGGATTTCGGCACGGATCTCAAGGCATGCTATATAGAATTCGGCAGTAAGAGCAAATTTTATATCAGCAATTACACTTGTAATTTCTATTCTAGAATAGTAGCACAAACCCACACCCAGTGATTTTCATGTGTTCAGTTTTACAATGCAAACGTTTTTGAATACATGAAAATTGCTGGGTGGTCATGCTAAAAAAATCTGTAACTTCACCGTATTTAAAGATAATCTCATTCCACTCAGCACATAAACGTAGACAGTAACAACAAATAAAGCTGTAAAACTTCACGTTGCTGAGAAACCAGCCAAAAAACGCAAGGGGATTACTATATATCTGTGTGCCCAATTGCACCCTTAACGTTGGACACTATTTACAGAATTTGGGGAATAGGTCTGTAAAGTTATTCAGAGGCAGTATCTGGATAGTGCTTCTGAATATCCCAGTCTGCAGCAGTTATCTGGATAGCGGGTGCTCTTATCTGGATAAATACCTTTGAATACTGAGCCCTTTTAGTTTAAACTCTTATAGGAGTCAATCTGAGGTATCTAGTTGACCTGCGGGACTATTTCAAGCCCTGACTTATAATGGCATTCACTGATTCTGTGCCCTTGATTTAAAATTAGCCCCTTAGCAATTTTATTTCTTGATTATCCACACCGTGGCAGTATTGCTCCATCAGATGAGAGGAGACCTGGATTGTGATTGAGAAAATGTTGGATACTCCCAGCCAGATGCTGTAGTAAAGACTTTTGTTTAAACTTGTTAATACTTGGCCTAGCCAAGACTTTGTTATATTGTAAATATTAATAAATGCAATATTTTATTTCTTTTTCATTCATCTGCTTGACTAAATATCTTAAGGTTACAACAGTTACTCTTGTGGATCTGCCGGGCTGTAGCCTCTCAACATTATCAGAATGTACAAGACTTCAGTCGCTGAGCCTCAGAAGATGTGGACTGACTGCACTCGAAGGCCTGGGAAACTGCAAAGACCTAAAGTACATTGATGTGCAGGTGCCTACATAGTTTTTTTTTTTTTTTTTAGTGGTTGTTAGGTTTGGCATTTTTGCAATAGATATATTTTTTCAGGATTGAAAATGAACTATTCTGGTTTTAAATATTGTTCATTAATTTTATCTTCCAAGTTAAATTCGAATACAAATTCTGAGTAGCAAATAAACTTTTAACTCATTATCTCAAATCATGGATTCATTGCAGTGAGTTTAATTAGATGCATATTAGGTTACATTTGTACCATATGACCCTACCAAAAGAGATAGACAGGTTTCCCAATTAAATGCTTGTCAAATAGAAATGCTAAATATTGTGTACTCATCTTTGAGGTTATATCTGTGGGACTGTTATTAACACTTTGTAATATAATGGATGTTTTTACACATTTGCTCTGCTTCTGTACTTCAGGAAGCAGGTGAAAGCTTGGCTCTTCAACCAGGCCTTTAATGGAAGAAGCAACTAACTTGTTAGCAGTGGCGTACCAAGGGCGGGGCGGTAGGGGCGGTCTGCCCCAGGTGCATGCTGCTGGAGGGTGCAGAGAGCAGACACGCGCCTGTCGGCTCTCTTGGTTCCCTGCTCCCTCTGCCTCCAGCAGCCAAGAATGCACCCGGGGGGGGGGGGGGGGGCTTGATGCGCTGGGGAGGGGGTGTCATTGCGGCCGGGGGGGGGGGGGGTGTCATGCTGCAACCTGGGAGGACGGACGCCGCTGCACCCGGGGGCCTGCACAGTGGCGATCCGCCCTGGGTGCCAGCCGACCTAGGATCGCCACTGCGTATTAGTCTCACTCACACACGCAAGGATTGACTTGGGCTGCACATACTGCAACAGGACATGTTTATCCACTCCTACCCTAGCTGAGATAATATGTAACCATCTCTCTGACCTCCCGTGCAACTTTCTTCAAATCAATCACCTTACTTTCTAACTCCTTTTACTCTCTTACCTATCTATGGGCCCTGTTTACTAAGGTGCACTGGTGTAATTAGCACACGCTAAATATAAGTGCATACTAACACTAGAGACACCTATATATTGACAATTGGCACTGACACCGATTAGGATTTGTGCTTCCATCTGGTTGCGTGCTGTTCTATAATTTCGGGTGCCTAAATCCCATAGCGCATGACCTAAGAGGAAGCGTAGCCAGGAGGAGATGATGTTACTGTATATTTAAAACCACAATCCCAAGGGAGACCCATGTCACCCAATGCATCTTCCGCTGTTAATTCAATATTGGCTGTTAATTGGAGTTAAATTGCGCACGCAAGTGTCTTTATTCTATAAATGTTGTGCGCAGCTTTCTAGAATTAGGGGTTTTGTTGATGATGATGTTGTTGTTATTGTTTTGAGTGATTTTAATGGGGTGATTTTTTTAACTGCTTACACTGGTGCAATGTTAATGAGTACTTTCTACCTATGGACTTTGCACCTTTATTCACTGTGAAAGTATACCTGTAATTTCACTAATTTGAGTATTTTATTTTTATGGATTTCTTGATAACACCAATTTTTGTTCTATACTCTTTCGTAGAAAAGATGGTGATAGAGCTTTAATGTTTCTTTCTTTCTTTTTTAAAAGGAAAATAACATCCAGGCAGTAAACTGTGAGGATCTAGAAAATCTTTGCATTCTACTACTGGACAGCAATCAATTATCATCTATTCATGGTTTAAACAGCTGCCATAATTTAAGGAATCTGCAATTATCTCACAATAAAATAACTCGAATTGGTAAGAGTTCCATATTTGATGAATATAATATTAATGTCCTTAACATGGCACCACACCTCTTGTGATGCATATATATGGGGAGAGTGTTTCTGATGTCATAGCGGGTGAATGTCTGGAATCTAGTGATCTTCAGATGTATTAGGCCACAAATGGAGATTGTTCATTCAAAGGTAATGGTAGGAGAACTAAGGGGCCCTTTTTCTAAAGGGTGTTAAGCACATAGGACCAGATTCAGTAAATGGCGCCCCGGGATGAGCGCTCTTTCTAGAATAGTGTTGATTGCCAAATTCTATGCCCAACTCTGGGTTCAAGGGTTTATACCAAATGAAACCAGTTGTAAATCCTAGTGTGCAAGTTGGGCACACATCTGTGGTATTCTGTAATAGTGCATGCAATTTTCCAGAATGCCCCTGACTTGCCCATGCCCTTCCCATGGGAATGCCCCCTTTGCGGTTGCGTGCGGATACCTATGCGCTATCCTATAACTGCGTTTCTGCTCCCATCTGCCTTTTCAGCCTTGTTTCATAGCTTTACATTAGAGAATGACACTGTTACTGTTACCGTACAACTGGAGTAATTGTGAAAATATGTATACTGGTGCACCTAAGATTTTTAAAAAAACTTTTTTTTAGAAGTAGTTTATTGAAATCCTGTGTTTACAGACTAAAATAATATTTTTTAGGTGGTTTGGAATCTCTGAAATGTCTTCAGCGGTTAGTTGTGGATCACAATCAGTTAATAACAACCAAAGGGCTTGAGGCTACATCTACTCTCATGTACCTGGACTGCTCTTATAATCATCTGACTGAACTGGAAGGCGTTAGGAATTGTGGCTTGCTTCAGACTCTGAAACTACATGGAAATAACCTGAGTAAGGTGAATACCATCTGGCTATTGTTACTGCATGGCACTTTAGTTTCATTCTTAATGCAACGTGATATGTAGAGGACTCTAAGAGAAGGAAAATTATGCATGACTTTTTATAATTGTATGTCATCTTAAAAGAATGATATGATGCATGCTTATTAGGTGTATCATTAATATTATGCTAACATTGAATTATATCTCTGGTATTTGAATTCCAGTGCTGTCAAATGTGTATATTTTTGATACTGTTTCATGGTAGTTCTATTGTTAGGTTTCAATTTACTGTTTTCAAGTTTACCTCATTTATTGTATTTATATTGGTTATTTTACTATTGTTATGCTGTTAAATTTGTAAGTTTTATGTTAAACTGTACCTGCTGCAAACCACCTTGGGTGAGTCTCTTCATAAAGGCAGTCAAGTAGAGGAGTTTGGTAGCCATGTTAGTCCACTCTTAAGGTTATCAATAGAAATCAAACAAAATAAAACATGGAAAACAAAATAAGATGATACCTTTTTTATTGGACATAACTTAATAGTAGATGACGGCAGAAAAAGACCTACATAATACATTTCTTGATTAGCTTTCGAAGGTTGCCCTTTTTGGCAGATCGGAAATAATCACGTTTCCGATCTGACGAAGAAGGGCAACCTTCGAAAGCTAATCAAGAAATGTATTAAGTTATGTCCAATAAAAAAGGTATCATCTTATTTTCTTTTCCATGTTTTATTTTGTTTGATTTCTATTGATAACCTAAAGGCAGTCAATAAATCCCAGTCAATCAATAAATAAATGATTTCTTTGAGAAAGGAAGTCATATGGAATGCTGTGTTACTAAGCCCACTAATTTAATTTCTGCCGTGCTACTAAAGGAGTTGTTTTAGAAATCTTAATCAAACGTAAATAGTGATTTTACCAAGGGCTTGATTTCCACATGGGTGTTCATAATACATAGAAATTACAAGGTGGCATGTTGGAGATGTAGTTTAAGCATGGCCTAAGCGGGTCAAAAAGTTACATGCGTATTCCCCATTTCATAAAGTGAGTGCATGTGTATGATATAATATTTCCAAATGGAAATTTACAGCTGCTCTCTGGCATGCAGAGGTTTTTAAAGAGTGCTCATTTCAGCCAGACCTTTACAGAAGGGATTAAGGGTATTATCCTCTTTTAATCCCCCACTGTTTATGTCCCATTCCAACTGAAAATAAACAAAGATAGCAGCCTCTGTAGTTAATTAGCAGCATTCTCACACATTTAGGCTTTCAAATGGCTCACATACATGTATAAGTGCTAATAGTTTCACATGCATGTTGCCAAATAGCTACTTACATGTGTAGGTGTTGGCACTCACACATGTAACTTACTGTCTTTCCTCTGTTGCTTTTTCCCATGTATAGGCTTGCAAAGTGGCCGCTTCCCCTGCAAGTGTTGGCAAGCACACGTGTGCCCCTGCGTTAATTTTAGAAAATGCTCTATGTTGGCAAATCCTTTTTTTTTAATTTAAAATTTAAAATAAAGAATAAAACCATACAGTTTAAAAACAACCCCCTGAATCCCCACAACTGCTAAACTAGACATATTGTGTTTCTTCAGTACGTGACCAAATGTGTTTCTTCAGTACGTGACGAAATTATATATCAAATTAAATCCACACACACACACCCCACCTTACTTCCCCCCTATAAATTCTGCATGCTAAAGACAGAAAATAGAAGTTAAACAGTTCTCTACAAGGAGTAAGTCCTTGGGGTATAACTCTGAGGTATCAATGGACCTAAGACGGCATCTCGGAGCAGTCTGCCCAGGCTCTGTAGTCTGCCCATACATGCCGAAACTGAGCCAGCCTGTTCTTTTGCAGGGCAGTAAACTTAGACATTAGGTATATATAGGACACTTTAGCCTGCACCACCAACAGCCCTGGAGTAGCTGGTTGTTTCCATGCAGAAGCCAACACCAGATGTCCTGCTGCAAAGATGTGATGGGTCCATTTCCTCTTGCACACCAACAATTCTGAAGGCCCCAGATGAAGCAAACAGCCGGCTGTAGTCTTAGTGATGTGGCCTTCAGTGATATTCTGGAGCCAACCACCACAGAGTCCTCAAAGCTCTGCGCTCCTGGGCAAGACCACCATAGAAGAAGAAAAGTCCCTTGAGTTGGCAGATCCTTTTTTAAAGTACCACTGCAACTGAGCCTGTCTAGACCCGAAGATTTCTATTCCAACGTCTACCTTCTGTATTGCACATCCATACAACATAATTAGTCTTGTTTGAACAAATGCTAAACTGGCATTTGTCTGAGCCTCTTTTATTGTCCACTTATATAATGCACATAGGGGTCCTTTTACTAAACTGCAGTAAAAAGTGGCCTGTGGTAGTGTAGGTACGTATTTGGGCATGCGCCGGGCCAGTTTTTACTACATCTGCAAAAAAGGGCTTTTTTTAATAGGATGGGAAAAGGGCATGTGCTAAAACTGAAACCAGCGCATGCCTAAAACAGACCAGAGCCCTTAACCGCCACCCATTGATCTAGCGGTAAGGGCTCACGCACTACATGCACGGTGACCAGTTGGCGCACGCCAACTGCTATATACCATAAGTACATACTGTATCTTACTATATAAATGAAGAGTGACTGACGCGGCACGTCACAGATCACTCCCGCGCCGTCTGTCGTTTACAGGAGCTACCCCGATGAGCTGCGAGGGCGCTTCTTAACCCGGCTCCTGCTGTTTCCCCTCCCCTCATCTGGAGGCGGGGGGCTGCCCAGGGGAAACCCATGTCAAGCGGAAGCGGAGGAGTAACGAGGTGTGCGCAGACTGCAGCGTGCCCGGAGAGGCTGTAGGCAGCAGCAGTGGTTCTCTCTCCTTATACTTGCTCCTGTCAGCGCTCCGATTTCTGCCTGCAGCACTAAAGATGAAGTCGGAGGGCTGAGAGGAGCAGGTATAAGAAGAGAGAGAGAACGTGGACTGGGGGGGGGGGGAGGAGTGAGGGCTCAGGAGTTAACAGAGAGAGAGAAAGGGGACCACGGGGATGGGTAAGGGCTTCAGGAGAGCAGGAAAAATTACTGGTAGAAGGCGGGCAGAGAGAGAGATGTTTGAAAGGGACAGATGCTGGGAATAGGGGATGAAAAAAAACAAGGGAGACTGCAGTGCCGTAGCGAGGGTGTCTGACACCCGGGGCGGGTCGCCACTGCGCACCCCCCCCCCCAGGTGTAGGGCATGGCGCCCCCCCCTCCTGAGCGCACCCCCCCGAAACGCACCCTACCTTTCAGCGGGGGGGCAGGCGGGAGGGCCGATCCGCCCACAGTGCACATCACTGGGAGCTGCATCGGCTCTGCTGCTTCCCTGCTTTCTCTGCCCCAGAACAGGAAGTAACCTGTTCTGGGGCAGAAAGAGCAGGGAACCAGCGAGCCAACACCCCCCCAGCGCGTGCACCCGGGGCGGACCGCCCCCCCTTCCTACGCCACTGGGAGACTGTGGTCATGGAGTGGAAGGGAGAAATGGTGATCATGGAGGGCAGGGGATAGCTGGTGCCAATGGAGGGGAAGTAAAGGGAAAAGAGGAGAAAACAGGAGGAGACTGTGATCGGGAAGGGGAGAAATGGTGCCCATGGAGGGGAAGGGACCTGGAGAGAAGAGAGCCAGGAGGAGATGGTCATACACACTCACACTCTCTCTCTCTCTCAACTCACTCTCACACAGACAAAATATTACAACAATAAGGGAATTACATTTCACAAATAAAAAATGCTGCCCATTTTAATGGCTAAATGCTTGTAAGTACATAAGTAATGCCACACTGGGAAAAGACCAAGGGTCCATTGAGCCCAGCATCCTGTCCACGACAGCGGCCAATTCAGGCCAAGGGCACCTTGCAAGCTTCCTATGCCACCAGAAAGGACGCGCGTTTGAGGAAATAAATAATCCAGGCATTATGGGCGCACGGCAAATCTGAAATAACCACCAGGAGGATGTGGTAGCCTGGCGGTAGTCTCATTTTGGCGTGTGCTGCACACGCGTAGAGCCTAACGCACCTTTGTAAAAGGGCCCATTAGTTCTTGTAGTCTGAAGCATTTATGAGACAAGTTTTAGAAAGTTTACTTAACCCCCAAATTCTATAAATGGTGCTAACAATTGCACACACACATTTGTGTACGCACCCAATTTAAATGAAAAATAAGCCCTGACAATCAATTATCGGTGCAAATTGGCATGAATTTAGATAGACACGCACATATATGTGCGCCTGGATCCACGAGTAAATTTTATGCACAGCTGCAAAAAGAGGGCACGGTCATGGGAGGGTCATGGGTGGATCGGGGATGTTTCCTCAGTTCTGAACAGAACTGTTCAGAAGGTCATACCCCACCATACGAGCCAACTTTTCAAAATTATTGGGGGTGCTAAGCCCAATGGAAATCCTTTGAAGACAAAGCCCGTCCAGCTTTGCTGCAGTGTTTACTTTCTGCTGTACGAGTTACAGTGCAAATGAGGTAGGCAAGTTTCTGTTGCTAATTGCCAGCAGCCCTAAGTTCATCTTATTTTATTATTTTAAATTCTCATAGTTTAAGATGTAGACAGCCAGCAGTGGTTAGAATATCATATAAATAGAATGAGTGAACCTACTAAGAGGAAACAAATGAGAACAAACCATGTCTACTCATGTATTTGGAACACTTTCCAGTTTTGACCCTATTGAAAATGACCTTACCCTTTTTGGATCATGATCCATCTTCTTGCTTCTCCCCCTCCCCTCCCAATTGCGCCCCACTTAGTTCACCATCAGGCTAGTCACCATTCCTCTGGATGGATGGATTTAATTGGTCATTAAACTGATTCCAGCTTTTTGTTGAAAATTACTGAAATGAGGAAATTTTGTGGTTCACCAACTTGAAATGCCTCTTTAAGGTCCATAAAACAGCAATGGTTAATATTCTTAATACTATTTGTATGCAGCCCCCCAACTTGGAGAATCAGGTTCTGCTGAGAGAGTTACACCTGGATGATAACAGCGTCTCGTCACTGGAAATACTTTCTTCATGCTGGCTACCTTTATTGCAGATTCTTTCTGCATCTCAGAACAGGTACATTCAAAAATATTTTGCAATTAAGCTTATAAGCGTAGAAATTTATGATTGGGTAAGAACAGACTTTAAATTCATCTCATTTACTTATATCACATAGCTAAGGTTCTGCTTATATTGCAGTGGAACAATAACTAGGCACATAAACCACTTGAATAGTGAAGCGAGTTCACAATCAATCCGAATCCGTTCTCAATATACTCAACTTCACAACGTATACATCCTTATTTATATTATTTGTTGCTTTTTCACAAACATTCTTATCCTTAATCTTCAAGTTAGTACTTAGCTTTTTGGCTACAGTTGACGATACATGATGGAGACCCATTGTCACAAAACTGATGCTTGTAGGACGCAGCTACGCACCTACGCGGCTTAGTAAAAGGGCCCCCCAAATGTCTCTATCATATCTCCCCTTTCCTGCCTTTCTTCCAAAGTATACATATTAAGATTTTAAGTCTGTCTCCAAGACTAGTTTGACACATAACAAACTAGCCTTGGGTACCTTCATCCTAGATTGTGGAGAGGATCTTCTGTTCGCATATTCTTCCATACTCCTCATAGCAGTGGCTTCCCCATGTCTGTCTCAATAGTAGACTATGGACGTTTCCTCCAGGAACTTGTCCAAACCTTTTTTAAACCCAGATATTCTAACCACTGTTACCACATCCTCCAGGAATGAGTTCCAGAGCTGAACTATTCTTTGAGTGAAAAAATATTTCCTTCTATTAGTTTTAAAAATATTTCTATGTAATTTCATTGCGTGTCCCCTGGTCTTTGTACTTTTGAAAGAGTGAGAAATTGATTTACTTTTACCCATTCTACACTACTCAGGACTTTAGAGACCTCAATTATAGCCCCCCTCAGCCATCTCTTTTCCAAAGTGAAGAGCCCTAACCTCTTTAGCCTTTAGTGGAGGGGTAGCCTAGTGGTTAATGCAGATCCTGGGGAACTGAGTTCAATTCCCACTGCAGTTCCTTGTGACTCTGGGCAAGTCACTTAACCCTCCATTGCCCCTGGTACAAAATAAGTACCTGAATATATGTAAACCGCTTTGAGTGTAGTTGCAAAAACCTCAGAAAGGCGGTATATCAAGTCCCATTTCCATTTCCCTTTCTTCATATGGGAGGAGTTTCATTACCTTTATCATTTTGGTTGCTTTTCTTTTTTGAGATATAGTGACTAGAACTGAATGGAATGCTCAAGGTGAGGTCAACCCTGGTGGCCAAATTACACCCAGATATTTTGTGCTGGACCATGTATCCAGGGTAAGCTGGACTTGGAAGTTACGCAGGTGTTGGCCGATATTCAGTATTGATACCTGCATACCTAACCAGGCAAGAATAGGGTTTCTCTCTGTGTGGTCCTGTGTGCCCAGTTAGGTATGTGGACACCAGCACTTAATATGACAAGTGCCCGCTTATTCTGCCAGCTCTGCCCACAGATTGCCATGGTACTAACCGGACAGTGCCGCAGTGGTCAGAGGAGATATTCAGTGACACTGTCTGGTTTAGCACTGCTAAATATCTCTTCTGAGTCCGCTGAACGGGGTTTAAGTTGCAGGAGCCTCTCCAGACTCCTTTGAATATCTATCTACTCCTTGTGTTTTTTTGACATGTATATCCCACTTCCTTCCTCCTTTGAATGAGTAATGAATTAATAATTACAGTAGCCGATAATCCACTTTCTGTTATAACTTTCGCAACTTCTTAGTTTTACTTTGCAGTCGTGCAATATGTTGCCGTATTTACCTATACTGTATTTTTACTTCCAGGCTGACTCAGCTTGCACCCTTATGTGCATTTGTATCTCTGGAAAAAGTGGATATGAGTAACAACTGCTTGTCAGGTGAGGTGTGAAAAAGAAATCTCTGCAGTATGTTGAAACGTGTTTGAAGCACTGCTATTGGTCTCTTTTATTTTTACAGCATGAACAGATCTTAAAATGGAAGTAGAGGCTTGGCCTTATGACTCAGTGATAGCAGGGGCGTAGCTAGGTGGGGCCACGAGGGCATGGGCCCCCACAGATTTAACCCTGGCCCCCTCTACTTTCGACCCACCCCCCTTCCGCCGCCGCTAGGTACCTTTACTGATGGGGGTCCACAACCCCCACCAGCCGAAGTTCTCTTCAGCGCCGGTCTCCGGCGCGTTCGCTGATCTGTTTCTGTGAGTCGACTCCTGACGTCCTGCACGTAGCGTGCAAAGGTACCTGGCAGCGGTGGGGGAGGGTTGGCAGAAGCGGCGGTGGGGGGGGGTCGAAAGTGGCAGGGGGGGGTCGGCGGTGCTGGGGGGGGGGATAAAATGTGCCCCCTCACCTCAGGCTGTGGACCCCATTCCCACCGAGGTCTGCCTACGCCCCTGAGTGATAGTGGCATGCTGAAGGGCACTGGTTTGATCCCTGTGTTGGGTCTTCTGTTCCTTGGTTTGGCTGGAAATTGGGAAGCCGTAAAAGCAGCATTTACATCCCCATCCTATCGCTGCCATTCCCTCACCATCATCACAGTTTTCTTTCCCATCCCGTCCCGTGCACAACCCAAATTTTGAAACATTTGTAAATTCAAGAACATGAAATGTGTCCTAAAACGTGTGAAAGTTTAATACAAAACAATAAATATGCAAGAAATCCATATTCTTCTTATTATCATTGTTTTCTTAAATATCAAAGTTGGTGACATAAAGTAGGGGAAAAGTCCTTGTGGAATAAAGGCTCGTACTTCTAGATCCCAGCACCAATGGAAGAGAATGAACAGGATGAAACTGCTAGGTCCCAAAAAAATGCTGAGCAAATATTTTAGGAAATTCATGCTTTGTTCTATTAATGCTATTGAAATAAATAGTTCATAGTGATCATGCAGTTGTTAGCTATTAGCAGGGAATTCAATTACTGCTTAAATATGTCTATTTCTATGTTACCAGAAAAGGAGTTATCTGATTTATCAGTACATAAACTTACATCTCAGCAGAACTAGTAATAGGTTTTTACGGTTTGGGGTAAAAGTAGTCACATCCTTTGTCTCCAGTGTCCTGCTTGAAAGGCTGACTGGTTTTGGGGTCACTGTAACAAGTCTAGATTTAGGCGCCGATTATAGAATAAGCTTAGATGATATTTCAGTGCCGATAATCTGTGCGCATCCATTTACGCCAGTGAAAACCTGGTGTAAATCTCAGCGCGTAGATTTAGGCGCACTGGGCCATATTCTATAACTAGGCACCTACATTTTGGAATGCCCATGTCCCCACCTATAACCTCGCCCCTTTTTGCCTACACATGTTAGAAGTTCGGCGCACATTGTTACAGAATATGCTTAGCGAGTTGTGCGCATAAATTCTAATCAGTACCAATTAGTGCTCATTATTGCTTGTTAAGTGCTGTTATCAGTGCTCATTAGCTTGTTAAGCCAATTAAGTTCTGCCGATTTCAGCACCTAAATCTAAGCGCACTATCCTGCTTATTTTTGAACGAGAAGGCCGACCATCTTCCGACACAAATTGGGAGATGGCCGGCCATCTCCTGAACCTGGCCAAATCGGTATAATCGAAATCCGATTTTGGCCGGCTTCAACTGCATTCCGTCGTGGAGCCGGCCAAAGTTAAAGGGGGCGTTTCGGCAGGATACGGAAGGCGGGACTGGGGCGTGGTTACGAGATGGCCGGCTTCGGTCGATAATGGAAAAAAGAAGGCTGGCTCTGACGCGCACTTGGCCGGCTTCACTTGGTCCATTTATTTTTAGGACCAAGTCTCAAAAAAGTGCTCCAACTGACCAGATGACCACCGGAGGGAATAGGGGATCACCTCCCCTTACTCCCCCAGTGGTCACCAACCCCCTCCCACACAAAAAAAAACATTTTTTTGCCAGCCTCTATGCCAGCCTCAAATGTCATACCCAGCTCTATGACAGCAGTATGCAGGTCCCTGGAGCAGTTTTTAGTGGATGCAGTTCACTTCAGGCAGGTGGACCCAGGCACATACCCCCCCTACCCAACCCCCCCCCAAACCGACTGTACCCACATGTAGGTGCCCCCTTCATCCCTAAGGGCTATGGTAGTGGTGTAGAGTTGTGGGTAGTGGGTTTTGGGGGGGGGGGGGGTTGGGGGGCTCAGCACCCAAGGTAAGGGAGCTATGCACCTGTGAACAATTAATGACGTCCACTGCAGTGCCCCCTAGGGTGCCCGGTTGGTGTCCTGGCATGTCAGGGGGACCAGTGCACTACAAATGCTGGCCCCTTCCATGACCAAGTGCCTTGGATTTGTCCGGGTTTGAGATGGCGGCATTAGTTTTCATTATTGGCGAAAAACGATGCCGGCTATCTCTGACATTTGGCCGGCCCCAACCGTATTATCAAAACGAAAGATGGCCGGTCATCTTTTTCGATAATACGGTTCGGGACCGTTGTTTGCAGCGCCGGCCATATAGATGGCCGGCGCTGTTCGATTATGCCTCTCTATATAGAATCGTGGGGGTGTATGCCTATGTGAAGTCCTCAGCTGTATATCAAATGCGCTAAATAAAAAATATCTGTTTTTCCTTTAATATTTATCACTATCCAACATAGATCTTAAGAATGCTGCCATGTGTTTTGATGGCTGCTGGAGTCTGAGTGAATTATCACTGACTGGAAATCCATTTCTGCAAGAAGAAGGCTGGCGGTCAGTAATCAGTTTGTAAAGGAAAGCAAAAAAAAAGTGTTAATGATATATTTAAACTGGTTGAGCATGAGAAAATTTGCCACTTTTAAATGTATTTAATATCGTTTTAGTTTGGGTATTTGAATGGTGTTCATACTGATAGGTTACATAGTAACATAGTAACATAGTAGATGACGGCAGAAAAAGACCTGCACGGTCCATCCAGTCTGCCCAACAAGATAACTCATATTTGCTGCTTTTTGTGTATACCCTACTTTGATTTGTACCTATGCTCTTCAGGGCACAAACCGTATAAGTCTGCCCCGCACTATCCCCGCCTCCCAACCACCAGCCCCACCTCCCAACCACAGGCACAGACCGTATAAGTCTGCCCAGCACTATCCTCACCTCCCCAGCCCTGTCTCCCAGCCCCGGCTCTGGCACAGACCATACAAGTCTGTCCAGCACTATCCCCGCCTCCCAACCACCAGTCCCGCTTCCCACCACCGGCTCTGGCACAGACCGTATAAGTCTGCCCAGCCCTATCCCCACCTCCCAACCTCCAGCCCCGCCTCCCGATCTTGACTAAGCTCCTGAGGATCCATTCCTTTGGCACAGGATTCCTTTATGCTTATCCCACGCATGTTTGAATTCCGTTACCGTTTTCATTTCCACCACCTCCCGCGGGAGGGCATTCCAAGCCCAGGTTGTAATTGAAAATCATGTTTATTTATTAGGATTTATTGACTGCCTTTTTGAAAGAATTCACTCAATGCGGTGTACAGTAAGAATAGATCAAACATGAGCAGGAGGCAATTAGAGCAGTAAAAATATTCGAACAACAATACAAAGTATGGCATAGTATACTACTTACAATATCAACACAATACGTAATAGAACATTTTAATTGACAGTGAAGGGTATAAGCAAAGATGGAACTTAGAGATAGGTAAGAGAGTAAGAGGAGTTAGAAAGTAAGGTGACTGATTTAAAGAAAGTTGCACATGAGGTCAGAGAGATGGTTAAATATGATCTCAGCTAGGGTAGGAGTGGATAAACATGTCCTGCTGCAGTATGTGCAGCCCGAGTCACTCCTTATGTGTGCATGTGAGTGAGACTAACAAGTTAGTTACTTCTTTCACCTGCTTCCTGAAATACAGATAGTCTTGTGTTAAGTGGAGCCTTTCAAGCAGCGTATTCCAGAGTGTGGGGGCTACTCCGGAGAAGGCTCGCTTGCGGATATCACATTGTGTTATGTCTTTTAGACAGGGTGTAGTTAGTGTAAGTCCTTGGGAAGACCTTAGTGTGTGTCCTTGGTGGTGTGTGGAGGATCATCCTATTCTTCAGATACTCGGAGCCATTTCCTTTCAGGGCCTTGAAGATCAGACAGAGAATTTTAAATTTAGCCCTGTATTGTACTGGTAGCCAATGAAGTTTTTGCAAAAATGGTGTGATGTGGTCACGACGCCTGCAACCTTCTATGAGTCTTGTTGCTATATTCTGAATCAACTGGAGCTGGTGCAGGCCCTTTGTAGTCAGACCATTGTATAGTGCATTACAGTAATCCAGTAATGTTAAGCTTCAAAACGACTTCAGATGTTTCTAGAACAGAAAACATATGTGGAGATTCTATATATGACGCCTAACGTTACTTGCTACTTCCATTGCGGAAAAGTATTCTAACAGATTCAAGGCACCGAAATGGAGCAGGTACGGCAGACCCATGTGAAAACCCACTTACGCGCCCACACAGTATTCTAGAATAGTGCGGATTTGCGCCCAACTTGAGCGCCAGGATTTACACCTGTTTTCAGAAACATAGAGGGGCATAATCGAATGGGGGCAGCCATCTCTAATGACGGCCCCGTCAAGCGACGTACCCGACTGTATTATCGAAACAAGATAGCCGGCCATTTTTCATTTCGATAATACGGTCGGGGCCGGCCAAATCTCAACATTTGGGCCACCCTTAGAGATCGCCGGCGTTAGAGATGGCCGCCATTGGTTTTCGCCGATAATGGAAACAAATGGCGGCCATCTCAAACCCGGCCAAATCCAAACCATTTAGTCGTGGGAGGAGCCAGCATTTGTAGTGCACTGGTACCCCTGACATGCCAGGACACCAACCGGACACCCTAGGGGGTACTGCAGTGGACTTCACAAATTGCTCCCAGGTGCATAGCTCCTTTACCTTGTGTGCTGAGCCCCCCAAGCCCCCCCCCCCAAGAAAACCCACTACCCACAACTGTACAACACTACCATAGCCCTTAAAGGGTAAAGGGGGGCAGCTAGATGTGGGTACAGTGGGTTTCGGGTGGGTTTTGGAGGGCTCACATTTACCACCACAAGTGTAACAGGTAAGGGGGGATGGGCCTGGGTCCACCTACCTGAAGTCTACTGCACCCACTAAAAACTGCTTCAGGGACCTGCATACTGCTGTGATGGAGCTGGGTATGACATTTGAGGCTGGCAAAAAAAATGATTTTTTTTTTTGGGTGGGAGTGAGTTGGTGACCATTGGGGAGTAAGGGGAGGTGATCTCCAATTCCCTCCGGTGGTCATCTGCTCAGTTGGAGCACTTTTTTGAGGTTTGGGCCTAAAAATAAATGGACCAAGTGAAACCGGTGAAGTGCTCGTCAGAGCTGGCCTTTTTTCCATTATCGGCCGAAGCCGGCCATCTTGTAACCACGCCCCATCCTGCCTTCCATACGCTGCCAAAACGCCCCCTTCAAGTTTGACCAGCCCTGCAACGGAAAGCAGTTGAAGCCGGTGAAAATCGGCTTTCGATTATACCGATTTCACTTGCTTCAGGAGATGGCCGGCCATCTCCCGATTTGTGGCGGAAGATTGCCGGCCTTCTCGTTCGAAAATAAGCTGGAAAGTTTCCTACGTTAACTGAGTAGTAATGGTCTACGCGCGCACAATGCCAATTATCACCCGGTTAGTGCCACGCGCTGGAAAGTTTCCAGCGCGCTTAGTGGATGTACGTAAAAAGTGAAATTACTGCCCGGGTCATGTGGTAGCTGGGCGATAGTTCAAAAGCGATGTGTGTAGGACTAGCATACGCACCTACGCGGCTTATTAAAAGGGCCCCTTATTCACGTGCATGTTTTAACGTTTGAAGGATTTCTGATTTGTGACGGTCATATTTATTCCCCACTGTTGTGTTTTGTTTATTTGTTAAAACAGAAAGGGAACTTCTTGAGCCATTTTTTTGGGGGGGTATTTCATATCCAAAATTTGTCTTCATACGTTGATTAATTTTTTGGTAGTCTAGTAGAAGGTTCAGATGGAATTCCTGTAGAATCCTCTTCTTCTTTATCTGGAGAAGGTGTTTTAACGTCAAAGGGATGCAGGAGGCCTTCTTCATTAGGTGGGAGTGAGTCTGGAGGACGGAGGAAGTGAATGTACAAACTTGTGTTCAGACCCTGAGATGGATAACAGTAAGAAAATGGGATCTGAACAAGTTTCCCTCCTTCTGGGGTAAGGCCAGGAAAAAGGCTTTACGCACAAGAACTGTGGCAATAGGAGCTACCTTCCTATTGAAATTTCCTTGTGTATGCAGAATAGTGTTTCAATCTAAACAGTTTCAATTTTTTGACCCCAAACAGCTAGAGGAATTTCTAATCAGTAGGGAAGAGGTTAATGTAGTGGTTTAATCCCATATGTACACTGTTTAACAGCCTTGGAGTGAATCACTCGGGACGTGACGCTTCATTATTATAATTTACAAAAGTATGTTTATTTCCTTTAGATTATATTATTAATCTTACATCTTGGATTGATTTCTTATTCTTGTGGTCGATAACTATTTGAAACTTAAAAAATATTTGCTTGTCTATATAATTTATTTCTAAGTTGTGTATTATCATTCATAAATGTGAAATTATGTTTGTTAAAAAGCTTAATAAAGATAAAGTAAAAAAAAAAAAAAAAAAAAAGTACTCCAGAAGGCTCGGAGCCTCAGTAGTTGCCACATATGTAGTGGTTTCATTTAATAGATTGTTAAATAAACCAATTACTGCAGGTCAATAAACCATGCACCCATAAGTACACCAAAATGTTTTCCTTGTTTAGCATGATTTATTGTCCTAAGGCCTGGTCTATTTATTACCACAAGAGGGCATGTTGGCAGCATGAAACACAGGATTCCCCTTGTCCTGTGTTTGTCTTAGGCAAATAATTAGGAACCAGTACAGAAAGGGGTGCTGACAGTGTAAAATAGGAATGCTCTGTTTTTAATGGGCCCCATATTCAGAAAATGCTGAGCCCCTAAATTTACTTCTGTATATCCTGCTCTATGGTAGATTGACTGACTCGGAGTCTGTTGCTGTTATATTTTTATTAGGGGAAAGTCTCATAAATGGTCACAGGATGATCTCTTGCTCACTCACTCATGGAGCTTATTCTGTGCCTGTTTATAAACATCGACAAAACCCCCTTCCTCCTTATATCAATATTCGGTCACAAAGCAATGCTTACATTTTTTATCTTTTTATCAAACTTTTTTTTTTTTCTTCTTCTTCTTTTTTTATTGATTTGTCTTGTGCCGACATGTCTGTTACTGTTCACGGCAAGTAAAGTCGGCCAAATGCTCGTCAGGGACGCCCTTCTTTTTTCCATTATCGGCAGAGGCCGGCCATCTGTTAACCACGCCCCCGCCCCGCCTTCGGTACACTGCCAACACGCCCCCTTGAACTTTGGCCGGCCCTGCGACGGAAAGCAGTTGAAGCCGGCCAAAATCGGCTTTCGATTATACCGTTTTGGCCGGCTTTAGGAGAAGGCCGGCCATCTCCCGATTTGTGTCGGAAGATGGCCGGCCTTCTCCTTCGAAAATAAGCAGGATAGGCGCATACGTGACTTAGTGAAAGAGCCCCTTAATAATTATTTGCTAATTGGTTATAATCAGTGCTAATTGGCACTAATTAGCAGTTATGCAAGTAAATGCCCTTAATCGGGATTCTATAAATTGTACTCACAAAAATCAATCGTGTACAACTACAGTGGGAGAGTGATTGTGAGAGGGGCATGGGGGGATCAGGGGCTTGCCCAGCCGTTACGCTGACAATTGCGCGTGCAGTTGCCGTTTATAGAATTTGCACTTACTGTGGATCATCCTGATGTCTAACTTTAGGCAAATTATAGTGAGCAACCCCCTAATCATCATTCCCGCTCAGCTGGGCAAGAGTCCTCCAGCTCTATTGCTCCCAGTGGGAGGTGGTGCTTCAGTATTGTAGTTTCAGTCAGGGGCGTATCTGGACTCGGGCGGTAGGGGGGGCCAGAGCCAGAGGGAGGGGGCACATTTTAGCCCCCCCCCCCCCCCCCGGCGCCACTGATCCCCCCCCCCCCGCCATTTCCGGACCCCCCCCTCGCCACCAATGACACCCTCCCCCGCTGCTGTCACTTAACTTTGCTGGCGGGGGACCCCAACCCCCCGCCAGCCGAGGTCCTCTCTTCCATGCAGGCTGCGCCGCTGCAAGTTGCAATGCTTCCTGTTCTTCTGAGTCTGACGTCCTGCACGTACAACGCGCAGGACGTCAGACTGAATTCCAAATTCTGAGTCTGACGTTCTGCACGTTGTACGTGCAGGACGTCAGACTCAGAAGAACAGGAAGCGTTGCAACTTGCATCCTGCACGGAAGAAAGGACTTCGGCTGGCGGGGGCTTGGGGTCCCCTGCCAGCAAAGATCGGCGACGGGTTGGTGGCGGGCGGGAGGGTCTGTGGTAGGGGGGTCCAGGGCGAAATCTGCGGGGGCCCAGGCCCCTGTGGCCCCACGCAGATACGCCCCTGGTTTCAGTCACTGGGGACCGGCAGGTTCCCTGGAATCCTGCAGAGCTTGCCTGTCCCTCACTATTGAAACTATGATACTGAAACAGCACCACCCACTGGTAGGATTATAGGTGGAGGACTCTCGTTCAGCTTAGAGGGAACAGTGCCCCTAATAGTTAATTTTCTAATTAGCATAAGACAAATGGAAAAAAAAAGCATTGATTAAAAAAAAAATTATTAAAAACTATAGACGCTATACTGTGGAAATACATTGCCACAAGTACATATTTCTCACATTTAAAGCCTGAATCAAGCTCTTTTCTTATAAATGCAGAATGGGTAGAGAAGGCTCAGTGCATTATGCTCTTGTTCCTTCTGGATTCGCTCAGATACAAGAACATTGTATTGGTCATGGTGCTAACTTGAACCATAATGTAAACTATAATTTTATATTTAATGTATGAAAATCCATCTGTTTTGTAGTGCATTTTACTAGTCTCAAATGACCTTCTAATTATGGTTAAGGACCACATGACATTTACAGTCCATGTTCAAATTATTTTCAAGAGACTCTGTCGTCTGTGATTTGTAAACAAGTTCCTACTAATTTATTTGTCACTCTGTAGACTCATACATTAGGACAAATCAAAGCCATTCATGTTGACTTGTTTAGTGTAAACTTCTAAATCTAATCTTCTTACGGCCTTGGTTTGCCACACAAATGAAAACTGTGGCCAAAATAAATAGTTGGGCACCAAAACGTTTCAGTTGAGTATCATGCAGTCTGAAATAAATATATGTCGTCAAAGCAGTTGCTGACTGAAATATATCTCTTTTTAAAGACATTTTCCATACATACTATAAGGCACATTGTGACTGGTGTCTCTTAGTACGTGAAAATGTCAACATTTGATATTTACAGAGAGGAATACAGCGATCATGCAAAATACTGGTGCCAAAATATTGTGGGACTTTGTGCTTGATTTTAAAGTTCTAGTCATTGGTTGAAAATCACATGACAGATTGAGGGTAATTTTATAAGGGGACACTTATGTGAAGCCTATTTTCTCCGAGGACAAGCAGGCTGCTTGTTCTCACTGATGGGTGACGTCCACGGCAGCCCCTCCAATCGGAAACTTCACTAGCAAAGTCCTTTGCTAGCCCTCGCGCGCCCGCGCGCACCGCGCATGCGCGGCCGTCTTCCCGCCCGAAACCGGCTCGAGCCGGCCAGTCTTCTTTTGTCCGCACTCGGTACGGTCGTGTTTTCGCCGTGTCGAGCCCCGGAAAGTCGACCTCGCGCGTCCAATTTGTTTTGAACGTGTTTTTTTTCCTTCGGGAAAGCTTTGTCCTAGTCGGGAAGTGCTCCGGAAACCCCCCGCCGGGTTTCGTGTAAATCCTCCCCGTACTTCCAGCTTTTTTGCCCCGGTAAGTTTTCTTTCGTCGT
Organism: Microcaecilia unicolor; assembly: GCF_901765095.1. Lineage (NCBI taxonomy): Eukaryota > Metazoa > Chordata > Amphibia > Gymnophiona > Siphonopidae > Microcaecilia > Microcaecilia unicolor. The sequence continues at coordinate 16,885,960 of NC_044039.1, forward strand.
CGGGGTAGGCCTCTTTTCGGCCTCGGTCGAGATTTTTTCTCCCTCTAAATTTGGTGCTTCAAATTTCGCCATTTCGGCTTTTGATTTCGCCGGCGTGATTTTTCCGCCCATGACATCGAAGCCTTCCAGCGGCTTCAAGAAGTGCACCCAGTGCGCCCGGGTTATCTCGCTCACTGATCGACACTCGTCGTGTCTTCAGTGTCTGGGGGCCGAGCACCGCCCTCAGAACTGCAGTCTGTGTTCCCTGCTTCAAAGGCGGACTCAGGTAGCGAGACTAGCCCAGTGGAACGTGTTGTTCTCGGGCTCTTCGTCGGCATCGGCACCGGGATCTTCGAGTGCATCGACGTCGTCAGCGTCCAGACCATCTTCCTCGGCCGCCCCTGCATCGAGTGCATCGAGGCATCGGGCCTCTGCATCGGCGCCGAGACATCGGATAGCTGCATCGACGTCGGTGGTACCAGGACCTCGTCTGCTGATGTCGTCGGACGGTGGTGCATCGGGTGGAGTGCAGGTGAGGGCTGTCCATTCCCCTGCTGGTGGCGGTGAGCCCTCGGGTGGGTCTCCGCCTACCCTGAGGGCTCCTGCGGTACAGCCCCCCGAGATCGACCTTCTTCAGTCTCGGCCCCGAGGAAGCGACGGATGGATTCGACGTCCTCCTCGTCGGTGCCGGGGAGCTCCGGTGACATGCTTCGGAAGAAATCGAAGAAGCATCGACACCGGTCTCCTCCCCGTGTCGGCACCGAGAGCTCTGGGTTGCCGAGGGATTCGGCACCCAGCAGGCATCGGCACCGAGAGGACCGCTCACCCTCTGTTCAGGAGGTGTCGATGCGCTCCGCTCTGGACAGCCCGGAACAGCCTCCACGCCCGGAACAGGTACTGACGTCGACGCCTGCATCGACCTCTCAGCCTTTCTCTGCAGCCGCTCTTAACGAGAGCCTCCGGGCCGTTCTCCCAGAGATTCTGGGAGAGCTGTTGCGCCCTACCCCTCCGGTACCGGCGGTGCTTGCGCCACCGGTACCGTCGAGCGTGGCGCCGGCTGGCCCATCGCCCAGGTTGAGGTCCCCGACGTCGGTACCGCGGCGGTACCGACCGCGGCCACCTCCCAGGAAGGCTCCCCGACTACGTCGGCGGAGGGAGCTTCGCCGATGCGGGCGAGGGAGTCTACCTCTCGACGCCCCCATCGTGGACGGGGTTCCACGGAGTCGAGCAGGGCGAGGTTGCAGACACAGGTCCGTGAACTTGTGTCTGACACCGAGGGTGAGGCCTCGTGGGAGGAAGAGGAAGATCCCAGATATTTCTCTGACGAGGAGTCTGAGGGTCTTCCGTCTGATCCCACTCCCTCTCCTGAGAGACAGCTTTCTCCTCCCGAGAGTCTGTCTTTTGCCTCCTTTGTCCGGGAGATGTCTACGGCCATCCCCTTCCCGGTGGTTGTGGAGGACGAGCCCAGGGCTGAAATGTTTGAGCTCCTGGACTATCCTTCTCCACCTAAGGAAGCGTCCACTGTTCCCTTGCACCATGTCCTGAAGAAGACATTGCTTGCGAACTGGACCAAGCCATTAACTAATCCCCACATTCCCAAGAAGATCGAGTCCCAGTACCGGATCCATGGGGACCCAGAGCTGATGCGCACTCAGTTGCCTCATGACTCTGGAGTTGTGGATTTGGCCCTAAAGAAGGCTAAGAGTTCTAGGGAACATGCTTCGGCGCCCCCGGGCAAGGACGCTAGAACCTTAGACTCCTTTGGGAGGAAGGCCTACCATTCCTCTATGCTCGTGTCCAAGATCCAGTCTTACCAGCTCTACACGAGCATACACATGCGGAATAATGTGCGGCAGTTGGCGGGCTTGGTTGATGCTCTTCCCCCTGAGCAAGCCAAGCCTTTTCAGGAGGTGGTCAGGCAGCTGAAGGCGTGCAGAAAATTCCTGGCCAGAGGAGTTTATGACACTTTTGATGTTGCGTCCAGGGCCGCTGCTCAAGGTGTGGTGATGCGCAGGCTCTCATGGCTGCGTGCCGCCGACCTGGAGAATAGAATCCAGCAGCGGATTGCGGACTCGCCTTGCCGTGCGGATAACATTTTTGGCGAAAAAGTCGAGCAGGTGGTAGAGTCTCTCCACCAGCGGGACACCGCATTCGACAAGTTCGCCCGCCGGCAGCCTTCAGCTTCTACCTCTACAGGTAGACGATTTTTCGGGGGAAGGAAGACTGTTCCCTATACTTCTGGCAAGCGTAGGTACAATCCTCCTTCCCGACAGCCTGCGGCCCAGGCTAAGCCCCAGCGCGCTCGCTCTCGTCAGCAGCGTGCGAATCAGCAAGGCCCCGCGGCTCCCCAGCAAAAGCAAGGGGCGAGCTTTTGACTGGCTCCAGCAGAGCATAGCCGACATCCAAGTGTCAGTGCCGGGCGACCTGCCTGTCGGAGGGAGGTTGAAAGCTTTTCACCAAAGGTGGCCTCTCATAACCTCCGATCAGTGGGTTCTCCAAATAGTCCGGCAAGGATACACCCTCAATTTGGCCTCACAACCTCCAAATTGTCCACCGGGAGCTCAGTCCTACAGCTTCCAGCACAAGCAGGTACTTGCAGAGGAACTCTCCGCCCTTCTCAGCGCCAATGCGGTCGAGCCCGTGCCATCCGGGCAAGAAGGGCTGGGGTTCTATTCCAGGTACTTCCTTGTGGAAAAGAAAACAGGGGGGATGCGTCCCATCCTAGACCTAAGGGCCCTGAACAAATATCTCGTAAAAGAAAAGTTCAGGATGCTTTCCCTGGGCACCCTTCTCCCCATGATTCAGCAAAACGATTGGCTATGCTCTCTGGACTTGAAGGAGGCCTACACACACATCCCGATACTGCCAGCTCACAGACAGTATCTGCGATTTCAGCTGGGCGCACGCCACTTCCAGTACTGTGTGCTACCCTTTGGGCTCGCCTCTGCGCCCAGGGTGTTCACAAAGTGCCTAGCTGTGGTAGCAGCGGCGCTTCGCAGGCTGGGGGTGCACGTGTTCCCATATCTCGACGATTGGCTGGTGAAGAACACATCCGAGGCAGGAGCCCTGCAGTCCATGCAGATGACTATTCGCCTCCTGGAGCTACTGGGGTTTGTGATAAATTACCCAAAGTCCCATCTTCTCCCAGTGCAGAAACTCGAATTCATCGGAGCCCTGCTGGATTCTCGGACGGCTCGCGCCTATCTCCCAGAGGCGAGGGCCAACAACTTGTTGTCCCTCGTCTCGCGGGTGCGAGCGTCCCAGCAGATCACAGCTCGGCAGATGTTGAGATTGCTGGGCCACATGGCTTCCACAGTTCATGTGACTCCCATGGCCCGCCTTCACATGAGATCTGCTCAATGGACCCTAGCCTCCCAGTGGTATCAGGCCGCCGGGGGTCTAGAGGACGTGATCCACCTGTCCACGAGTTTTCTCGAATCCCTGTATTGGTGGACGATTTGCTCCAATTTGACTCTGGGACGTCCCTTCCAAATTCCTCAGCCTCAAAAAGTGCTGACCACGGATGCGTCTCTCCTGGGATGGGGGAGCTCATGTCGATGGGCTTCACACCCAAGGAAGGTGGTCCCTCCAAGAAAGCGATCTACAGATCAATCTTCTGGAGTTGCGAGCGATCTGGAACGCTCTGAAGGCTTTCAGAGATCGGCTGTCCCACCAAATTATCCAAATTCAGACAGACAATCAGGTTGCCATGTACTATGTCAACAAGCAGGGGGGCACCGGATCTCGCCCCCTGTGTCAGGAAGCCGTCAGCATGTGGCTCTGGGCTCGCCGTCAAGGCATGGTGCTCCAAGCCACATATCTGGCAGGCGTAAACAACAGTCTGGCCGACAGGTTGAGCAGGATTATGCAACCTCACGAGTGGTCGCTCAATTCCCGTGTGGTGCGACAGATCTTCCAGGCGTGGGGCACCCCCCTGGTGGATCTCTTCGCATCTCAAGTGAACCACAAGGTCCCTCAGTTCTGTTCCAGGCTTCAGGCCCACGGCAGACTGGCGTCGGATGCCTTCCTCCTGGATTGGGGGGAAGGTCTGCTGTATGCTTATCCTCCCATTCCTCTGGTGGGGAAGACTTTGTTGAAACTCAAGCAAGACCGAGGCACCATGATTCTGATTGCTCCCTTTTGGCCGCGTCAGATCTGGTTCCCTCTTCTTCTGGAGTTATCCTCCGAAGAACCGTGGAGATTGGAGTGTTTTCCGACCCTCATCACGCAGGACGAAGGGGCTCTTCTGCATCCCAACCTCCAGTCCCTGGCTCTCACGGCCTGGATGTTGAGGGCGTAGACTTTGCCTCTTTGGGTCTGCCAGAGGGTGTCTCCCGCATCTTGCTTGCTTCCAGGAAAGACTCCACTAAGAGAAGTTACTTCTTTCATTGGAGGAGGTTTGCCGTCTGGTGTGACAGCAAGGCCCTAGATCCTCGCTCTTGTCCTACACAGACCCTGCTTGAATACCTTCTCCACTTGTCTGAGTCTGGTCTGAAGACCAACTCCGTAAGGGTTCACCTTAGTGCAATCAGTGCATACCATTACCAAGTGGAAGGTAAGCCGATCTCAGGACAGCCTTTAGTTGTTCGCTTCATGAGAGGTTTGCTTTTGTCAAAGCCCCCTGTCAAGCCTCCTACAGTGTCATGGGATCTCAATGTCGTTCTCACCCAGCTGATGAAACCTCCTTTCGAGCCACTGAATTCCTGCCATCCGAAGTACTTGACCTGGAAGGTCATTTTCTTGGTGGCAGTTACCTCGGCTCGTAGAGTCAGTGAGCTTCAGGCCCTGGTAGCCCAGGCCCCTTACACCAAATTTCATCACAACAGAGTAGTCCTCCGCACTCACCCTAAGTTTCTGCCAAAGGTTGTGTCGGAGTTCCATCTGAACCAGTCAATTGTCTTGCCAACATTCTTTCCCCGTCCTCATTCCTGCCCTGCTGAACGTCAGCTGCACACATTGGACTGCAAGAGAGCATTGGCCTTCTATCTGGAGCGGACACAGCCCCACAGACAGTCCGCCCAATTGTTTGTTTCTTTTGATCCCAACAAGAGGGGAGTGGCTGTAGGGAAACGCACCATATCCAATTGGCTAGCAGATTGCATTTCCTTCACTTACGCCCAGGCTGGGCTGGCTCTTGAGGGTCATGTCACGGCTCATAATGTTAGAGCCATGGCAGCGTCGGTAGCCCACTTGAAGTCAGCCACCATGGAGGAAATTTGCAAAGCTGCGACGTGGTCATCTGTCCACACATTCACATCTCATTACTGCCTGCAGCAGGATACCCGACGTGACAGTCGGTTCGGGCAGTCAGTTCTTCAGAACCTGTTTGGGCTTTAGGATCCAACTCCACCCCCCGAGGGCCCTGTTTGTTCTGTTCCAGGCTACACTCTCAGTTAGTTGGTAAATTTTTTAGGTCAATCTCAGTTATGTCCTCGCCGTTGCGAGGCCCAATTGACCAATGTTGTTGTTTTGAGTGAGCCTGGGGGCTAGGGATACCCCATCAGTGAGAACAAGCAGCCTGCTTGTCCTCGGAGAAAGCGAATGCTACATACCTGTAGAAGGTATTCTCCGAGGACAGCAGGCTGATTGTTCTCACAAACCCGCCCGCCTCCCCTTTGGAGTTGTGTCTTCCCTTGAAGTGTATTGTCTTGCTACATACTGGACTGGCCGGCTCGAGCCGGTTTCGGGCGGGAAGACGGCCGCGCATGCGCGGTGCGCGCGGGCGCGCGAGGGCTAGCAAAGGACTTTGCTAGTGAAGTTTCCGATTGGAGGGGCTGCCGTGGACGTCACCCATCAGTGAGAACAATCAGCCTGCTGTCCTCGGAGAATACCTTCTACAGGTATGTAGCATTCGCTTTACAAAGACAAGTAGACACCTACTTGTCTGTATAAAAAAACTAGCGTAAGCAGCAGGCGTAGACCATTGCGTCAGCCCTAGAGCTAGTGTAAATATGTATGCCAATACGTTCTTCCCGCGAGAAACATTCCGCAACTTGATACAATCAATGATACTAAGTCACGTGGAGGGGCATAATTGAACGCGAACGCCCATCTCCATGGGCCTCTATCTCCGAGAACGGGTACGTGAAGGGGCGGGACAAACCGTATTTTTGAAAAAAATGGGCGTCCGTCGTTTTTCCCGATAATACGGTTTGTGCCAGCCAAATGCATCGGATTTGTGCGGATTTGAGCTGGGCGGTATCGTTTTTCAGTGATAATAGAGAGGTGTGGTAGCCGTGTTAGTCCACTCTTAAAGGTTATCAATAGAAATCAAACATGTTTTATTTTGTTTGATTTCTATTGATAACCTCAGCGATAATAGAAACCGAAGGCGCCCAGCTCAAAAACGAACAAATCCAAGGCATTGGGTCGTGGGAGGGGCCAGGATTCGTAGTGCACTGGCCCCCCTCACATGCCAGGACACCAACTGGGCACCCTAGGGGGCACTTGTAACAATTAAAAAAAAAAGTAAAATACCTCTGAAGTCCATAGCTCCCTTCCCTTGGGTTATGAGCCCCCCAAATCTCCCCAAAACTCACTCCCCACCACTCTACACCATTACCATAGCACTTATGGCTGAAGGGGGGCACCTAGATGTGGGTAGAGTGGGTTTTGGGGGTGCCTTGGGGGGCTCCCAATTACCACGACAAGTGTAACAGGTAGGGGGGGATGGGCCTGGGTCCACCTGGCTGAAGTCCACTGCACCCACTAACAACTGCTCCAGGGACCTGCATACTGCTGTGATGCAGCTGGGTATGACATTTGAGACTGGCATACAGGCTGGAAAAAAAGTTTTTAAAGTTCTTTTTTTTTTTTGGTGGGAGGGGTTAGTGATCACTGGGGGAGTCAGGGCAGGTCATCCCCAATTCCCTCTGGTGGTCATCTGGGCAGTTGGGGCACTTTTTGGGGGACTTGTTCGTGAAAAAAAAGGGTCCAGAAAAAGTGACCCAAATTCTCGCTTCTGGCACCCTTCTTTTTTCCATTATTGGCCGAGTGTGCCCATCTCTCCTTGGCCGATAAACACGCCCCAGTCCCGCCTTCACCATGCCTCCGATACGCCCCCGTCAACTTTGTTCGTTCCCGCGACAGACTGCAGTTGGAGGCGCCCAAAATCGGCTTTCGATTATACCGATTTGGGCGCCCATGAGAGAAAGGCGCCCATCTCCCGATTTGGGTCGAAATATGGGCGTCTTTCTCTTTCAAAATAAGCTGGATAGTGCGTTAGTCACCTTCAATGAAAAACATCTCTGTGGCATACAATATAACAGTTTAACCACTGTTCCACTATATGCATCAACACTGTGTAAGTATTAGACTCAGGAGTATGTGAATTAATCTAGTCATTTTGTTTGATTAAATGATCAATGGTGCTTATTTCCAAAACCCGCTAAGTCCATATTAGTTGCATAGGACTTAGAGCATGGACTTAAGGTGTGGAGGAGTGGCCTAGTGGTTAGAGCATTGGTCTTGCAATCCAGAGGTGGCCAGTTCAAATCACACTGCTTCTCCTTGTGATCTTGGCCAAGTCACTTAACCCTCCATTGCCTCAGGTACAAACTTAGATTGTGAGCCCTCCTGGGACAGACAGAGCAGTGGCGTACCTAGGGTAGTTGACACCCGGGGCCGGTCATTTTTTAACACCCCCCCCCCCCCCAAATCCAGTACTAGGCATACCGAGAATACAAAACACTCAGTACCTATAGAGCAATTCTACCATACCATAAGCAGTAATTTGTACGAGTCACACAAGGAAAAGGAAAGCATCTTAAACACTACAGTGAGCACTAGAACATCAATTCACCTATTGTAAAACGAAAACAGACAGATTAGTACAGATCGTCGATTCTGCACAGTCAATGCCAACTGAAAGCCATGTCTTTTTCACAAACACAGATACACCCTAATTCACTATAGAATAAGTAATCATAAACTTTCTATTTAGACAAAAATTAAACTGAACCCCCGATGCCAGACTGCATACAATGCAACACCACAGAAACAGAAAATGTCCCCTAGTACTGTGCAAAGTATAAAGAGCAGATGTAAATTTGAAAAAACTAACAAATACCAATCACCACTTTACAAATTAACAAATAGAAATAAAACAAATACAGAAAATAAAATAATACCATTTTACTGGACTAATACATTTAGCTTCCAGAGGCCAAAATCTCCTTCCTCAGGTCAGTACAGTATAGTGCTGTTACAGTATCTTATCCTGACCTGAGGAAGGGGGTTTTGTTCTCTGAAAGTTAAGTCAAAATGTATTAAAATTAGTCCAATAAAAAGATTACCTTATTTACATGTTCTATTTATAAACAGCACAGCTACAATACTATATCCTAAAGCAAAATAATAAAAATATATATTTACAGTTTGTTGTCTCTGGTTTCTGCTTTCCTCATCTTCTTTTCACTGTCTTCCTTCCATCCAGGATCTGTCTTTGCTCTCTCTCTGCTATCCAGTGTCTGCCCTCTCTAATGTCCCTTCCATCCACTGTCTGCCCTCTCTCTCTGCCCCTTCCATCCACTGTCTGCCCTCTCTCCCCCTTCCACCCACCATCTGCCCTTTCTCTCTGCCCCTTCAATCTGTCTGCCCTCCCTCTCCCATCCATCCAGGGTCTGCCCTCCCTCACGCTCCCCACTTCCATCCAGGGTCTGTTGTCCCCTCTCTCTCTGTCCCCCCTTTTCAGCCCCCAGTTCCACTTGCCCCTAGTTCCAGCCCCAGCCCACATCTCCCACCTGCCCCCCCTTTTCAGCCCCACTATCCCACCAGTCCCCAGCCCTTTTCTCCCATCAGTCCTGAGCTTCAGCCCCCAGCCACTTCTCCCTGTCCCCTTTTCAGCCCCTAGTTTCAACCCCAGCCCTTTTCTCTCACCAGTCCTGAGCTTCAGCCCCAGCCAGTTTTCCTTGTCCCCTTTAAAGCCCCCAGTTTCAGCCCCTGCCCCCTTTCAGCCCCCAGTTCCAGCACTAGCCCCCTTATCCCAAATACCCTCCTTTTCAGCCCCCAGTTCCAGCCCCTTTCATCCACCACATGCTTTGCATCCCCCCTTTTCAGCCCCAGACCCATTCTCCCACCTGCCCCAGGCATGGACCCATTCTCCCTCCTGCCCCCTTGTCAGACCCCAGTTCCAGCTTCAGACCCCTTCTCCCCTCTGAGCACCCCACCCCTCCCCAATTCCCTTCTCCCCTCTGAGAACCCCTCTGAGCTCCCCCCACCCCTCCCCAGTTCCCTTCTCCCCTCTGAGAACCCCTCTGAGCTCCCCCCACCCCTCCCCAATTCCCTTCTCCCCTCTGAGAACCCCTCTGAGCTCCCCCACCCCTCCCCAGTTCCCTTCTCCCCTCTGAGAACCCCTCTGAGCTCCCCCCACCTCTCCCCAGTTCCCTTCTCCCCTCTGAGAACCCCTCTGAGCTCCCCCTACCCCTCCCCAGTTCCCTTCTCCCCTCTGAGAACCCCTCTGAGCTCCCCCACCCCTCCCCAGTTCCCTTCTCCCCTCTGAGAACCCCTCTGAGCTCCCCCACCCCTCCCCAGTTCCCTTCTCCCTTCTGAGAGCCCCTCCCCAATTCCCTTCTCCCCTCTGAGCTCCCCCACCTCCTTCTCCCATCTGAGCCCCCCCCCCTCCGTGGAGAGCGACAGAGCCCTCTTCTCCTGCCACCACCCTGCGTTTTTTTTTTAATCCATGCAGCGACGCAGGCAGCGCCTCATATCTGCCCTGCTGTGCTGTGTGCTGTGAAAAAAGAAAATCGCTTCGCTGGCGTCGGGCCTTCTCTCACTATGTCCCGCCCTCGAGGAAATAGGAAGTTACCTCAAAAGTGGGCGGGACATAGCGAGAGAAGGCCTGACGCCGAGCGAAGCGATTTTCTTTTTTCACAGCACACAGCAGGGCAGACACGAGGCGCTGCCTGCGTCGCTCGCTGAATGGATTTAAAAAAACGCAGGGTAGTGGCAGGAGACGACGGAGCACTCCCCCACCCGCCGACACCCGGGGCGGACCGCTCCCCCCTTGGTACGCCACTGAGACAGAGAAATATCCAGAGTACCTGAATGTTTAACTCCTAACCCTTATTCACTTGTTCAGAGCCCATATTTTATCATCCTCACTTTAATATTCCCTTATCTCTTATTTGTTCTGTTTGTCTGTCCTAATTAGATTGTAAGCTCTGTCGAGCAGGGACTGTCTCTTCGTGTTCAAGTGTACAGCGCTGCGTACGTCTAGTAGCGCTATAGAAATGATAAGTAGTAGTAGTAGTAGTAATGTAACTCATCTTGAGCTACTACTGAAAAAGGTGTGAGAAAAATCTAATTAAATAAATAAATAGATAGTTTTGGAAGTAAGCTCTTCAAAGATCTCCACTACTCCAGCTGCAAAGGACTAAAATATAAGACAACATATGCATCCAGCTTCTCTTATATAACCACGCAAATATGGAATGCACTTCCAAAAGTCATGAAAACAATGCACAACCTAACAAACTTCTGGAAATTGCTAAAAACCAACCTGTTCACAAAGGCATACCAGAATGATCCAACCTAAACACTTGAACCCTCCAACACAATTGAAACTACTACCAGAACCAGGGGCGTAGCCAGACACTCAAATTTGGGTGGGCCTGGGCCCAAGATGGGTGGGCAGTACTCCGCCTTGTCCCACAAGTGATTTGGTCTCTCCCTCCCTCTCTTGCCTGCATCCATATGGTCTCTCAAACATCCGCCCTTCCCTGAATACCTTTTAAATAGATTTTCACCAACAGCGAGCAGCAACTAATGCATACTGCTCATGCTGGCCCCACAGCCTTTCCTTTGATGCAACTTCCTGTTTCCGCATATGCGGGAATACATCAGAGGGAAGGCTTCGGGGTCTGTGCGAACAGTAGGTATCAGTCGCTGCTTGCTGCAGGCAAAGACCTGCTATTTAAAAGGTATGCAGGAGGGACAGTTGGGAGTTTTCGGCTGGTGGGGCTTGAGAATCCCTGCCAGCCACATTATATGCAGCTATTGGGTGGGCCTGAACCCAAAGTGAATGGGCCTGGGCCCACCCGAGCCCACCCTTGGCTATGCCACTGACCAGAACTGGACAAAATTTAACTCTCTTTCCTTGAATACTTAAGTAGAGGAGTGTGGTAGCTGTGTTAGTCCACTCTTAAGGTTATCAATAGAAATCAAACAAAATAAAACATGGAAAAGAAAATAAGATGCTACCTTTTTTATTGGACATAACTTAATACATTTCTTGATTAGCTTTCGAAGGTTGCCCTTCTTCGTCAGATCGGTGCTAGCTGACAGTGTATATAAGTGAAAACATTCAAGCATTACTATGACAGTCTGACAGGGTGGGATGAGGGGGGTGGGTAGGAAGTATGCATGGGGACATCAAAGCATATCATTGATATTCTAACAGGATGGGTGTGGATAGGTGAGGGGTGGGGTGATCAACAGAGAAATACAGCTTTATGGTTTATAATGGGCTAGGAACCCCAGATCCTTGTTAAGTCCTTTCTGTTGGGTGTTAAAATATTCAATCATTCTGACTTCAAAGGTCTTACGTTCTTGTATGGTTTTAAAGTTACCTTTCAGGATTCTCACTGTGAAGTCACTGGTACAGTGTCCTGGTCCTGTAAAATGTCATCTATGATCATTAAGACTTGACCATTCTGTATTCCTCTTACCGGAATTGGCGATCGCCATCACGGTACTATGTAAGCCACATTGAGCTTGCAAATAGGTGGGAAAATGTGGGATACAAATGCAACAAATAAATAATAATAATAATAATAATAAAATGTAGTGAGATGCCTCATGACCTTTCCGATCAGAAACCCTATGAATGCATATTACACAGGATTCTTGTGGTGAGCCAATCTTGCTTATCAGTGAGCATAAATTTTGGCAGTTCCTGATTGTATAGTGGGTACATTAACCCCCCTGCGGTCACCGTCTGCTAATGCCGAAACAACCCAGGTTGTAAGGGAAAGATTGGCTGAAATGGCATGTCAATAATTTACTTAGATACCTTACCAGTTCATGCCAGCAGATGTCACTGTACTCTTTTTAACAGGGCTAACACACACCCTTGCTTTGAAATTTTTCTGGCAATAGTAATAATTGTCTAATTTAGCTGTATATATAAGTGTTACACTATACTAGTTGTGCCACGTTAATATTTCCTTCTTTGGCTATCGTTAATTGCAATTATCCTATATAATAATTCTCACCTCTAACGTTCTGTTGGTCTTGCTGCCTGTGTTTGTGACTTCTTTGGAGTTGGTCTGCTAGGCTCCGTAACACAGGCTGACGTCACCGTGAAAAAAGGCGCCCATTGGTCACAGTGATGATGGACGAGCTGACATCACCGCGAAAAAAAGCGCCCGTTGGTCACGGTGATGATGGACGAGCAAGGGAAGAAGATGAGCGCAGTCAGCAGCAGCGAGTAGGGAGAAGTAGATGCGGATCACGGCGCCGCTGGGGATGGCGATGGGAAAGAGCAGGGCGGGCAGCAGCAGCCAGGCCGCGGCGATCAAGAGCCTCACACTGCTAATGCTTATCATTTTTCTTCTTCCACTCTTCTAGTTTGTTTACTTTCTAGTATGTATAGTAGATGACGGCAGAAAAAGACCTGCATGGTCCATCCAGTCTGCCCAACAAGATAAACTCACATGTGCTACTTTTTGTGTATACCTTACCTTGATTTGTACCTGTCCTTTTCAGGGCACAGACCATATAAGTCTGCCCAGCACTATCCCCGCCTCCCAACCACCAGCCCCTCCTCCCGCCACCGGCTCTGCCACCCAATCTCGGCTAAGCTCCTTAGGATCCATTCCTTCTGAACAGGATTCCTTTATGTTTATCCCACGCATGTTTGAATTCCGTTACCGTTTTCGTTTCCACCACCTCCCGCGGGAGGTCATTCAAAGCATCCACTACTCTCTCCGTGAAAAAATACTTCCTGACATTTTTCTTGAGTCTGCCCCCCTTCAATCTCAAATGTATACTTTGAATTAAATCTACATCTTGCAAGCACTTCTTTCTAATTGCTCAGACTTTTGCAGCACAGCTCAATTAAGTTGGCTTTAAAAGCTAGGTTAGCTGGAACTGCATTACATTGGAGGTCTAATGTAAAAACTGTTTTAGGGAAATTTAGTGTATTTATTCACGTAAATGGCTGGATAAATGACATAATTACATTTCGACTGTTGAATTCAGCAACTTTTGTTTTTGTATCTGAAAGTGTTATTCATACAAAAACAAATGCTTATGGTGATTTTGAACTATAAAATTTCCAAATCTGAAAACTCAAAGGGTTAAATATAATTTAAAACCAAAACTCTCCCTTGGACTTTTCAAAGCAGATGTGTTTCCTCATAAAGCAATATTTATTTTAATCAAACCTAATATCAAATATCGCCATAACAGGCGATATAATCCCAAACGTTTCTTCTTGTTAATTAACTAAAGACCTTTAGTGGAGGGTTTTTTTTTTTTTTGTGGGAATAAGTACCAAATGGCTTATTTTTCCCCCCAGTCTTCCTGAAGAATCGTCTTCTCTTTCCTTTTTTCTTTTAATGGATTACAAAAATATTCTGCCAGACCATAAATGTAGCTGTGATTCACTGCTTATAGCTCGGGAGTTAAGGCGAAATCCCTAAAGTGGAATGAGGTACAGTTCAGTACAGTAGCTTTTACTGAAAGAGCTTGTTAGGTCTGAGTAAATGTCTTCTTCACCATTCAGTTGTTATAGCTTTGTCTTTTGCCTTTCATCTTCTACCCATCCATAATAATTCATGGCAACTGTCCAACAGCATTTTCATTGCAATTCCTTCTCCAGAAACGCCAGGTTTTCCCATTGGCACCCAATGGAATTAGCAGCTTGCCCCGTAATATGTTTTTGATTTTTGTACTTAAGGCATTCTGACTTCAAAGGTCTTACGTTCTTGTGTGGTTTTAAAGTTACCTTTCAGGATTCTCACTGTGAAGTCACTGGTACAGTGTCCTGGTCCTGTAAAATGCTGACCAACAGGGAGTGGGAGCCCTACTGGCACCAGCATTGTTCATGTGATATCTATGTAAATTGAATCTTGTCTTAAGCATCTGGCCTGTTTCTCCAATATAGCATCCTTCGTTACATTTTTTACACTGAATGATATATACCACATTGGAAGATGAGCAAGTGAAAGATCCCTTTATGTTGAATATCTTTCCTTTGTGGATGACTGTGGGGTCCTGTGAAATGTTTTACCTCCTACCCACCTCCATCCTCCCACCCTGTCAGACTGTCATAGTAATGCTTGAATGTTTTCACTTATATACACTGTCAGCTAGCACATTTGCTTATTTCCAATCTGACGAAGAAGGGCAACCTTCGAAAGCTAATCAAGAAATGTATTAAGTTATGTCCAATAAAAAAGGTATCATCTTATTTTCTTTTCCATGTTTTATTTTGTTTGATTTCTATTGATAACCTTAAGAGTGGACTAACACGGCTACCACACTCCTGTACTTAAGGCAGAAAGCCTTATTAAAAGGGGCTCTTGATCCTCTGTGTTGTCCTCATCAGTGTGCATTGTGTACGTGTGGAGGGACAGAAAGAGAGTAGTAGAAGTAGAACGTGCTTAATGCTTGGTTATGATTCTTATACATGTGCATTGTATGAAATTTCAGTGGCTATATAAAGATGGATGGATAAATGACCATAGTTATTTATGCAAATATTGTGTGACATACCTGTATATCTTGCTGTTGCTAAAATATATGCAGATAAAAAAATATATGGATAACTTAGCAATATATCTCTGTTCCTTCTATTTCTGTGGTTAAGATATCTACTACTACTACTACTATTTCGCATTTCTATAGCGCTACAAGGCATACGCAGTGCTGCACAAACATAGAAGAAAGACAGTCCCTGCTCAAAGAGCTTACAATCTAATAGACAAAAAATAAATAAAGTAAGCAAATCAAATCAATTAATGTGGACGGGAAGGAAGAGAGGAGGGTAGGTGGAGGCGAGTGGTTACGAGTCAAAAGCAATGTTAAAGAGGTGGGCTTTCAGTCTAGATTTAAAGGTGGCCAAGGATGGGGCAAGACGTAGGGGCTCAGGAAGTTTATTCCAGGCGTAGGGTGCAGCAAGACAGAAGGCGCGAAGTATGGAGTTGGCAGTAGCGGAGAAAGGAACAGATAAGAAGGATTTATCCATGGAGCGGAGTGCACGGGAAGGGGTGTATGGAAGGACGAGTGTGGAGAGATACTGGGGAGCAGCAGAGTGAATACATTTATAGGTTACATTAATCTGTATAGCAGCTGAATAGTCTAACTGTACATTGAGGCTTTGCTCCTGGAATGCTCCTGTCCTGTCCTCAAGATATTTAGATTGTTTTTGACTTATATGGCTACAATTTATCCATATATTGGCCTGGTATTTAAAATCACACACACGCTGGACACCTGAGGCTCACTGTATAACTTATTTTCAGTATCAACTAGCCTATGTTTATAAAAAAGCATGTGAGTGCTACACCTAAAGGGATGAAGTCGCAATTTGCTGAGCCTAATTGGCTTCTTTATTAATAAATTGTATCAGAACTACTGTAGTTTAGCCCATGTTCACATTAAACTACAAGATATGAATGTTCTTTTTACGCATATATAATTTGAGGCAGTGGATAACCTATTCAAATGTGGCAAAACCGATTCAGCTGTGTGAACTGTATTGCTAATAGTTGTTTCTGCAAAGACACACCCCAGGGTATCATACGGAAATAACTATCCTGTGCACTCCATTCATTGGACTTGTTTGTGGGAGAATACAAGTGTTTTCATTTCAGAAATGCAATTCTAATTACCATTTAAGTCAGAAAGCTAGAAATGTACCTCCTTCTGGCTCTTAATTGCTTTGAAGACCAGCATTTAGAGAGGGTGTGCAAATTGGAATTGACCGATCAGGGTCAGGGAATGTCAGTTTCTGCTAGTATTTTAGAAAAGGATTGACTGACGGGGAGCCTTTTCATACGTGCAGGAGTGGTCGTGTTATGCTTTGGCCAAGTGCAGTAGCTGCACCCATTCTGCATTTGTCAACATCTAAAATATCAATGGACTGAACCCAGCAACATTCATCTGTATGTACCATAAGTACATAAGTATTGCTATACTGGGAAAGACCAAAGGTCCATCAAGCCCAGCATCCTGTTTCCAACAGTGGCCAATCCAGGTCACAAATACCCGGCAAGATCCCAAAAATGTACAAAACATTTTATACTGCTTATCCCAGAAATAGTGGATTTTCCCCGTCCATTTAA